>NC_056725.1:1283412071-1283758289 GCF_019279795.1 Protopterus annectens
CTACCACACTACTGAAAACACATATCAAACCTACTAATGACTGTAAAAAGAAAGCACATTCTTTTTGTGATATTTATAGTACGCCCCTCCCCATAACACTAGCCTATAATTTGTCTATTTAGTGGTAGTGTTTCAGAAAGGGTGTTTTTTTTTACTTTAAAGTATAGTGTTAGGTTTAGGGTGACCACGTATTACTAAGGTAGGCAAAGGAGGTGAAGTCTACCCCTATAACACTACCACAAAAGACGACACACACAGGCATCAACACATAAAACTATCCCTTTACCTAAGCCTTACCCTCAAACACACACCTACTCACACATTAAATCTATCCTTCTCCCTAACCCTTACTCTAACCATAACCCACAAACATTCATGTGCATACAGTCCTTCCAATATACATCCCACTTACCTGTTACAACAAAGCACACATCTGATGAAACTTTCTCTCGATAAACTAGACATTTGAAAAAATAACCCTGTACTTCTGTCTGTCAACTTCCAGAACATACGACCAAACACACTGCATTCTCACATACACATACACACACACACACGCACACACACGCGCGCGCGCGCACACACACACACACACACACACACAATAACATGCACTATAAAGACTAACATAATATCCAACAGGATTTACAACTTATGTAGTAGTAATTAAGATTTTGTGAGGAACAATTCTCTGGTAAACATGCTACCCATTATCAGTGATTTTATGACAGTGAGCTAATAGACAATCACAGCAACGATCATTTTGAACAATTACAAATGCGAACACATTAATACGTCACTGACTACAAGACCTTAGAAGATCAGACGAAGAGCACAATTACCAAACATCTGTGTGTGTATCCACCACTCACTGAACCTCAACCTAGATATGCACTAATGAGTCATTCCTATGACCTCCATCAAGTTTTCTGCCTCAGATTCCCATGAAAGCGATTTCATGGTGGCCACTGTTTCTGTGAAAAAGTCTGATGTTTAATTCTCCCCTTCTGACTTTAAAAGGGCAATCCTTTTAGCACCCTCATTTCTCACACTGACAAGATCATCTTTCCATTCCATGTGGTTTTATAGGTAGCTTATAGTAGAAACAATGCCTAAAATAGATCTCATTTTATCTATAACTTCTTGCAAGGAAGGTGTTTATCTCCAATTTATTTCCTAGTATGACTTCCCTTCCATTTCTTTCTCTCTGAGTAACAATTATCCATCATAACAGTCTCTCTGAAACACCGCAGTGTTTCGCTTTGTAGGCACCACCTCTAGAATAAAATGTAGTATCTTTTTACAGATCTGTCCCTTTTCAGAAGCAACCTGGGAGCTCTGACTGGTTAAATGACTTGCTTAGAGACACACAGTGGGCAAACCAGTGGCTGTATGAATCAAACTCTGTGCCTTTAACTAGAAGCAGCAGCCTGTTAACATCTCAGAGCATTACTTTTTTGTACTGCCTGATTCCTAACATGGACTGATAAGGAGCATGTCGTAACAAGATAACTTCCACATTATTGAATGCAAACACATTTGTCATAACACTTTGGAAGCTCCCACTGCATACATCAGCACTATCCTGAATGGTTCAAGATATTTATGAGAATCACAAAGCACTCCTTCTGTTAATCCAGTTTGCAAGTGCCATATAATAAGTTTGCAAGACTTTGTCTTTCTGCAACAGTTCTTCACTTCTTGGTAGCAAAGGTTTGACCTAATCTGACTTTGTGTGTCTGATAAATTCTATATCCTGACTCACTTAATATAGCTTAGTTTACTTCACCATTTCCTTTCCAACCACTCCTAAATTGGAATAATCTACAAATAAACTAGTACCACTCCTAATTTGGAATAATCTACAAATAACCCAGTACATGTCCACCAGTAATATTTAAACAAACATTTACAAAACAGAATGCAAGATAATTCCCAGTTTACTGCACTCTGCCTCTATTCACTGAATAAGTTGTTTTCACATTGTCACGTTTCCTCCATAAAAGCACTGTGGAACAAGTTAGCATACTTTAAGTAGTCTATTTTTTCATTCACTCATTTATAAAACTGTCAATCTATAAGCTCTATTTTAAAGTCATTCTTATGGCAAGAAAAAAATCAAGCAACCAAGACATTCAAAATTTTTTTGTGCGAAAATACTCACCTCCTTGGCCGCAAAAGGAAATCTTTAAATGTGTATGGCCGCTCCATGTTTGGGTCTTCAGTCTGCAGAATTAAAAATACATTAAATCACTTAGTTTTATTTCAGAATGGGTAACTATGTTAAGCTACACTTCCATACTCTGGATAACAGAAAAGATCAAACACTTGGGAAAACAAGAAAGAAAGACATGTAAAATATTAGAAACCATAATTACTGCACTTAACCCACATATCGTAATAATACACTGCATTACAAGTACACATACAGTCCCATTAAATGCCTGTTAAAGACACTTAAAGCAAAATTTTAAAGTTCAAAAGAAATTTGCAAACTAATCTACAGCAGCAAACTTGTGCTCAATTCAAATATTTGTGATACACTACTGTGGCCAAGTAAGTCTTACTGTTACAGTCAAGGAGCAATGAATCTGATGACAAGGGAAGCATCAGCAATCCACATCAGAAAAATCTGGCTATCACACAGCCTACATTTCTTTAAACAAATGTTTTTGTGATTCAAAACTGCCACTTTCTTGAGGTTGTGGAAACCTATAGATTATATATAATTATCAGAATTAATGGAAACAGCGTAATCCGCACGGGGGAGCTATTCCCCCACAGAAAATGATGATTTAGAGTTTTTGATCTGTTCCTGGAATATGAGAAAGGGACTTGACTCGGTCTGTTAACTGTTGCTGAATCAAAGATGGATGAGCTACAGTTCAAAAGCCAGTCACAAATCCTAAATAAACAGATAGGGAAAATATAGATGCTTACACAAACTGATAAAGTATCTTTCAGGGACACAAAGGCTCAATGCACAACTAAAGTTAATAGGAGAAAAAATGTGGCAAATGTCCTGAGGCAGGGAATGTCTGGGCCAAAAAAAAAAAAAAAAGCATTTATAAGCTGTAAAGCAAAGCACCATGACACATGTACAAGGATTCTCATGAAATGACTGAGATCTGATAAGCTATTGGGATATTAAGGTAAGGAATGGGTCAAACCAAGGGCTTCATACTTAACTGTTGATTATAACCTGTTGACAACCACCACACCTTGAGCCAAGTCTGTTTACATACTGCAATGCAGTAAATGACCAGAAACTTTAAATAACTTCAAATGGCTATGCTGGAAAATGCTTTGGAAATATGCACATTTTTGTAAAACAGCATTACTGGCAAATTTTCTCCACAGGTAACAGTAAATATGAATTCCAGGCAGAAAAATATTGAGCCAGCAAAACAGTGAGACTGGAATCAAATATTTATTATTTAAGTATTAAAACACATAACCAAACCGGTTTCGGCTGGTAAGCAAGACAGCCTTCATCAGTGTGAAGTCAAATACATATCCATTTGTCTTATATACCTACATAAGACACAATACAACTTTGGTTGCTCTAAAATTGCTCATTTAATCCAGGTGGGAGCAACCCATCTAACTTGATAATCCATTTCTTCTCTTTAGAGTCCAAAATGGAATGCAACCCTGTTTTGTTTAATTTATTCCCTTTAACTATGTCAATTATCATAAATATAAAACTGGCAGATGTATGTGTTACACAATGCTTATGTAATGCACTTCTAGATTTTTTATTTTTAATGTCACTCATATGCTCCGAGATCCTCAGCCTAAGCGGATGTGATGTTTGGCCAATGTAAAAGGAGCCACAACTGCATGTGGCTAAATAAATTAGCCATTCGCTACTGCAATTTGCAAAAAATTTTACATCATATACAATACCACAATTTTTGTTCGTGAATTGTTTTGATTTAAGTAATTTGTTACAGTGAGTGCAATGGCCGCATGGGAAGCATCCTGTGAGTGGTTCACCTGAAATGGTGGTTTGTATCTCCTGATAAGGTGTTCTTAGGTGTGAGTGTTTATAATGACTAAAGAAAGACACAAGATTCCTACCTTTACGAAAAGAAAAAGAACACCTATCTGGTAGCATGTGTGCTAGATTCAGATCACATTGTAGAATGTTCCAATGCCTGTGTACACTAGCGATGAGTGCATCAGAATTCCTACCGTATGTTGTAACAAATCTCAAAGTTTCTGAAGTCTGTTGGTTCATGTTTCTTATACACCAAAAGATCAACCCTCCTAAGTGTATTGGACCAATTACTGGCCTGCAGAACATGTCCCATCCGATATCCCCTGGACTTAAATCTGTGTGTCAGATCATGCCTAAGTTCCTGAAAAGTAGATTCTTGACAGCAGATCCGTCTCATTCTGGTATATTGAGATTTGGGGATGTTTTTGGCTATGTGTGGAGGATGAAAGCTGGATGCATGGAGGATGGTGTTATACTGTTGATATTTCCAGAACACCTTCGTACTTAAAGTATTATCAGGTGATCTGGTAATGGTGACATCAAGAAACGCAATAGTATCCACATCATAATTGACCGTGAAGTATAAACCCCATTTGTTCTCATTGAGGTAGTTAATAAACTCCATCAGATATTCCGCATCCATCCTCCATACTATCCAGCAATCATCCAAATACTGTCTCCAAATGTGGATACATGCAACCAGCTTTCAACCTCCACACATAGCCAAAAACATCTCTAAATCTCAATATATCAGAATGAGACGGATCTGCTCTCAAGAATCTACTTTTCAGGAACATAGGCATGATCTGTCACATAGATTTAAGTCCAGGGGATATCGGATGGGACATGTTCTGCAGGCCAGAAATTGGTCCAATACACTTAGGAGGGATGATCTTTTGGTGTACAAGAAACATAAACAACAGACTTCAGAAACCTATTACACTTGTTACAACATACGGTAGGAATTCTGATGCACTCATCACTAGTGTACACAGGCATTGGAACATTCTACAATGTGATCTAAATCTAGCAGACATGCTACCAGATAGGTGTTATTTTTCTTTTCGTAAAGGTAGGAACCTTGCTTCTTTCTTTAGTCATTACAAACACTCACACCTAAGAACACCTTATCAGGGGATACAAACCACCACTTCAGGTGAACCACTCACAGGATGCTTCCCAATGCGGCCACTGCACTCACTGTAACAAATTACTTAAATCAAAACAATTCACAAGCAAAAATTGTGGTATTGTTTATGATGTAAAATATTTTCAAATTGCAGTAGCGAATGGCTAATTTACTTAGCCACATGCAGTTGTGGCTCCTTTTACATTGGCCAAACATCATGTCCGCTTAGGCTGAGGATCTCGGAGCATATGAGTGACATTAAAAATAAAAAATCTAGAAGTGCATTATATAAGCATCGTGTAACACATACATCTGCCAGTTTTATGTTTATGATAATTGACATAGTTAAAGGGAATTAAGTAAACAAAACAGGGTTGCATTCCATTTTGGACTCTAAAAAGAAGAAATGGATTGTCAAGTTAGGTGGGTTGTTCCCACCTGGATTAAATGAGCAATTTTAGAGCAACCAATGGGGAGTTGTATTGTGTTGTATGTAGGTATAGAAGACAAATGGATATGTATTTGACTTCACACTGATGAAGGCTATGTTGCTTACCAGCCAAAACCAGTTTGATTATTTGTTTTAATACTTAAATAATAAATATTATTTGATTCCAGTCTCACTATTTTGCTGGCTCAATATTTTTCTGCCTGGAATTCATTTTGGTGGAGCCGTGCAATTGCTTTCCGTGCAGGAAGACCCCTTTTTGATGTTAAACAGTAAATATGAACCACAGATGTTATTTCTGTGTTTAAAATGCTGAAACTGCAACCATGAGACTTGGAATACTGATCGTAAATCTAATAAGAAATTCAAACTGCATTTAGAAACAGATAACAGACACAGTTACTTCAAAGATACAGAACAAGTGGACAACTTAACTTACTCAATCATCTACAATGCAGTTCACTAATATTAACTAGCTATTAACACTACACTAGACCCAGCAATGTTTTGTGTGTGTGTGTGTGTGTGTGTGTGTGTGTGTGCGTGTGTGTGTGTGTGTGTGTGTATATATATATATATATGTATATATATGTGCTATACATACTTCCCACTACTAACCTCTCCAAACTAAAAGCAGCTATCTAAATTTTTGTAATTCGCTATCTCTTTTACATAAGCAACTAGTCACTAACATCAAACACATACTTTAATGTTAATACTGTGTGCAGTTTATATTGCTTACCTGTCTCATTTACAACACTGTTTTACAAACTTGGCTATCTTTCAGACTACACTATTTTCTTCTCTGTCCATACTGCTGATTGTAACACAGCTTGTGCAAGTGTTTATTTACATCAAAACAATTGCTTTAGTACCCCCTTGTGTGTGTGCCTCAGTTCTCTCAGACATACAACCCTCACACCATTATCATGCTGCACTTCTGAATTAACTTATTCTTTCAGCTACAACCTGTTACATTCTGCCAGTCTTCCTTGTTTCTCACATGTATTTGTAGTTAACCAGGTACAGTTTATAACACAGACCTGATCCATAATGTACAGCTCTCTCACCTACCAATGCTATCAACAAAATGCATTTCTAATGAGACATACACAGGTTCATAGGTAGGTACTAGGCTATTGGCCCCAGGGCCTATATAAGCCTAGCCAAAAGGTACCATGGCATTCGCCACTCAAGAAAATTATTGTCCTGTGCCACTGTTGAGCAGAGCCTCAGATGTGATCCCCGGGGTGAATCTCCTATCTCCCATCCAATCATCAAGATTTTTCTTGAAGAGTACTAATGAGGAACTTTGTTTGATACAGAAAGGTAGTTTGTTCCAGAGTATGGGAAGTCTCTGGGACAAGAATCTATCCCTCAAGCATGTTCTGTTATTGTGGTGACGAGGTTTAGGTT
The DNA here is from genome assembly GCF_019279795.1 of Protopterus annectens. Taxonomy (NCBI): domain Eukaryota; kingdom Metazoa; phylum Chordata; order Ceratodontiformes; family Protopteridae; genus Protopterus; species Protopterus annectens. The sequence continues at coordinate 1,283,419,068 of NC_056725.1, forward strand.
CCTAGAGTGTTTAGCTTGTAGGGATTGGGATTGTGGAGCATGTCTAAAAGCTCTGGGTTTGACATAGCTTTGTGTGTTAGGCAGAGATTGCCTCTGAGTAGGCGATATGTGACAGAGTAAAGCTGCAGTTTTTTGAGACGGTCTGCGTAGAGTATCTGTTTGAGGCCGGTAATCCTCTTTGTGAGGTACTTCTGCGGCCTTTCCAGTTGTTGTAGATGTCTTGTGTGGTACATACCAAAAGAGGCATTGTACTCTATAATGGGTCTAATGAGTGACGCGTAGAGGGGAACAATGACCTCTTTTTTCCTGGATGAGAAACCTTTTGTGATGAGGTGTGCCACATAGAAGGATTTCCTAACTACAGTGATGATGTGATTATCAAAGGAGCGACTACTGTCCCCCTGTGTCCCAAGGTCTCATCACACTTTCGGTGTTAAGTAGACTACTGCCTATGTAGTAGTTCATGGGTACAGAGTTTTTACCAAAAGGGAAGGCAATGCACTTTTTGGCATTGAGCTTGAGGCTATGGCTTTGACACCAGGCATCTGTCTCAGTGAGGCCCTTTTGTAGGATGTCCACATCTTTTGGAGTTTTGATTATGGCTCCTAGTTTGCAGTCATCTGCAAACTTCGTTAGCCAAAGACCTTCTGTGTTAGCCTGTACTTCAGAGAAGTAGATACCACACAGGAGAGGACCCAGGACTGAACCCTGTGGTACTCCACTTGTCACTGGTCTGAAGTTGGATTTGGAGTCTGCTACTTTCACAGTGTGGGTTCTGTCAGTGAGCCAGTTGGCAACCCATCTGGTGACATAGGGAATTATACCTAGTTTAGTGAGTTTATCTATAATTCCAGAGTGGGGGATGGTGTCAAAAGCCTTGGCGAGATCTAGACAGGCTGTGTGAACCACCTTACCCTCATCTATGGCTTTGTTGACTGCTTCAAAGAAGTCCATCAGGTTTAGGAGAAATGATCTGCCTTTTACAAACCCAAGCTGGGTGGGGTCCCGAGTTTGGAGATTACCAATGTCATCGTTTACAAGTTCCATGATGATACGTTCCATAGCCTTGCAGACCAGGCTCGTTAGGTTAATGGGGCACATTATTAGTGTATTACTAAAGCTCATACTTAGCTTTCTCTTATCTGGTATTTGCATATTCTGCATTACTGTACAACTGGTAAAGTACGACTGCTTCATCTTACTTGTTAAATTCTGCACATTTAAGCTAAGTTTAGCTGTTTTCCTTTATCAAATTATCCTGTATCACTGTGTAGTAGCTGAAATGAAACTGCTCTATTTTTATGTTGCTTGATTTGCTACACCTATAAATCTGTGCTTCTTTTTTCTTATTTTGCCATGCTGAACATCTCTTGTAATATGTGCAATGCATCTTCTGTGCTGTGCTAATTATGTATATATTTACATTGCTACTCTACCTAATGCACTTTCTGTGTTAATATTTTGTCGTCTGTACTTTGTATTTTTGCTGTGTTACAATATGATGTATGTTACATTTTGTATTGCCTATGACACCTGGGTTGTGGCTGAAAAGGGACCTCAGTCCAGTGTATAACCCAGTAAAGACAATTATAGAAGAAAATAAAGTATAGTCACACTCAGTGACCAGCTTCCTTCACAGTGCAGAGCCTGTGGTCACTTCATCCATCCCTAACTCAGACACTGAAGAAGCTCTGCCAAAAGGCACAATTCTCGAACATTTCCACTGAGAATACTGTCATTTACAACATAAGCAAGTTTAACATGAAGACCCTCTCTAAACAACTTTACTACTACCACTCAAATACTCATGTTTCTATTTTCCTATTTCCAAACTTCCCTCTAACATTTATCATCATCCTCAACAACCTTTCTCCCTCCCATACAGCTTTGCAATATATATTCATGCTCAGACTCCTCCCCAACAGTAACTATCCATTATTCTACATTTTAACTTCTACTTCACCCAAACAGACCCTCAGTACTTCCTAGCTTAACTACATCCTCATACTCTATCCTTTCAAATCCTTCTATTTCTTGCATTTCAGAAACATTAACAGAAGATACCAGGACAATATAATTCTCTTCCATCATGGAAAATACTTTCTACCAGCTTTCTAGCTCCACCACCACTAAATATCCACAAACTAAGTCTCCTCCTTATCTCTATATTTGTCTAAAGCCTTCTACACAGTTTGTCACAGCAAATTTCTACTTCAAATGTCCTCACTAGGTCTATTTCAGCCCACCCTTCCATGGTTCAAAAGCTGCTTGTCCAATAGGTCTCAGGAAGTAAAATGGCACTCTACCCTCTCTCCTTACTTCCCAGTAACCACCGGTGTACGATAAGGGTCTATCCTTGGTTCCTTCCTCTAACATTCTCACCAACATTCTTCACATATGCATATAACAGGCCTCCTTAATATGATACGCAGATAACTACACATTCTTATGCAGTTCAGACAACCTGGCACATCTCCACAAACATATTCAGGAAGCTTTAACAGCCACTGAAGTATGGCTTTGTAACACACAAGTCATGCTCAAAAAAAAAAACAACTTTTTTTCCTATCCCTCTCATGAAAAAAAATTTTAAATCTTCTCGCTTAACAATATGACCACTGAAGTCACTTCTCATAGTGAATTATGAGACCATAGTGGATGACAATCTTAAATACGACCTGTGACGATTAAGGAGAGATGGGCGAAGGCTGCCAGCCTAGTCAAATAAAATTTGATATATAATTCTGGCATTTGTAAATAAATGTAAAAATACAGGCATGTTTTCTTGAGTGTAAAAGTATACGGTGAAATGTGGAACTGCAAAATATGTGATAACATTGCACTCTACTGGCCCAGTGAAGCATGTTGTGACCCTTTCATGTTAGAATTCGGCTCCAGTGAGTCTGGATAAAGGTTTCATTCCCATTGATTTAAGGCTAAATTTTATGACCAGAATTTACATATGGAAGGTGCTTTATTGCTCTGGTTTCTGCTAGAGCGTATATGTGAAATGCCTTGTATTGCTGTAAATTTCTGAGCAGGTGTTAGACTGCTAAATAATGCAGTTTGTGGCCTGAGAAAACCTAAGTGTCAAAATGATGTAATTTGGGAGGGCCTCAGCAGAGCTGTTGGTTAGTGTTTAAAAACTATTGTTCAGTGAGAGACTAAGCATTTTGATCTTGGATATCTAACTCAGCACTCTGCCTATGCTCACATGTAAGTTTTAGTACTGTGATTTCTTGTAGGAATAGTTGAAGCTAGTAAAGATTAATTAGGTATTTTTCTTTGAAATCAGACCTGTACTACTGTATTATTTTAAGTTTCTGTGTGATCTCTGAACTCTTAGATATCTCTGTGGTGTAGTAGTTTTGTCTTGTGTTTTAATTACTTACTATTAAATATTTTAAAACCCTCTACCTGTGGCTGGTTTATGTAGAGATAAAGCATGCTTTAGAGTAAATTATATATTTATAGAGTTTATTGTAATAAGCCCTTCCAATAAGCCTTGAGACTGATTAGTCATACTACCACTGGATTATAATATTGTACAGTAATAACTGGACACCCTTTTCAGGGCCTTTTAGTAGCTGATAATTAACAGGGTGGTGGCAGGAATTACTACCGTATGGTCTGGGTAATAGGGGCACAGCTGGAGATCCTGTGCCAGCCTTTTCCCAGGAAAGTATGTGTGGTTCTGTTTCTAAGGATGTTAGTGTGTGTGCTTTGTGTGTGTGTGTGTGTGTGTGTGTGTGTGTGTGTGTGTGTGTGTGTGTGTGTGTGTGTGTGTGTGTGTGTGTGTATCAGCTACCTGGGCAGAGACATGAAGCACTGGTTGGACAGAAAGGGTACTGGAGGTTTTAGCTTGCCCAGTTAGGCTGAGACTTGGACGCTATAACTGTGCCAGTGGGGAGTCTTATTGGGGACCTGGTGAGCAAAGGAGCAACCAGCCCCAGACTGACTGTGATCTCTGTGTGCACTTAAGGGAAATTGTACTTTACTGTGGGTATTAGTTATCCTTTCCTATTCTCGGAGACTACCTCCCTGGTGTTAGTGGTGAGGATTGAGGCTCCTTGATTGCTGGGCCAGGGCACGGCCATCACACGACCTACACATACAAACTTGCATAAAAAACTCTCCAAAAACTAGGGATGCTTCACACAGTCAAAAACATTTCCGCGATGCAACTAAAACTACACTCGCCACTACTTACCTTCTCCCCTCAATACTGTATAGCGCTTTCATTCTTACTAACCTCCAGGCATCGCAACAAACAAAACGTGAACAATGAAGCAACTAAATTTGCAGCAAATACCCACCACTGTATAGCACTAAAAAGACTAAATTGGTTAGAACTGTTCCATTAACTAACATATACACAGCTTCTTTCCACCCAATAAATTATCCAGCATCCATCTGCTTGTCCAGCACTAAATACCATTCTATACAATTATGTTCCCACTCAGTCATTACAATCCAATGACCATACCCCCCCAGTCCACAAACCTGTTGAATCTACTCGGCATGGTATGTACACATACCATGTTGCTAAGGCCTGGAACTCCCTTATCTGCATCCATAAGGTCAATACCCTCCCATCCTTCAAAAGCATTCTGAAATGAATTACTAGCCAAAATCTTGCTCTGTTCTTGTCTCATCATCTTCTTTCGGTTGTTCCCACTAGGGGTCGCCACAGCGGGTCATCTGTTTCCATTTCTCCCTGTCCTAGACAGCTTGCTCTGTCACACCAACCACCTGTATGTCCTCTCTCACCACATCCATAAACCTTATCTTAGGCCTTCCTCTTTTCCTGTTACCTGGTAGTTTCATCCTTAGCATATTTTTCCCAATATATTCAGCATCCCTCCTGAGCACATGTCCAAACCAATGTAATCTTGCCTCTCTTGCTTTTTCTCCAAACCTTCCAACCTGGGCTGACCCTCTATTATACCTATTCCTAATCCTGCCCACCCTCCTCACACCCAGTGCAAATCTTAACATCTTTAACTCTGCCACATCCAGCTCTAACTTCTGTCTTTTTGTCAGTGCCACTGTTTCCAACCCATACAACATAGCTTGTCTAACTTCAGGAAAAAATTATATCCCTAAATATGAAAGAGTACCTATTCATACCTTACACTACCTTACTCTGCCTTCTTCATTCATTTCCTTACTTTAATCAGTTTCTCTCCCCAACTCTCTAACTAAATATGCCACAACCTTGTTTTTTTCTCCCACTTCATGCTGCAATTCCTGTTTGTATTATACTGATTTACATTTAATTTCTCTAAACTGACTAAAATTTCTCTAAATACTAAATCATTGTGATACAAGTTGTATCAATTCTTATCAATTCTTAATCAATGTACATCACAAATACAAGCAGAGTGCTCTATCCCCCTTCCACTTCCGCCTTGACGACATCACTTCCGCCCAGAGAAAATGAGAATCAGCAAGACGGAGAGGCGCGCTTGCCAGTAGATACAGTAACCAGCTCTGCTCAGTTATTAGCATATAAGGAGCCGGTCGTGAGGAGAAAGACTCCAATACTAGAACACACTTCCCAGTCAACAAGTGAAAATGATTCAGTGCTCCATTTTCCGTTGCCGTTTCGTCCACTCGATCGACAACCATGCAGCCCACAGTACAAAGGCATAAAACGGAAGACATCAGGCGAACAGTTCGAGTTTCAGAAGAAGACGGTGAGACCAATACACAGGACTTAATAGTTAAACTTTCACAGTATGTATTAACTTCATCTGAAATATCAATCTTGAATAAGGGACTTTCATTTATTCCCTCACAAAATGTAGATATAAGTGATTTGGTCATAGACATTAAATGTTTCACCAGGAATGTAGCATTAGGTTTGCAGCATGGAAATAATATAGTAGATAGTGAACATGTACCTGCATTCAAGAAACCCTCAGTGTTTATACCTAATTTGCATCCATTATTGGAGAGTTTTGAGAGGGCTTGTATGAAGGATTTTTTTACACTTTTTCAAGATGGAAAACATAATTTAAAACCAGAGTTTCATAATTTAAATGCAGATGAGAGATTAGCATTGAAGAAGTTATAGAATAATGATTCAATAGTGATACGACGTGCTGATAAAAGGGGAGCGATAGTACTGTTAGATCGTGAACACTATGAAACTAGTATCAGTACTATGTTGTCAGACCAAAGCACATATAGACGTTTGATGATATTTCAACTAGATAAAGTTATAAAAGATGTTTACAAAGATCTTTATGATATGTTAATGTGTAGTGTCATAGATAGTGGTTTATATAAGTATTTTCTGATTGAGAAACCATTAGTCCCCACATTTAGGGGTCTTCCCAAAATACACAAAACGCTAGTTAATCCACCGCTTAGACCTATTATTTCAGGGAAAAGGCTGGCTTACAGAGAGCATATCTATTTATTTGGAGAAACAGTTAAGGCCAATAGTAGATTCTACTGATTTGGTTCCAAGAGACACACAACAGTTTCTAGAGAATCTAGCACCCTATAATCTGAATGGTAGGTTGAATGATTCAGATTACATGGTTACTCTAGATGTAACATCACTGTTCACCAGTATACCCAACGATATTGGAGTGGATCTTTTGAAGTTGTATTTAATTCAAAAAGGACTAATAAACAGTCAGGTTATCAGGATTAGCATGTTAATGGATTTAGTCCTTACTAATAAGGTATTTACTTTTGATGGAAACTATTTCCTATAGACTACAGGAGTAGCGATGGGTACACCATGTGCCAACTCTTATGTGAATTTGGTGTTAGCATATTGGGAGTACACTTACGTTCTAGATCACATATTTTCGAAATATATCAAGTATTATAAAAGATTTGTAGACGATGTCCTCCACATTTGGGGAGGTGATTTAGATATTTTAGATGAATTTATATCCCATATTAATGGAACTACTTCTTTCCTTACATTAACAAGTGAGAGATCTCAGGAGAAAATTGAATTCTTAGATGTACTACTTAGGAAAGAACATGGGACAATTAGTACAGATGTCTACAGGAAACCATGTAGAAGGAATGCCCTTCTATATCAAAATAGTATGCATCCACCACATGTACATAGAAACATAGTAAGAAATCAAGTATGGAGATGTTCTCGCTTAATAAGTGATGATGCAGTCTATAGGGAAGCCATTAATGGTATACAGAGAGAGGATATCATAATAGAGATCTAGAAACATTACAGGAAGTTGAATGTGAGGAAAGAGGACAACCATATATTAGAAGGAATAACTATTCATATACAATGCGTAATAATAATAATTTTAGAGCTAAGAGGTTAGCTATTCCCTATACCAACAGGAATAATGCAATAACTGATGTAATCAGGAGGAATTGGGGAATACTATTATTGGATAAGCAAATTAAGGAAGTAGTAGGTACATACCCCAGTTTTAGTTATAGGAATACAAAATCACTAAAAAGGATTCTATGCTATGAGAACAATAGTAAGAAGAGGTTATACTCTTCAAGGAAAGGAACGTTTTCTTGCCATAACTGCAATCAATGTAGTTTCATAGCTAATAAAAAATTTTTTGTACATCCGGATAGGCAAATTAGATATGAATTTAATCATTACGCTGATTATAGGTCTAAGAATGAGGTCTATCTAGCTATGTGTCAAAAATGTAATAATTTTTATGAACAGAACACTTAGAGAAAGGATTAGGGAACATGTTTATGCCATTAACAAAGAAAATGAAGGTAATGCTATAGCAAAACATGTTTTACATAAAGACACAACCCATATTTTTAAGTTCTTAGTAATAGAACTTATACATGCCACAGAGAGGTTAGGCAATATTAGCAATTATAAAGAGGAAGGGAAGTGGATAGTTAGGTTACAAGCGGACAGGGGACATGGTTTGAATGACAGAGTTTCATTGAAACCATTCTTGCTGGATCGAGCCTTAAAACATTAAACCTTTATGAAATAATTATTAATATATTTCTTATATATGCATTCATAATGAATATATATATGCTCTTCTCTGTTTATTGAACGATGCTTAAGTAATTATATTACCTATGAATATAAATGTGTTATTATAAGTATATTTTTCGCATATACAGTTTTTTCATATATAGAGTTGTTCATAGTTTTAGGATACATTAGTGGAACTGATTTATAAGTTATATGTGCATAAGTCTATTAATACAGGTTTCTGTTTTACATGAGAGAATTTTAGAATATATATTTTGTAACTTATTTTCATTTCTTATATATAAGCATATGTATATGATTATTTGTGCTATCAGTACATAAGGAGTGTAACTTTAAGTGCTCTTAGTAAGAGTTTTTATCATGTGATTTTAATTAGGCATTTTATTGGTTCATGATAGAAGTGAAGGTATATTTAAAATTATTTTGAGTTCTTTGTAACTGTTTTTAAGTCTGAAGAAGCACCCTTGGAGATGCGAAAGTGCTTATTTTGTGGAATAAAGAGTATATTTTAAGTTATATTCAGCGGTTTGCTTCGATTGTTGTGGAGTACCTGCCATCCTTTGTTCTAATTTTACACAGTTTTTGTCTGGAGGTACCTTACCCCTGTGGTATTTTCTTTTTCTTCATTTATACTGATTTACATTTAATTTCTCTAAACTGACTAAAATTTCTCTAAATACTAAATCATTGTGATACAAGCTGTATCAATTCTTAATCAATGTTTTCGCATTAAGTCTAATTTGGTATAATTGTTTAAACTACAGATTTTTTAAAACTGTGTTAATGTATTATTTCTGAAGATTGTACAATTATTGTTCTTAAAATGTTTTTGTAACACTTTGGAGATTTTCTCCCTGGGCCTCCACTGAAAATGGACACTACCCTGTTGGACATTCCCAGTAATCAAATGTCAATAACAGATACATAAATAAAAATAACTTGGTTTAAGTAGTGTTGTGGATACATAGATGAATGCCCTGAAGAAAGAAACAATGGTTTACTTTCAAAGTACTAGATCAATAAGAAGGCAGTGTTGTGTAAGATCCTACCATAAGAGTAGATGTCCTCCTTTTCTTTACTCATAATGTGTGGGATCTCCTGTCAAGGACTGGCCAATGTCTGGCCAGTATACCTAAGCTTTTATACCCTCCCTGCCTTGTACTTCAGGCATATGCTCCCTGTGCAGGTGTACAGCATAAAGGTGTATGCACTCTCAATCCTCAGAACTGAAGTGCTCCAGGAGAAAGTACAGTTGTGTACACTTACCATAAATGTAGATGCTCGAGTGCATTCACTGTTGCAGTCATCACATTTGTGTTATCCCTACCAGGGTAGCCCTTGGCCGGCCGAATACCAGAGGCTTAGTATTTCTGTGTCAGTTGCTGTCACTTCAGGACTGACGTCAGGTCGTCAGTATTATAAAGTAAGGCAGTCAACGCCATTATATCAGTTTTTCTTGCCATGTCAGGAGCCCCCAAGTGGCAGCCAGGATATGGTGGAAGAACCCCACCAGTAGAAAGGAAGTACCAAAAAGTTCCTTGTAAGGAGAGAGAGAGAAGAAAATGGGGATGGAGGGAAACCAGGACTGCAACAGTGAATGCACTCGAACATCTACATTTATGGTAAGTGTACACAACTGTACTATGTTCTACATGTTTCACTGTTGCAGTCATCACATTTGGGTTGATTCCCAAAGCTGAGGAAAAGCGTGGAGGCAGTCAAGAAGACTAAGGGCTGGCTAGGATGCCCTGCAAGACTGCAATGGCAAAGCCTTCCCTGGATTTGGAGAAGATAGGCAGGTGGTAATGCTTGGTGAAGTTGTGAACATATGTCCATGTGGCAGCCTCCAGGATGTCCCTGGTGGCGACTCCTCTGAAGAAAGCTGCAAAGGTGGAGGCTGCTCTGGTAGAGAAAGTCCTGACCCCCTTAGGGAGAGGTTTCCCATGTTGCTTGTAACAGAAATGGATACAGTGTGTTATCCATTTGGAAATGGTTTGTTTGGCTATGGCTTTGCCCTCTGCCCCTGCAGCAAAGCTGACTAGCAATTGATCAGTCTTTCTGAATGATTTAGTCTTATCTAGATAGAATCTGAGCTGCCTGTGCACATCTAGAGAGTGCAGGCTCCTTTCCCCCTTGTTTTGTGGGTTAGGGAAAAGGGTGGACAAATGAATTTATTGGCTGAGAGCCACACTGGACACCACTTTGGGCATGAAGAATGGGTTAGTCCTGAGGGACACCCTGTCAGCATGGAAGATGATGAAAGGCTCTACAGCCATGAGTGCTTGTAGCTCGGACACTCTTCTGGCTGAAGTGATGGCCAGAAGCAAGGCTGTCTTCCAGGAAAGAAACTTTAACTCTGCTGAAGATGCTGTTTCAAAGGGGGGGCAGGGTGAGCTTTTCCAACACAAAGTTTAGGTCCCAAGCTGGGGTAGGTGCTCTTCTAGGTGGCCTCAAGTTGCTAGACCCTCTTAGGAACTGTTTGATGAGAGGGTGAGAGAAAAGTGGGTGCTCAGTGAAATGAGCAGAGATAGCAGAGGCATGAATTTTAATAGAGGAAAAGGAGAGACCATCATGTAGCAGATCAGCTAAGTAACCCAGGATGAGAGGTAGGGAGGGCTGTGACGTATCGTCTCCCTTAGCTTGTATCCAAGTGCAGAACCTTTTCCATTTGTCAGCATAAGACTTTCTAGTGCTAGGGCGTCTAGCCTCACGTATAACATCTAAAACCTGTTTGCTGAGGCTGGCAACTTGATCAGTGGTCAGGGAATAAGCCAGGTTGGCAAATTTAGGGTCTGCAATTGTGGATGCATGAATTCTCCTTCCCTCTGGGTCAGGAGTGTTGGGGTCTGAGGGAGATGCCATGGTGGCAGAGGTGACAGGCTGCGCAGCAGTGGGTACCAGTGATGGTGAGGCCAGTCTGGAGCAGTCAAAATTGTCCTCGTTTTTTCCTCCCTTATTTCGAGCAGTACCCTGATATTGAGAGATAGTGGGAGAAATGCATAGACCGAGAGGTTGACCCAGAGGAAGGATATGGCATCCACCTTCCAAGCCCTGCAGTGAGGCTTCCCTGGTGCAGAACTTGCTGAGCTGATGGTTGGAGTGGGAAGCAAAGAGGTCAACCTTCCGGGTACCCCATTTCTGAGTTATTAGGTTGAAGGTTCCTCGGTCTAGCTGCCAGTCGTGTGGGAACAGAAGATTTTTGCTTAAGTTGTCTGCCAGAGAGTTTAGACAACCTGGCAGGAATTGTGCTAACAGGTGGAGTTGTATGACTGAGGCTGTGTGCCAAAGGGTCATGGTGAGCCTGCATAGAGGGTAGGAGTGAATCTCTCCCTGCTTGTTGATATACCACATCACAGTGGTGTTGTCTGCTCTGATCAGGAGAGCTGCTGGGGAGAGAAGGGGCCTGAAAGCTGTCAATGTGTGCTGGACAGCGAATACCTCTTTTTGGTTGATGTGCAGATGTACTTGCTGTGGGCTCCATTGGCCCTGTATGCACCTGCCATCCAGGTGTGCAACCCAGGCATAGTCCGATATGTCTGTTGTGAGGGTCTGGGCAGCAGTGGGTAGTGAGAAAGGTAGTCCCTTGTTGTGGTAGCATGCTGCTGCCCACCAAAGAAAATCTTTCTTTAGGCAAGGTATCATTGGTATAAGAGTTTCCAGGTCTTGAGAGTGTTGACACCAAAGGCTTTTTAGGTACCACTGAAGTTTTCTCATATGCAGTCTGGCATATGGAATGAGTAGAATGCAAGATGCCATGAACCCCAGAGCTTGCAGGATTTTCCTTGTGGATAACCTGGGTCTGGTGGCTAGTTGAGAGAAGTAGGCTGTCAGGAAAGTTTGTTTTTCTGGTGTAAGGAATGCCATCTGGGATGCTGTATCCAGGCTTGCTCCCAGGAATATAATCCTTTGGGTGGGTACTAGTTTGGATTTATTTTCGTTGATAGTGTACCCTAGGGAGATCAGCAGGGACTTTCCAAAAGGCAGATGCTTGAGCAGCTTTTCCTGACTGTCTGCCTAAATTAGGCAGTCGTCTAAGTATGGGTAAATTTATATATTTCTTTGCCTGCAAAAAGCAATGGCAGGAGCCAGACATTTTGTGAAAACTATGGGAGGAGTAGATAAGCCAAAGGGAAGCGTAGAAAACTGAAAGTGCGGAGATCCTGCCCTGAAACGTAGATATTTCCTGCATGATTCCCAAATTGGGATGTGGAGGTAGACCTCTTTTAGGTCTAGGGTGGCTAGCCAAGCATTCTTGGAGAGCACAGGTAGTAGTTGCTGGAGGGTGAGCATTCACCAGGAAGGTATTTAGAATGGATAGATCGAGGATGGGGCACCAGATGCCCCCTTTTCTGGGTACCAGGAAGAGGCTGGAGTAGAAATCCTTGACCTATCTGTTCTTCAGGAACATGCTCTATTGCCCTCATAGAGAGCAGGGAAAGGACTTGTTTTTTAGCCTCTTCCCACTGGTTTGGAGGAAGATCTGGCAACCCTTTTGGGGTTGGGAGACTGTGGAAAGAAAGTTTGTATCTCTGGGACACTATGTTGAGGACCCGGCGGTCGTTGGTAATGGTGACTCAGGTGCTTGCGTGGAAGGAGAGTTTTCCTCCTAGGGGCAAGTGCAGATGGGCAGAGGGAGGGGGTGGAAGTGGAGAGTCATTTTGAGTTCTTACCATGAGGGGGTGGCTTTGCACTCCCTGGTTTTGAAGTGCAGGAACTCAATTGCTTTGATCTCTGCATTCCCTGTGGCTGTTGTCTGGGGGTTCTCCTTCCCTGGGGTCTGGGCTGAACTGACCTGGAGGGGGCAGGAAAGGACCAGTGTTTGGAAAGGAAATGCCTACTGAACCTGGGTGGCTGGACCTGTAGGAAATCCTTAACTGTCTGCATAGATTTAGCTTTTTCTTCCATCTTTTTTAAGACCTCCTCTGCCATGGTGCCAAATAAGTTGTTTTTGTGCAAGGGTGCATCCAATAATTTAGATTTGACATGGTCTGGCAAGAGCTGTTCTTTAAGTCAAGAACGCCTTCTAAGGACAGAACCAGTGACTGCTGCCCTGCAAGAAGTTTCTGGGGCGTCAAAATCACAGTGTAAGGTGTGCTTAGTTACTTGACTTGCAGAATGCATCAACTCTTGTAGGTCTATTTTCTGCACAAGCAGGAAAGGATGATATTTTTTGTTTGAGGAGTTCCATGGTATGTTGCTGTAATTTTAGCATATGGAACTGACAACTTAGTGCTCTGATAGCAAGAGTAGCAGAGGTGTACACTTTTTTACCCCATCTGTCTAGTGCTTAGGAATCCCTATCTGAGGGTGTGGGATTTTTAGCAGACGTTGCTTTAATTTCTTTAGGCCCTTGAGAAATAACCTCAGGATCAGCAGTAAGATTTTTTGAAAATATATTTATGTGAGTCATGGACTCTGTAATACCTGTCAGATTTCCTGGGAGCAGGAGGGAGGGTGTCAGAAGTCAAACTAGATTCCATGAAATCATCATCCACAACATCCAGGAGAGGAGGTATGGCCAGTGGTCAGTGCTGTGGAAGATCTAAGAATTCTCTGATTCTCTTTTTAGACTGTGGGTAGTCCTGACATTCCCATTGGAAATGCACCCTTAAAGCATGAAGGGTTTCCCCAAAGGAAAGGTCCTCGGGTGGAGAGCCTGAAGGAATGGATTACTCTGCATCAGAATCCTCATAAGCAGAGAGGGGTTGCATGTCTTCATATTCAGATCCAACAGAATCATCAGACTCTTGTTCAGATAAAAATACTGGGGATAGATCTCTTTTTGTTTTGGAAGGGGTAGCTTGGCTTCCCCTGATCATCATTATAAGGTCTTCCGCCATTTTAAGCATTTGAGACTGCGGCAAGGAAGCAGGTGCCTGAGATTGGGTCGTCGATTTGTTGGGCGTGGTTCGTAACCTGGGCCTTAGAAACTTGGTAGTTTTCGAAAGAATGGTAGACACAAAAGAAGTCATTGGTTTGTGTCGAGAATCAGTGGTGCGAAGTACTTCCTTGGAAGCCGGTGCCTGGTCAGTGGCTCTGGTCCCATCCAAGGTAGAGACAACCTCTGGATCCTTAGTCGAAGAAGAGTTTTGCAGCATACCGGACACTGAAAGGGTCTCGGTTGTGGCCTGCGAATCCACAGAAGCAGGCATCAGGGGCTGTGAAAGCTCCTCACTGAGGACCGGAGAACTGACGACTAGCTTAATGTCATCAGTAGGTTTGGACCTGTACGGTCTGTCTCTGTCTTTATCCTTATGTTTTTTCCAAAGATCTGCTGTCGGATGGCTTACCAAAGCCATATCGGAATTTGAGGACTGTGAGCGAAAATATCTAGCCACAATAAGGGCCCAACGACGTATAGTTCTGGCGTTGAACAAAGCTCAAAAACAACAGCGAGGGACATCGTGGTCTGGGCCTAAGAAAGTGACACAGTAAGAATGAAAGTCTCTTTGTGGTGTTTGCTTTCCAAAGGTGAGACAATTGCTAACTTTTTCTGACATCGGTTAGAGCAAAAAAAAAAAGGATCCCCAATGGGGTACTTAGCTTTAGAAGACTTCAGCTTCAATTCGGAAGACGAAACTCAGGTAGCGAACGACTGGCACTATTGCGAACTACCACTGCTTCATGCTCCTCGGCAAGCAAGACTGATGTAATGGCGTCGACTGCCTTACTTTATACTACTGACGACCTGATGTAAGTCCTGAAATGACAGCAACCGACGCAGAAATACTAAGCCTCTGGTATTCGGGCCGGCGGCTACCCTGGCAGGTATAACCCAAATGTGATGACTGCAACAGTGAAACACGAAGAACATCTACAGTAACCCCAAGAAAAAGAAGGCCATGTGCATACAGGTGGGAAGAGGTAAGAGAAATTGGGCAAGAAAGGAGAATACACCTTGTTCAGTAGTGTGTGCATAACACAAGAAAAGAGAGGAAAGGGGGTCAGGATGGAGGCACTGAATATTGCAAGAGTGATAAGTAGGATAACTACTGTAATAGTAAGATCTTGCACAACTATACTCTGTCCTTTCTTATCACTGTTGCAGTATTCATTACATGTGAGAAATTACCAAAGCTACTTTAACGAAGGCAGACAGGAACCCTCTACAAACCCATGAAAAATAGCCCTGGCAAACCTTGCCCTGGCTCAAGAAATAACATCCAACTTATAATGCTCAGTAAAAATGTGGAGAAAGGACCAAGTAGTAGCTTCAAGACTGGATCTAGCATCCAGACCCTTGAAAGAAGCTCCAGAAGAGGTTACTGCTCTCATCAAATGAGCTTGAACTGAAGCTGCAAGCCATTTACCATGACATGAATTTAAAAAAAAAAAAAAAAAAAGAAATGGCCTCGAATTCCAGTAAGAGACGGTTTGCTTAAAAGCCGTCAACCCCACTGTCCTGGTATTAAAAGAAACAAAAAGCTTCTCAGATTTGAGGATAGCCTTAGTCTTATCCAAATAATATTTGAGCTGTTTATGTAAATCCAAGGTGTGAAGAACTTTCTCAACACCAGACTGTAGAGAATGGGAAAAAGGAAAGGAGTTGGATAGTTTGAGAGCCAACTCACTGCCACCTTGGGCATAAAAGGATTAGTATGCAAGGAGGAGGAAGAAGACAACACAGGCTCAAAAGGTGCATGAGTTAGCTTTTCAAGGACAAAATTAAGGTCCCAAGAGGGAAGAATGTTTTTTCTTGGGGGTCTGATGTGAAGAATGCCTTTAAGAAATTGTTTGACCTCAAAATGACAGGCCAACAATGGGTTCAAGGGCAGACAAAGAAATTGCTAACAAGTGAGCTTTAACAGAAAAATATGCTACACCAGCATGGAGCAGTTCACACAAGTAAGAAAGGTCAACAGGGAACCCTACTGAGAGAGGATTCTGGTGACAACTGAGACACTAAACCAAAAAAAAAAGCTGTTCCATTTAGTCATATAGGATTTTCTGGCAGTGGATTTCCTGGCCTCCTGCAGAACCCTAAACACATCCTTAGAAAAGTAATGTCTAAAAGGAATCAAAATTTTAACGCCCAAAGTGTCAATTTTCAGACCCCTTGTCTTGTGCGAGAAGATCCATCTAATGAGATAACTTGTGATGATTACCCCTGGCCAGGTAAAAGAGAAGGGGAGACCAGTGCTGTCTGGGCCAAAATGGAGCCACCAGCAAGATTCTGGGGGAGTCCTTCATGATCTTGTGCAGGATCCCAAAGAGGAGAGGAAGAGGAGGAGGAGGAGAAGCATACAGGAACACTCCCTTCCAAGAAAAGGACATGACATCCACCTTCCAGATCAGAGGACTTGGAAATGTGGAACAGAATCGAGGAAGTTGTCTGTTCATAGAGGAGGTAAAAAGATCCACACCCCACACCCCCACTCCGATGTACAGTGTCCAGGAATACCTCTCTGTGAACCATCTATTTGTGAGGTTATGTCCTGGACCTGCTCAGAGAGTCTGCCACAAGGTTATGTTCTGAAGGGATACAGACTGTTATCTGCCATCAGATAACCCTTCAGGTGAAGTCCCAGGCCTGAAGAGCTAGTCTGCAAATAAGATAAGACTCTGTGCCCCGCTGTTTGTTGATGTACGACATGATTGTGGTACTGTCTGTAAAGAACCTTTAGAGGGCCTGGAGACCAAAGAGTGGACAGTCTGTACAGCAGGAATAAGCATACTCATCTCTTTTATGCTGATGTGATGCGACTGCTAATAAAGGGACTAAAGACCCTGAACCTTCAGACTGTTGGAAGAGGCTCTCCACTCCTGACTGGAAGAGTCTGTGAAAAGCTCGAGTGGAGCTAGGAGTCTGGAAAAGTAGGCATAGTTTAAGGGAGATCTGCTGAATTCATCAGTGAAACTACAGTTTGAGACCAGGAAGAACAGTGACTGGAAACTCTAGAGGATGGCAATGTTGGAGCTAAACTTCTCTAAGGTACCACTGAAGCTTCCTCATATGAAGGTTGGCAAAGGGAATCATGAGGTTGGTTGATGGCACGAACCCCAAATCCCTAAAATTCCTTTGCAGGAATAAGAGAAGGGGAGAGCAGAGACAGGAGGAAGTTGTCAGAGACAGAACCTTGGAGATGGAAGAGAGACTAACACTGGAATAGTTTGGATTCTGCAACCCAGAAAAATATGGTCTTGAAGAGTCAGAACTGACCTGTTGAGACTGATGGTGAACCCTAAACTGTGCAGGAGCAGCATAGTAAAGTGGAGATCCTGAATCAGCTGGGATTGGGAAGAAGCCTGAAGAAGCAGGTTGTCCCAATACGGTAATACCTGGACTCTGCGAAGCCTGCAAAAGGCTATCACGGGAACCAGACTGTAGAGAGACCAAAGGGCAAAGCAGAGAACTGAAAATGGGAGGAAGAAACAGAGAAACAAACTTCCTGAAGAGAAGGTTAATGGGGATATTTAAGATAGGCATCCTTTAGGTCTAGAGAGACCAGAAATGCATGGGGAAGCAAGAGGGGAAACAGAGTTTGAAGAGAAAGCATCTGAAAGAAGGAATCTTTAGAAAGGTGTTGCGAAAGGAGAGGTCTAGAAAAGGTCTTCATGACCTGTCTTTTCTGGGAAACAGAAAAATTGTGGAATAAAATCCTGTTCCTCGTTGAGATTATGGAATTGGTTGGATGGTTCCCTGATCCAACAGATCTGTCAGAAAGACATAAAATTGAGGAAGTTAGTCTAGAGGAGGTTGAGGAACACCGAAGAAGGGAATGAAGGGACTTCCACACCATAAAATAACTATGATGGATACTGGAAAGTACCCAAGAGTCTGAAGTAATCTGTTGCCAGACAGGAAGAGCCTGATAAACAGGGTAACCTGGTCAAGGGGAGGAGGAGAAAATGCATCAGATGGAGGCAGATTTGTCCTGAAAGGGGGGCTTTTGATTCTCAGAATTCTGGGTGGGTTTATCGGGAAACATGCACTTATGAAGCCTTTTTCCTTTAGAAGGCTGACAAGATTGCCTGCGAACAAAAGCAGATTTAGGACGACAGTTTCTTTGAAACTTGGGGCTAGGAAAATCAAAAATTGTGTTTAAAGTCCTGCATAATTTTATGTTTGTCTTGTACAGTCTTAAACAGTTCTGCAGCAGCAGCAGCAGTACCAAAAAGATTTTGGTTGTCCAAAGGAGTGTCTAGGAGCTTGGCCTTAATATCAACAGGCAAGGCCTGCATGCAAAGCCAAGAGTACCGCCTCATAACTGAGCCTGAAGCAGCAGATCTAAAAGATGCATCACCTGCAAAGTGGAACTTAATAACAAAAGAGCAGCAGTCCTGCTTTCAGAGTCAGGAAGGTCTGAGAAGTATTCCCCCCCAAGTTGAGACAAGAGAGCCAGAACATACCTGGTCATATGGGTCTGAATCTGTGGCCCTAAAGGCTAGACTAGAAGAGGTATACACTTTTATTCCTCAGCATCTCTATAACCTGACTGTCTTTGTCAGAAGGGAGAAGTTTGGAAGAGGATAAAAGCTTGGATGGCTTTTCAGCAAGAACAAAGACTACAGCATGGACTGAAGGAGGACAGTTGTAAAGGTACTTAAAAGCATCAGGCACATTATAAAAGTGATTATGCTTCTTATGAGTAAGAGACTGGGAATCAGGAGCCAAATAATATCCAGTAAAGCAGCCAAAACAGGGGTAATAGTAGAATGTTTAGGAGATCCATATGTAACAGCTCATACCACCTCTTTAGGATGTCAGAGACCTGGGTGCAATCCCAATTGAAATGCTCCGTCATGCAAACCACACTGTCCTCAAAGGACAATGCCTCAAAAGGAGAAACAGGATTCAAGAAATCCTCTTCCTCTGATTAACAGCAAAGTGATTTGTGAGGAATAGGCTAATCTCTTAAATACAACTATCAGAATCAGATTCCCTAGTTCTTCTGGCTGGAGTAAAAAACCAAGAAAACGCTTGAAAAGATAATCCCTGACGGTGCTTCAAGGTCATCAAGGCATTGAACAAACCCTGGGTAAAATCCTGCCATTCTTTATGAGGATCTTTAGCAAAGGGAGTTATATGCTAAGTTTTCTACTTCTCTTTTAATGGGGCATTAACTTTGACCAACCTAGTAGGCTCAGAGCCATTTTTAGAATCTATAAGGGTACCAGGAGCCTCTTCCTTGACAAGAATCTGAGAAATCCCCCTAGGCCCTTCGGAAATGATCAGACTTGGTTCCCCCTCAAAGTCCATGGAGGGCATTTGCAGAGCTTCAGAGGATGTGAAAAAAGCTGATCCCCTGACAGCCTTGAAAATGTTCACGGCAGGCAAAAATGGTGTCAGGTTCTTCCTTCGCCACCTTGATAAATATCCAGCAGAGGCTGGATAGCAGCAGTTTCTGACTGAGACTTTTTATTGTCTACTTGAGAGACGGTTGCCCCATGGGGTGGGCAGATTCAGCCATAGTATCCTGGGTCTAAAGCTTAAGATGCTGGTTATCAAGACAGATGGACAACAGAGACAGATGGCTGTGAACAGTTTTTGGAACAAAAGCCCGACAAATAGTACACTGAGTATGGTCTTGCATAGCACCTAAACAGAACAGACACTTCTCATGGTGAACTTTAGGGATAATCTACTTCCCATACTAAATTTTCCCTTCCTGGATGACATGGACTGCCAGTAAACACAAAAAAAAGGAAAAGAAGGAACCCCACTGATGTACATATCTGTAAATGGCTTAGCAGAAACCAGTTCAGTGAAAGGCATTCAGATCGACGATCAACCATGGTGTTTGGACAGGAGGCAAAGAAGTTCTGAGTATTCAGTGTGCTTATGCCCCCTTTATGCCCTACACCAGCATTGGGAGCACATGCCTGATGTATGGCACTGGGAGGATGTAAAGAATGTTGTATACTTGACAGATGCTTGGCTATCCTTGACAGGAGATCCCACATGTACTGAATAAAACAACAGTCATAAGGAAGGTCTTCTCTTGGACAGGCTTAGGTCTCTATGGACAGCAAAGAAAATGAGGAATCTCACTCCTTCAATCAGTATGGCTTCTCAAACTAAAATGACTTAATCATGATTTTAAAGAGCACTGGACAAAATGTGAAACAGTCTAAAAAAACAGCTCCCTACTGAAATTATTTGCAACAGAAAAGCTGAGTGCTGACAAGCTGAAAAAAGGTCGAAATTACAGGAGAAGAACGAATCTCGAACATCGCTCTTCTCCATAAAACCTCTTTTTTGAAGGGGTAGGGGACCCTCTGCACCCCTCCCAACTTATGCACACCAATTCTGAGGCAGCCATACCTCAGAGAAAAGGGAACATTCTGAGAAAAGGACATCTCAGACTTAGTAAATGCAAGTCCATTTTTCCGCCATTCACTCTTCATGTTCCGGGGCTTGTACTAGCAGGTCAAATGATTACCCCAAAAAACACTCAACTTACACTAGATGATAAAAATTAGTTAAAATTAGCTCAGTGTTTCAGTATCAATATTGTTACCACTTTGCTATTTGACTGTACTGACTGTGATGTTATGCCTCACTATAATTAACTTTAGACCTTTTCTCCCTCACTCTCAACTAAAAAACGGCACCTGTGCCAGCTGGATTTTCCCATAAACAAATGTCAACAAACAAACAAATCATTTAATGCTGTTACTTAATCTCTGTGCAAAATACCCCTTCATCTTTTTGAAACAGCTTACATTTAATATTTTGTTTTAATTAATTACATTTTCACCATTCGTGTGTCAGATTCAGTATTGTTTTAGAGAAAATGGTGAAAACAAATTAGTCAGTTATTACTAACAACTTAGAAAATAGTATCACAGTTTCTTTTGGTGACTGCAGACAAGCCAACCAGCTTGATCATAACAGCTGTTGCAAGTTCTGTACTGAAGTATCAAATCTCTTCATAAAAATATTGTCAGCACTTGTTTCATACAGAGGTCATGGTGGCAGAATTTGTGTGTGTGTTTACAAAGAGTCTGAGCTTTAACTGGCTGCCGAAGACATTCTGACGTACGGTTAAGTGGCAAGTCTTGAGGACTTAGATATATGCAGAAAGCAGTGACAATCTGCTGCCTCTGGAATTGGAAGTCATAAAAATTAAAGTTATATACTTAACATATCAACAGGTCCAGATGATCCTTCACCCATACAAATTGTAATCTTTGGATTTGTCACTACAAGCACACTTTGTTCATCAGCATTTTCATCTACTGTAAACTCAAGCTCTTCCCATGATGCACTGCTTCCTTCCCTAGAAGTGTGTCTGATGTAGATCATATGACAATAAGAAAGATGCCCTGAAAGGACATATATAACTTAACGGCTTCTTATTTACCTCCAGACCAATGCACAGCTGACGATCTGGATGGGTCGGCAGGTATATTACAGTATATGGACAAAGGATCAGCTAGCTTTATTATTATGGCAAGTACATAACTTTCATATCCAAGTTGATCCAGTCTATATACTGTAATGTCTGGACCACTTGCCCAGTGGAAAAGGACAAATGGTCTCAACAAAGTATGCCTTAAGATGGTAGCACCAAAGTTTGTCCCATGCAAAGAAGACCATATTGCTGCCATACAGATGTCATCCACTGAAAGACACTTGAAAATAGCTGCCAAGTTTGCTACAGACCATGTTGAAT
Organism: Protopterus annectens; assembly: GCF_019279795.1. Lineage (NCBI taxonomy): Eukaryota > Metazoa > Chordata > Ceratodontiformes > Protopteridae > Protopterus > Protopterus annectens. Next base: position 1,283,440,668 of record NC_056725.1, read on the forward strand.
GAACCTTTGATTTGAATTGTAAGGTTTTATCAGGGCTGGCCTTAGCTGATATGGCACCCTAGGCAAAGTAGTGCTCCGGTGCCCCTTACGCCCCCCACACGTCATACTCATGAAACACCCCTACGAGCCACGCTCACAGGTAGGTCACTCCCCAAAAAAGCCACTCCTGTCATTCATTCCCCAAGAAAGCCAGTCCAGTCACTTCCTTTAATTATTTAAATGCATACAAGAAAGGACACCTTGTAATGTACTTTAAACTGCAAGTGAAGATGGAAATTTCCTTTAATAAACTTGCTTTATCTGTTGCTCCTTCATACATACTTTACTATAAAGTCATGTCTTCAGAAAATAGAAGCCTACGTGTCTTGGTTCAAAGGGTTGCTTAGGTTAATCTAAACAGTTTAATTTACTCTGAGTAGGCGAGCAAACCTTACAGCTCAGGAAAGTAGATTAGCAACCTCTCTCCTCCCTGTGTACAGAAGCTTAAGCTAGAATAGCACAAACACAGATAACCATTTGATAAACAATACAATCTTGCAATGAAAACAGGCTTAGCGTGAACAGCAAAATTCTCTGCCACTGAAATTGCATCTGGTCAGTGGAGGATTAAGTTTACATTTGGGTTGTTTTCAAAACAGACTCCTTGCACACATTTTTATGGCCATGCATACATGTATTTGTTCTTTGATTCAACTTCCTGATTGCATTAAATTATATTCCTTATGTAATACAGCATCACTTGTTAGAATGCGTTTTAAATTTGTAGTTTTAAGCATTCTATTAATAAGCAAAGAAACAAAATGTATAAACCAATAATGACAAAACTACCCATTTCAGAAAATTTCAACCATAAAAGGCTACTCAGACTTCTGTCATTACAATTCACCAATATCACTCAATGCAAACAATCTCTGCAGAAGAGAAATCATCTGAACAATTCCACATTAAAGAAATCTGTAACCAATGAAGAGATTGCCCCTGGCAAACAACGTTATATCTAATGTTTCATCTACAAATTTGGTGCCTGTTGCCCTTGAAGACTTAACTGCCTATATTACATTAAAAAATTGGTAAACTGGTAATATTGCAATAGGAAATAAATAAACTGACAACAAGTTCATAGTTGCTCGGCATCTCATACAAGGGAGGACATACTTAGGAGTGTAGAACCCTTATCCGCCCTTAAAATGCACCAAATAATTAGCAATCAAATGGGCACTGCAATATTAATACTCCCATCTACATAACTATTCACAATTATTAAAGATATTACTAGATTTTTTTTTTAATCTTCCAGAAGACACATCTCTAAAAATATCATTAAGATATACAGATAAGGCTACCTTTTAGCACTGCCCTCCGTAGGATCACAGAATCATAGGAGATTACTAGGCTATCGACCCGGAGGTCATTTTAAGCATAGCCATTTCAACCCAATATAATACCATAGCAGTACTAGTCAATACCTAATATTGCATTTAGTGATGACTGCCCATGTGCGGGAGGGTCGTGGGCACTATCCCCAATAGGAATTTACGGTGCCCCATCCACTTATCCAGGTTCCTCTTGAACATATACTGATAGCCTGTTCCAAAGATGTGGCAGTTGCTGGAAGATAAATCTGTCCCTCCAGCATGTCCTATTAAAGTCGCAGGCCATATTTAAGTCCAGTCATTACTGAGGAAAAATTAACAGTTGCTGTTCTGCTTAAAATATTCCCCAAACATCTAAAATATTAAGTTAACTACAACATTCTAAAGAATTCCTTAATATTCTAAAACATTTTATATGATGAACACAAGCTTACCATAACTAATCTCTTGTCACCTATGCAGATGTTAAAGCATCTACATTGATATTTATTACCTTACTTTACTTTATGCAACAGGACACTATTGTAAGTAAAGTTCTTTATTATATTTCTTCCTCTTATAACACGTTAGCACCCAGTCCCACAATATATATATATATATATATATATATATATATATATATATATATATATACTGATCTCTGCTGCAGTCAACTGTTTCCACCTCTGCCTATTTGTCAAGTCTTTAAGCCTTCAGTATGAATTGCAAAATTATTTAAACAAATGGAATTTATCATAATCTACACTTATGGTAAGTGTGACATAGCTGAACTTTGCACCTTCTCCCACCCATCCTACAGGTTTTCCTTTCCCAAAGCACCATAGAGCCAGCCCCTCCTCAGTTTGTAGGAAGAGGATGTTATATTAGGCTGTTCCTGGTGCAAAAAAAAAGAGGACAGTAGAGATCCTTTCTGGTCCAAAAGTCTCAAAAAAGTCTTCAAAACTTGTTTAATTAGAATTGTAATGCCTTCTCATCTTGCCACTATAATGAGGAGAGTTGTAGTCGTTAACAAGGAATGCAATGCTCTCAGTAGTACCAAACTTCCTTCTTGCCAGTTTTGACATCAGCATGGGCTAACACTATTCTGTGTCACCCTAAAAGGTATCAACATAGTAATACAAAATACCAGGATTCTCAACGTTTTATCTCGACTTTCAAGGGCAATGTTTCAAATCAGTGTTCTGTTTCATTCACAAAACAGAATAGTTTCCATGACTGTGTATGTCTGAAGAATAAGCAGTCTGCGACCGTAAGGCCTAAAAAGACTTTACTGACTCACAATATTGTTGCAAAGTGCATTTATAAAGTCACAGTGAACACTATCACAGAAAATTAGGGACAAGGGAACGGAAATGAATTAGCAATAATTTCAGTGTACGATTAAAACACTCGTGTATAAGGGGAAAAAAACTTTTTGCCACTGTCCGAGAGCAAAAAATATGCAAGCTAAAAAAATAAATACTGTGTGTGCCATCCTGGATTAAATCAGTCCCACCTCAGATTTTTCTTTCCTACCTAAAATAACAGAATGCTTCTGATTGCACTTTTTTGAGAAGCTATAGTTTTGTCTCATAAGTTCCCGGGATGTAAAAATGGATGAAATGTTATAAAGCATGAGACATCATCCATATAACTATTTTTCCCCCTGGTGATTTTTAGCTCATTAAGTACCATCTAGCAAACTTACATGGAAAAACAAATGCAGTGTTGTCACGTGTCAGTGAGCATATTACATCAGGTTCTTATATGTGTGGACATTCTGTAAAAGGATACAGTAGAAAGCTTTCCATAACTAATGAAAACCTCCATAAGGCGAGAACACTACATGGGAAATACCCTTCCTGGAACTTCCTTGTAGCTTTGTGTATCATCTGTAATTCATGTTTCCTACTTACTCGAGCACACTGTATTGGTTGCATTTTCTTCATGCTTGTTTGCATGTGTTGCACTACTGCTGGATCAGCACTAATTCCTCGAGCCTCAACTCCCTGAAAATCAGTTCACCAACATTGCTGACATTTCTTGACGCATGCACGTTCCTCCTTACAGCAGAATGCCAAACCGCGAAGTAACGTATTTTTTTTTTTTTTTAACTGTCCTGGCCAACCTGCAGCTGTAAGTGGGAGGGCGCTCACCCCCCTCCCCCATAGTTCCAGCTTCCAGTTACACTTCAGCAGGGCACCGAGAAGAGTGCAAACTTTGTTAATTAAAATAAATAAAAACTGCGCCCTTTAAGAGGCTGGCCTTTACGGCGCTCTAGGCAGTCACCTAGTTCGCCTATGCCTAAGGCCGGTCGTGGCTTTTATCACTGGAAATAAAGCAAAAGGTAATACAATTAGACAGCCACCTGGATAATATGACTTTGATTACCCCTTATTTAGTACGTTAAGGGCAAAGGAAACAAAAAGATAGGCATCTTGTCTTAAATCTTTTGTGTGATCTAGATAAAAATGTAGTTGTTTGTCACCACCTATGCAATATAATTTAAACTTATCGTTGTTAGAATACTGACTAAAGCATACTGGAAGATTAATGGTCCATTTACAACTGAGTTCATTTGTTAACTTCAGCATGAGATATCCCATGCTGGCTTTGAAGGAAAGTGCATACAATTTTGAGTCTCTTTTAGCTGAGGTAATTTATAGTAGAAAAAGTGTTTATCAGACATACTTAAAAATCAGCTGTGGCTGACTCTTCAAATGAAGTTGAAGTTAACCTTTCAAAACAAAGTTTAGGTCTGAAGGGGGTGCTGGGTCATTATACAGGGGCCTTGATAAAAAGACTCCTCTTAAAAAGGGCTTTACGAGTATGGTGAGAGGCCAAAGGTGACTGGTTATTTTTTTTTTATTCATTTAATCTTTGTTAACTGGGTAGGACAGCTGGCCCAGAGATCCTTCTCAGCCATGACCTGGACCATGACGGCAAGACAGAATGAAAATACTGCAAATAGCATTCATAACAGTAGAGTAATAAGTACATCACAAAGAGGATCCTAGGCCTTACACACTTGTCCTATATGGACAGACTCAAAAAACTCCCAACTATTCTCTGTCTCATATCACCTACTTAGAGGCGATCTCTGCTGGACTTACAAAGCCATGTCTGACCCAGCTCTGTTAGAAATGCTACATCTAAAGAAATCCCAAACCCTCCCCACCATACGCTGCAGAGACCTCAACCTCAATACCACAATAAACAGAACGTGCTGGAGGGACAGGTTCATAACCCAGAGACTGCCCATGCTAGGGAACAGACTTTCCATACATGTCAAGCAGATCACCTCACTGGCCCTCTTCAAGAGAAATCTTGATGAGTGAAGGAGAAATAGAAAGTTCACCCCCGGGGATCACTCTATAGTGGCTCTACTTGATAGAGGCACTGGGAACTAATGTCGGATGGCACGATGCCAGAGTACTTCTATGGGCTAGGCTTGTAAAGGCTCCATGACCATTAGCCTAGTACACACCTATGAACCTATGAACAACACGTTACACTGAAAAGAAGCATATACACATTGTTATGTCTAAATCTATTACAAAGGTGAACAGTATAACTTTATAGCTGTGCACAGTGATACTACAAGAATGGTAATGTAAGAGAAGTTAATAAGTAAGCCAAAAATACAAACAGTTGAAAAATGCAAGCTACAGCAGCTACCAACTCATAGTGCTGTCAATAGTAAAAGTCTAAAGGTGACAAGAAGTTTAAGATCAGCAGATGAAATTTTAGAAATAAAATTAGCCATAAAGGATTTACGCAGAGGTGAAATTGTGTGTGTTTAATTTAGGCTTCGAGCAATTGATTCTACTGGTTGCAGTTACTAGTGATGAATTAGTTGACTGACTGATGCTTGGTGCAAAGTAAGCATTACCTAAGAAGCAGAAAAAAATGGTGGCCTCTAAGATCTCTCCTGAAGGGCAAAAATGTACCTATTGCACTAATGTCTTCAGGTAGCTCATTCCATGATGGTGGCACTTACTTCAAGAAGGTTCTTTCACATGGAATAAGTGTAAAGGGTGACCTCTAGAGTAGAAAACCTTTATTTCTCACACAAAACGATGCTCTTGAAAATGCAGTCTCCCGAGTAATGGCGGGCAATTGCTGTTTTTCAACAGTTTCTAAAGTAAGGTGTTTAGTAACATGGAGGCTCTTGCATGACAAACAGCCACCTGTTGGGGTTGACAGGGACACAGTGGTGTTCTCGATTAATTGTTAACTTGATAAACCTTAAGATCATATTCTTACTAATTTACAGGAGTAAAAAGTTCTGGGATGACAGCACTGCTATGATGGGAGTCACACGAGTGGAAAGACTTTTCAGAGTGGAAAAACTTTAGCCTTGATCAAATATATCTGCTATAAAATGAAAGATGGAAGGAAAGGGGGCTGTAATAGTGTTTAGCCTTTACTGGATAACTCATGAGGAGGAACTTAAGCCACTTTATCTTTAAATGTTTTTCTAGTGGAGAGCTTTTGGGAATCTAAAAAAAGGACTACTCTGGGTGAGTGATCTGGACTCCTGACCATAACTGGAAGTAACAAAAAGTGCAGTTGTGCACACTTACCACAAATGTAGATGTTCAAGTGTATTCACTGTTGCAGTCATCACTTGTGGGTTATCCCTGCTGTGGTAGCCTTCGGCCGGCCCGAATACCAGAGTCAGTTTTTTTTTTGTATCTTGTAAGTGCTATAAAGCAAGGCAGCAGACGTCGTTACATCAGTTTTTTTTTGCCCTATCCTGTCAGAAGCACAAGGAGATAAGGAAAAGTAGTCCTGGTGGCAAAAAGCCATCATGGGAAGCTGCTATATGGGGATGGAGTGAGGGAAACCAGGACTGAAACAGTGAATACACTCGAGCATCTACATTTACAGTAAGTGTACACAACTGTACTATGTTCTTCATGTTTCACTGTTGCAGTCATCACCTGTGGGAGGATTCCCAAAGCTGAGGAGAGGGGTGGAGGATAGGTTAGAGTCCTAGGCCTGTGTCAGGAGGCACTGCAGAGGCAAACCCTGCCCTAGACTTAGAAAAAAAGAAGGTAGGTGGTAATGCTTTGTACAGGTATGGACAGAGGTCCAGGTGGCAGCTTCCAAGAAGTCTCTGGTAGGGACTCCTCTGAGGAAGGCTGTGGAAGTGGAGGCTGCCCTAGTGGAATGGGTAATGGGTATGGATAGACTTGGGCGGGGGGGGGGGTCCCATTTATTCTGTAGCAGAAATGGATACAGTGTGATATCCATTTGGAAATGGTTTGTTTGGAAATGGGCTTCCCCTCTGCCCCAGGGGCAAAGCTGACAAGTAGTTAATCTGTTTTTCTGAATGGTTTAGTGCGGTCAGATAGTATCTGATTTGTCTGTGCACGTCTAGCGAGTGTAGAATTCTTTCCCCCTTGTTTGGGGGTTGGAAAAGAAGGTGGGTAGGTGTATGCCCTGGTTGAGGGTCACATTAGATACCACCTTGTGCATAAAGGAGGGGTTAGTCCTCAGGGAGACCCTGTCTGCATGGAAAATGATGAAGGGCTCAACAGCCATGAGAACCTGAAGCTCTGACACCCTTCTGGCTGAGGTGATAGCTAGTAGGAAGGCAGTCTTCCAGGAGAGGTATGTTAATTCTGCAGTAGCAGCAGGTTCGAAAGGAGGTAAGGTTAGTTTTTCTAGAACATAATTCAGGTCCCAGGGTGGTGTGGTAGGCCTTCTGGGTGGTCTGATATTAGAAGCCCCTCTGGGGAATTGCTTAATCAAAGGATGACAGAAGAGGGGTGGGTCTGAATCATAACGGGCAGAAATGGCTGAGGCATGGATTTTAATAGAGGAGAAAGAGAGGCCATTATTGAGCAACTCGGCTAAGTAATCCAAGATGAGAGGGACGGAAAGATGGGAGGTACTGGCCCCTTTGGACTGGTTCCAGGAGCAGAATCTTTTCCATTTCTCTGTGTATGATTTTCTGGTGTTGGGCCTTCTGGCCTCTGTGATGATGTCTAGGATCTCTTTGCTTAACAGGGACTTCTTGCTGGCTTTTAAGGTATAAAAGTCATGCTAAAAGATTGAGAGTCTGTAAATCTGGGTGCAGTTATCTCCCCCCTCCCCTGGGTCAGGAGGTCTGAGACCAGGGGAAGCTGCTTGGGATTTGTAAGGTCAGGCTGTGCAGTAAGGGGTAACCAATGTTGTCTGAGCCAATCTGGAGCAATGAGGATGGCCTTTGGTCTCTCCTCCCTTATTTTGATCAGTACTTTGGGAATAAGGGGCAGGGGAGGGAAGGCGTACACAAAGAGGGAGTTCCAGGGGAAGGTCAAGGCATCCACCTTCCATGTTACAAGGTGATACTCCCTGGTACAGAACTTTTGCAGCTAGTGGTTGAGGTGCGAGGCAGAGAGATCCACTTCTGGAGTCCCCCACTCCTGAGTGATTTGCGGAAAGATTTTCCTGTGGATCTGCCATTAGTGGGGTTAAGTTTCTGCATAGGTGGTCTGCCAGAGTATTGCTGACCCCTGGTAGGTATTGGGCAATTAGGTGTAGACCCATGGAAGTGGCTGTAAGACAGAGGCTCATGGCTAGCCTGCACATGGGGTAGGATTGTGCTCCACCCCCATTTGTTGATGTACACATTACTGGTGTTGTCTGTTTTTATAAGGAGAACCCCAGGCCTGAGATGAGGTTTGAAGGCTGTCAGAGCCTTTTGTACTGCCATCATTTCTTTCTTATTGATGTGCAAGTGAAGTTGTTGGGCATCCCAATGATCTTGGGTACACCTGCCTGCTAGGTGAGTGGCCCAAGCAATGTCTGAGGCGTCAGTGGTGATGGTCTGGCCGGAAGGGCGGAGGATGAAGGGGAAGCCCCTTGTTCCTGGCACAGGCCTCTGCCCACCAGAGAAACTCGGCCCTTATACATGGGATCAGAGGGAGAGAGGTCTCCAGAGACTGAAAGTACTGGCACCAAAGGTTCTTTAAATACCACTGAAGTTTTCTCATGTGAAGCCTGGCCAGGGGAATGAGAAGGATGCAAGATGCCATGTATCTCAGGGCGTGCAGGAATTTCCTTGCAGTGAGGTGACTTCTGGATGCCAGCTGGGTAAAGCAGAGAGGCAGGAAGCTCTGCTTTTCTGGGGATAGGAAGGCCATTTGGGATGCTGCGTCTAGCACACCTCCCAAGAAAATGATCTTCCTGTTGGGGTTTTGTTTTGATTTCTTCTCGCTGATGGTGAATCCTAGGGAAGTTAGGAGTAATTTGACAAAGACAAGGTCCTGCAGCAGCTTTTCTTTGCACTCTGCCTGAATGAGTCAGTCATCCAGGTAAGGGTAAATCTGTATACTTCTCTGTCTGCAGAATGCTATGGCCGTTGCCAAGCATTTGGTGAATACTTTGGGAGCAGCAGATAAGCCAAAGGGCAGCACAGAGAACTGAAAATATTGTGAGCCTGCTCTGAAGCGCAGGAATTTTCTGCACGATTCCCTGATGGGGATGTGGATGTAGGCATCTTTTAGGTCTAGGGTCACTAGCCAGACATTTTTTTGTTAGCATAGGCAGCAGCTGTTGCAAACTTAGCATTCTGAATCTGGGGACCACCAGGGAGGTGTTCAGAATGGATAGATCCAGGATGAGGCACTACGTGCCCTCTTTTCTGGGAACAAGGAATAGTCTGGAATAAAAGCCTTTGCCTGTCTGATCTGAGGGGACAGGTTCTACTGCCCCCTGGGATATGAGAATTTGGACCTGTTTCAATGCCTCTTCCCGCTGATTTGGAGGCAAGTCTGGGTACCCTCTTGGAACTGGTAATTCGCTGAGAGATAATTTGTATCCCTGAGAAATGATCTTTAAGACCCACTGGTCCTTTGTTACAGAAAACCAATTGTCCTTGAAGAGGGAGAGCCTCCCTCCTAGTTTTTGATGAGAGAAGGGAGGGCAGAGGGTGGAGGGGGAGTCATTGTGTTTGCCATAGAAGGTTGGCTTAGAACTCCCTGCCTTAGAGATGGAAGTGGTCCATTGTTTGCTTCTCTGCTGGCCCTGGGATAGGGGCCTGGATGGTCTGTCCCTGCAGGGCTTACCTTGGCCCTGTCTGCTAGGTGCAAGGAAGGCCCAGTGCTTACAGGGAAAGTTCCTGCTGAATCTGGGAGGTTGAACTTGAAAGAAATCTTTTACTGTTTGCATAGATTTTGCTTTGTCTTCCATCTTTTTAAGCACCTCTTCTGTTTTTTCCCCAAACAAGCACTCCTTAGCTAGGGGTGTATCAATAAGTTTAGACTTGACATGATCAGGGAGAGGTTGTTCCTTCAGCCATGCATGTCTTCTAATAACAGATCCTGTAACTGCTGCCCTGCTAGAGGCTTCTAGAGTGCCATATCCACATTGTAATGAGTGTTTGGCCACTTGACAAGCAGAGTGCAGTAAATCTGCTAACTCTTCTGAATTGGCACAGTCAGGAAAGGTAGCAATCTTCTGTTTTAATTGTTCCAAAGTGTGTTTTTGATATTTCTAACATATGGAACTGACAACTGAATGCTCTGATAGCTAAGGTTTTAGAGGTGTATACTTTTTTACCCCATCTGTCCAGAGCTCTGGAGTCCTTGTCAGAAGGAAGAGGATTCTTGGCAGAACTAGTCTTAGCTCCTTTAGGTCCCTGCGTAATGACCTCTGGGTCTGCAGCAGGATTTCTGTACAGGCATTTGTGAGAATCCAGTACTCTGTAGTACCTGTCAGGTTTACTGGGAGCAGGAGGGAGAGCATCAGGGGATAAGCTGGATTCATGGAAAACATCATCCACCACTTCTAAAATAGGGGGGATGGCCAGGGGTCTGTGCTGGGTCAGGTCCAGAAACTCTCTACATTTTTTCTTAGACTGTGGGAAGTCCTGAGATTCCCACTGGAAATGTTCCGTGAGGGAGTGAAGGGTTTCTTCAAAGGAAAGGTCCTCTGCAGGGGAGGCAGAAGGGGTGGATTCCTCTGCATCAGAATCCTCATAAGCAGTTAAGGAATGTTGTTCCTCTTCAATAACTGAATAGTCAGATTTCTCAGAATCCTGTTCTGTCATGATTTCTGGGGAAGGGTGCCTTTTCCTTTTAGAAGTTGTGACCTGACTACCTCGGATAAGGGAGATGAGATCTTCTGCCATTTTAAGCATTAGTGCTTGGGGTGGTGGAGCATTAGCAAGATGGTGGCTTAAAACAGATATCCTAGGAATGGCCTGGCTTTTAGGCCTGAGAGACTCTGTCGGTCTGAGATAAACGGTAGTCTGATGCGAAGATGTCAGTTTCTGTCTAGATTCGGTAGTGCGAAAGGCCTCCTCGGAAGCCAGTGCCTGCATCACTGCTCCGGACCCAACCGAGGCAGAGACAGCCAAAGGCTCGGAAGACTAAGAAGACTTCTGCAGCATACTGGACTCCTAAAGGGTCTCCGTAGAGGCCTGCGTAGATACTGAATCAGGCATCAGGGGCTGCAAAAGCACCTCACTGAATTCTGGAGAACTGACGACCTGCTTAGCGGTAGCGTCGTCGGAAGGCTTAGTCTTGTGTGGTCTGTCTCTATCTTTATCTCTACGTTCTTTCGGAATGTCCACAGATTGTTGGCTGACAGACACCAAATCAGAATGCAAAGATGCAACACGAAAATAACTGTCTACTAAAAGAGCTCTATGGCAAATGGTTCTCGCATTAAAGAGGGAACAGATCCGGCAACGGGGGATGTCGTGGTCTGGGCCTAAACAAGTGATGCAGTAAGAATGGAAGTCTCAGTGTGATATCTGCTTTCCACATGCAAGACAATTGTTAACTTTTTCAGACATCGGTTAGTGCAAGACAAAAGGATCCTCAACGGGGTACTTGGCTTTAGATGTTTTCAGCTGAAATTCAACTTTTGGTAGCGACAGACTGGCACTCATGTAAACTGCTTCTTCTATGGGCTCCATGGCAAGAAAGACTGATGTAATGACATCGGCTGCCTTGCTTTATAGCACTGACGACCTGAAGTCATACTACAGGCAACTGCAGCAGACGCAAAAAAAAAACTGACTCTGGTATTCAGGCCGGCCGAGGGCTACCACAGCAGGGATAACCCAGAAGTGATGACTGAAACAGTGAAACATGAAGAACATCTATGCAGCTAGCTTGAGAAAGTGTACACCTGGGTGAGACCTACTGGACAGATATGACAGAAGCACAGATGGAGCTGTATAAACATCACATTTTACCAAATAAAGCTAAAGCAGAGGAAATCAAAACTCTTACAGCCAAAACAGAGCTATTAGAGTGACTTTGGCTCTGCACAGAATAGCCTTCTAGATGAATTTCATCATGACCAGTAGAGCAGAGAATGCACAAAGGAAACCCGGGGATCAATAGTTGGCAACAGTTGTGAAAGTTGCTGTGTTTGGTGTTGGAAGATGAGGCAAAAAATTTCAGCAAAGTCTTCTGTCAATAACAAAAAAGCTTGTTCACCGCATACACTTAAGAGACCACTTGTGAGGCCTCAGAAGGCATCTAATCAACTTGTCCACTAATGACTTATGTTACATGATATGCTTTGCTATTAAAAAGTGCTGTAGGTCGATGGCCCAATCACATTCCTTCACTATTTCCCAGCAGAGGGGTTAGAATCTGATTCCTCCTCGCTTCTTGTCGTACTACATAAAGGCAATGTCCAAATGGATGGCTTCTTGCATCTTGGAAAAGCTGGTCCTGGAATGCCTGCAATGCCGAAAGGACAACCCAGATAACCAATATGCTGATGTGCAGATGAGCCTCTTGCTTGTGCCATGTTCCCTCAACTGTCTTAGCCCAGGTAATGCTGCCCACCACAGTATAGATGCATCCATGGTTACAATGGTTGCTGCAATTTGGGAAAAAGGGACACTATATTATTAAGTTCATAGGTTAAAACTGTTTCCAATTGGGAGAATGGCAGTTGGTGCAGAGGGTTACAGTTGTGAGCTGTAGTTTTGTGCTACCAGGTTTGATTCCCTCTGCCCTCATTTGCCTACTCTGTAGACTTGTGCAAATCACTTAACCAGACATTGCTCCTTGGTAGCACCTGTAAAGGGACTGTGTGTCCAGTGGACCCACCTGTTTAACAAATGGCTATTATTTTTTATTATTAGTAAAACATCCAATACCCGCTATAGTGGTGCTGCGGTAGTGTTGTCGCCTCACAGCAAGACGTTGTCACATTCGATTCTCAGCTAGAGCGTCTTCTGTGTGGAGGCATGCGTGAATGGGCATGCCTTCATTGAAGGTTGTGCGTCAGGGCTGGTAACTTGGCACTTAAAAATCCACTACCAAACATTAGCGGACCGGAGTTCCACTGTGGCGACCCCTAACCGGGATAAGCCGAAAGACACAACAACATTAGTAAGACATCCAATAGAGATATTTTCTACAAGACCTGGACAGTGTGAATATACGGTGCACTGGAACCCATATTTGTGGTGACTGAACTTTTAGGGTCCATGGAAGAACTGTCATATCAGATTTTGCCAGAGATAACATCTGCAGTGAGGCTGTGATCTGTCTTAATGTCTTTACAATTAAAGTTACTGTTGCTGATTTTTGTTTGAGTAGGATTCTGACAGTCTCCTGAACTGACTGTGACCTATCTACAGGTAGACTTGCTACCATTGTTGCAGTGTACAGGTGGCATCTGATGCAAGTTTGTTGCTGAGCTGACTGTAACACTGATTTCTGAAGATGAACAGATATTCTCAATGGCAGCCACATATGAACTATTTCCCTGTTTTGACTAGAATCGTCTTTGAATTTATAGCTATGAACAAGCAGTCACACTGGTAGGGAAATGGTCCTATCCCTAGCAGTCTGAAGTAAGCTGCTACTGGAGCAATGTAGTTGTATACATCCTGTGACAGTGATGAGTCCAAAGGCCAATGCTCTGTAACTGGTAGTAACCGTCTCCCATCTGGAAGCAGAAGAACCTCTGTGATGGCATGGCCATCTTTATATGAAGGTAGGCATCTTGGAGGTTCAAAGACTGTTAAGTTGATAAAAAATAGAATTGCAATTCATCTAAGCAAGCTACTCCAGAAAATGTGCATGTGTACTGTGAGATTTATCTTGGGCATTACTTCTAAGCAAGCTAGACCAGAAAATAAGTTTGTGATCTGTGAGACATGATGCTGCATCTCTGTATTTCATGTATAGATAATAGGTTCATAGATTAGTGATAGGCTAACTGCCCTTGAGAGCCATTTTAAGCCTAGCCAATTATCCCTTGTGAGACTCAAACCCTGCACCTTGTGTTTGTAAGGCAAACACCTTAACCATTAGGCTACCTTCCCAAAGTATAGCTCTGCTTTGTAAATTAACACACAAAGGGGTATTAAGGAAGATTGCTTAACTAGAAGAATTATAAATACCAGCCTGTCATTGTGTTCTCACCTTGCTTTTCTTACAAATTCGGCAATTAATAGAGTATTATCTGTGTAAGGGAAAATTACTGAATGTTGCAGCATGAAATCTTGGGGAAACCTGCTCACAGTTTCGAGGAACTTAACTTTAACAGTCTGAGCTGTCACTAGATGATGACTGCGTGATGTAGCTGTCAGTTTAAAAATATGAACTGTGATTGAAAAGAATATTTCATAAGGCGCCACCTACACTGACAGTACTCTGTTACATGTACAGAAGTTAGTCTTTGTAGTCTGCCATTTTCCATTTGATTGGAATTGCTTTGCAATGATTCACTCTTGCTGCTAACTCTATTCTGAACGTCACAACATGGTTTTACGTCTCAGTCAATTACTTTTGAGTTGGACAGTGTTCTGGATTTCTATATAGAGCATATCCAGTGCTTTTCCTAGAAACAAGGAAGGATTAACTGTACTGTAGCCATCCAAAAAGTGGTCATCTGGACAAACTGGTTTGACTGAGGTCCAACATGGGCCTAAGGTCCTTTGTTTTCTTGGGCACTATGAAGAACTTTGAATGAAACCTGATTCTTTTCTGGTCTGGAGAGACCTCCTGGATTACACTTTTTTTTTTCAAAAGTTCTTTACCTCTTGTAATGTTGCCTTTCTTTGATGGAACAGGGATGTCTGGCTGAGGCAAAGACAGTATGAGTGACTGACGTCCCGCTCACCAGGCTGAATAAAGAAAAGGTCACAGTGAGCTGTCTGTCGGGTGCTAGGATCCGACACATAACGCAAACACTCAGGTCACTCCAAAGCAAATACAAATATGACTCAGTCATTGTACATGCTGGTGTGAATGACCTGAGACGTACCTCCCTGGACTACATGAAAAGAGACATAGAGGAGCTCTCTGATCATGTAGCCCAGGCTGGTATGACCCTGACCTTGAGCAGCATCTTACCCTCACCTAGAATGATGCCACAGTACAAAGACAAAATGATTGATTTTTAACAATTGGCTAAAATTTTGGTGTCATTCAAAGGGGATCCAGTGTCTGTCGGCCTGGGATGACATGCTCGACAAGCCACGTTGCTTCGCTAGGGACGGCTTGCACCTGTCACCACTGGGCTTTCGGATATTGGCAAAGGCTCTTGCCACCCCCATAGTGCCTTTTTTAGGCAAGGCTCAAAAGTCAAACCCACCCCCATAGACAGCACAAGGAACAAGAAACTAAGGGTAATGCTGCTAAATGCCAGAAGTCTTAACCTCAAGATGCACGCACTCGAAGCTCTCCTCAGTATGGAGAACATCAATATCTGTGCAGTGACAGAAACTTGGTTCAAGGCTCCAGAGAGCACCCCAGCACTACCAGGCTATACCTCGTATCATGCTTTTCGGCCCCAAAACCCTGACTGAACCACAAAAGGAGGGGGAGTTTCCATATTTATCAAGGATATCCACACCTCCAGGTTAGTGGCATTGCACGGCATCGGAGACCATCCATGTGCAACTAACAGTGGGCAAGACTGCTTTTCAGTTTATAGCATCCTACAGACCACACTCTCAAAGTCAGGAATCCCATTCGGCTTTCCTGAAAACATTGGAGAACATGAAGATCTCTCCAAACACCATTATATTGGGCGACTTCAACTACCCAAACATTGACTGGGAGCACTACTCAAGCCCCAGCACCTTAGCCCAAAGATTGCTGGAAATTATAAACTCAAATGCTATGGAACAACTAGTCACCACTCCCACAAGAGGGGACAACATACTAGACCTGATCATTACCAACATGAGGACTCTATGCTCCACACCAGAAGTATATCCCTCATTGGTAAGATCAGACCATAAATTAATTTCACTGGATGTCCACATCCCGACGCCACCCCCAGCCCAGAAAACCACAGTGAAAAACTTCTCAAAAGCGAACTTCTCACTTCTCAAAACCGAAGTGGAATCCTTCAAGGCCCCAGGGCCAGTGGAAACTACAACCCAAACTGCAGAATCCTATATAAATGCATTCTACGGACATCTCCAGGAATGCATGGATCATGCTATCCCAAACAAAACCAAGACCCAATCATCCAAAGACAGGCGTCCAGTCTGGTGGACCCCTGCCATAAATAAACTGTACAACAGAAGGAGGAAGCTACTACATGATAGAGCAAAATCCCTAATAGTGAAGGCATCTCTGATCAGTACTAGCAAAAATTACGATCCCTCATAAAATCCTCCAAGGCCAGCTTCAAGAGAAAAATTGCACAGGACACCAAAGACAATCATAAGGCTTTTTTCAGTTATGTTAGAAACCTGGGATGCAACTCCCAAACTTGTTCTGAGTTGATTCTAAACAACAAAAAATACACTGAACCCACAGACATCGCCAATATCCTGGCAGACAGGTTCAGTGCAAACTTCTCCACCCCCTCACCCCCAAAAGAGCAAGTATCTATCCCGGCAGAGGGCTGCCTCCCAAACATCTCAGATGCTCAGGTGAAGGCTGCCCTCTCCAAAGCAAAAAACACGGCTTCCATGGGACCAGATGGCATCCCAGGTTGCGTCCTACATGAACTACAAGAGGAACTAATCCCTCAAATAAAACAGCTATACAATCTCAGCCTCACTACAGGATATGTGCCCACAGAATGGCGTACAGCAACAGTGGTCCCACTCCACAAAGGTGGAGCCTCTAGGGACCCTGGAAACTATCGCCCCATAAGCCTGACTAGCTTAGTCTGCAAGGCTATGGAGAGGATCATCATGGAGCTCATAAACAAAGACATTGGGGACCTACAGACACTAGATCCTACCCAGTTCGGCTTTGTCAAGGGCAGATCCTGCCTTTTGAACCTGGTTGACTTCTTTGAAATAGTCACCAAAGCCATAGATGAAGGGAAGGTAGCCCACACAGCCTATCTGGACCTTGCAAAGGCATTTGACACAATACCCCACTCGGGCATCATAGATAAGCTATCCAGCTTAAATATAAACCCCTATGTCACAAGATGGGTCACAAACTGGCTCAAAGACAGAACCCACAGAGTGAGAGTTGCTGGAGCCATGTCAGACTCGAAACCGGTCACAAGTGGCGTCCCACAGGGTTCTGTCCTGGGACCACTCTTGTTCGGTATATACTTTTCCGAGGTACAGGCAAACGTGGGAGGACTATGGCTCACCAAGTTCGCAGACGACTGCAAACTGGGCGCCATAATCAACTCTTCAGCTGACACAAACATCCTTCAAAAGGTCTCACAGAGACAGATAACTGGTGCCAGTGCCATGGTTTAAAGCTAAATGCCAAAAATGTATAGTCATACCCTTTGGCAAAACAATGTGCCCACAAATTACCACATAGGCGGAAACCCATTAAGTACAGAGAAAGTTATTAGGGACCTGGGGACCCAAGTTGATAGCAATCTCTCCTTTGAAAACCACATTGCCAAAGTGGTTAGAAAGACCTTCTACATAGCCCACCTCATCACGAAGGGTTTCACATCTAGATCAAGAGAGGTAATCGTGCCCCTTTATTCATCCCTCATCAGGCCCATCATAGAATACAATGCCCCTTTTGGGATGTACCTTACCCGACACCTGCAGCAATTAGAAAGACCCCAAAAGTATCTCACCAAGAGGATCAAGGGTCTCAAACAGATGCCATATGCTGCTCGGTTAAAAAAACTCCAGCTCTACTCAGTTGCATATCGCCTACTTGAGGCGATCTATGCCTGACATACAAAGCTATGTCAAATCCAGAATTAATGGACATGCTCCACCTCAGTAAATCTAAATCCCTTAGAGTCACACGCTCGAGGGACTTGAACCTCAGCACAGAAATAAACAGAACTTGCTGGAGGGACAGGTTCATAACCCAGAGGCTCCCTTCGCTCTGGAATAGAATTCCAGTTCATGTGAGGCAGAGCACCTCACTGAATCTCTTCAAAAAGAATCTCGGTAAGTGGATGGGGGATCGTAGGTTTGTCCCAGGGATTACTCCTGTGTCACTATTAGACAGAGGCACAGTAAACTAAACCTTAAAAAGGGCACAGTATACTCAAATCAAGGGGCGGCGTAAGCCATACAGAATCGGGCTAGGCTTATAATTGCCCCAGGGCAGATAGCCTAGTATGAACCTATGAACCTATGACTGTGAAAATGCTATTAAGTAACCTATAGAAATTACTTCCCTGACCCAACTCTCTTTGAGTTAAGACTAGACACATTTCTGGAAGCAAGGAAATGTGACACCTGGCCTTCTTCACAGGTAGGTAGTTGGGCAGCCTTTCAGGGGATCTGCTGCCTTTTCCCGGGAGAAGGGTTGCAGAATCCCTGGTTCTGTGGACCATCTCTGCCTCTAGGACAACATGACACTGAGAACACCTTTTAAGAAATGCTTGACCTCAATGCGTGAAGAAAGAAGTGGATCCAAAGTTAAACAGAAGGCTGATAAATAATAGAGGCTTAATACAGGCATATACTAAGCCAGAAGTGAGCAGCTTAAACATATATTCATCTTTGCTTGATAGCAATCCAGTACTCTTTTATGGCATCAAACAGAAAATATTTCCCATTTTGAAATATCAGATTTTCCAACTGCAGGTTTCATATCCTCCTTTACTGCCTGTAGCATGTCCTCTGAATAAAGGTGGCTAAATGGAATTCAAAGCCTATTATCCAGAACCTGAGGCCAGCAATGTTAAGGTGTGGGTGAATCAGAATGCCCTGTTTTTCTGTGAGCAAGTCCATCCTGTGGGATAATGTTTGGTGAATGCACCTGGCTAAGTGGAAGACATGGGAGAATCTATGCTGTTTTGGCCAAAACAGGGTCATTGGGAGTATTTTGGGATTGTCATTTTGAACTTTCTGGAAAAGAGAAAGGGGGGAAACAAACAGAAATGTCCCTTTCTGAGGGAATGAGAAGGCATCTGGGCTAAGAGTATCCTTGCATCTCATGGGTATCCCACCGGTGAACAATCTGTAGGGAGACCTCTGTGTTCAACATCCACTCATGGGGGACTGTTGCTGTTGATCTCTTCAGGTAATTTGCCAAACTCTTCTGTTGTGATGGAATGTAGATGGCTTGGAGGAGAAGATTGTGATCAAAAGCAAGGTCCCAAGGAATCACTGCAGTAAGATTTTGCACCCCCCCATTTGTTGCTGTACCATATGACAGTAAGAATCAATGCTTTCATTTCTTTTATGCTTACATGCTGTCATCTGTCTTTTCTGTCCCAAGACTCTGAACTACGAAACCCCTTGAACATGCCCCCCCCAGGCTATGTCTGATGAATCCATACAGACCTCTTGCAGAGAAGGGGGAATTAGAAAGGGAACTCCTAGGTTTGTCTATATCAGAGTGATCCACCAGAGCAGTTCCTTCTTCGAGATAGGCAAGATAAGAATTAGGAAATTATTTATTTTTTTTATTATTTATTTACATTTGTTTACCGGGAAATTCCGACTGGACACAGGTCATTTTTCAGTGGATGCCCAGGGAGAAAAGTTTCACATCATGTACATGATAGAGATACAAAGTTGCAGCAATAGTAAACAATATTACAGGTTGTTGGCTTTAATACAATAACAAGATATTGATTATCAACAGTATATACAAAAAATGTTGCAAGTTAAGATATTTCTTGTCATTTATAATATTAGTAACAAAGTTGTCAGACAAGATGTTAAAGTATGCAAAGCCATGGAATGATGGAAGATGGCAGAGCTGTGTCCAAACAGAAATTATTCTGAATTTTCCTCAAGTGCAGTCTGACAAATGGAACCATTTGTATGGTGGATGCCATTTATCTCAGGGAGCTCAGAATCTCTCTCATGTTGACATCAGAGAAACATTACTTTCCATCCCTGACAAGCCAATTATCAACTGAATATTGTCTGATGAGAAAAAAAACCATCATGAGGGATATGTTGAGTGATATCATAAGAACATCAGAGATGGAAGAAGATTTGACTTGCTGAAATGTAGAGTGAAATCTAGGTTATGAAAAAGACTGGCAATAAACTGAACGTCTCAAAGAATTTTCTGAATGGAAGTGGCATGAATTAAAAAGTAATCCAAGGTATGGATATATGTGGATACTTTGAAGTCTATAGCATGCTATGACAGGGGCTATATACTTTGTGAATATTCTCAGAGAAAGACCAAAATGCAAAAAAATAAATTGAAAGTGATCTCAAACCACAGAAACTTTATAAAGTCCCTGTGCTTAGGATGAACTGAAATATGGGCATAAGCATCCCTGAGATCCACGGTAACCAAAAAAAAAAAAAAAAAAAAAAAAAATTGGAAAAATCAAAGGAAAAGGATTTTGAGTGTTAATATCTTGAATTTGGGAATGTTCAAAAAGGTATTCAGGGTAGATAGATGCAGAATTGGTCTCATAAGCACCTTCACATAAGTAATGTCCAGTGTTCACCGAATCCTTCTGTTGTGGGAGTCTGTGCCCCCCCACCCCCCCGCTAATTATATATACAAATTCTCAGTTCACATTAAATTGGGGAAAGGGCAGGTTTTCTTATAACTATGTTACCAGTTAGTAAGTAATAGGTCACAGCTTACTTGTGTTGACATCTATGGCCATTCAATGTATTTATTTTCGAAGATTTGTCTGTTTGGTAAAAGTAAACTTTGACGTGTAACGTTCAATGATCAGATGTTCGATGCAATATTAATTTGATGGCTGAATATAGACCCCTGACACAGTGGTGAAGAAGGAATCAACCCTGTAATACTTTGTAAAAGCATGCACAGAGGATCAAGTTACTGCTTCTAGAATGCTTCGAGTCCAGCCCTTTCCAAAAAGCCATAAATGAAACCAAGGCCCTGGTAGATTGAACCTTGACCCTGCCTAGAATAATTTTATTGTGGTGGGAATAACAAAAGGTAATAGCTAGAGACAACCATTTGGAAATTATCTGTTTTGACAAAGGTTGTCCCTTCTTACCTTCACAAGAAATAAACAACTGATCAGAAGTTCTGAATCATTTATTTCTGTCAAAACTACTTAAGTTGCCTGTAGGCAACAAAGGTATTAAGAATTACTCTCTCTCTCATTTCCTGGTTCAAAAAAGAACACAGGGAGACTATGGAAAATGAGAGAAGACTGACCCACCATAAGATCTCGCAACTCAGATGCTCTTCTTGCAGAGGTCAAAGCAAACAGTAAAACTGTTCCATGTTAAAAACCTCAAGTCAGCCAAATGATTTGGTTCAAATGGAGCAACTATTTGCTTCTCTAACATAAAATTAGATCCCAATGAGAAGCCACTGGTTTTCTAGGAGGTCTCTTACCCAAAATCCCTTTCAAAAACATTATGAAATGGGAATGTCTTGAAACAGGGGGATCCATGGGTAGACATTTGAAATGACGCACAAATGAACCTTGATAGAGGAGTAAAGACAGGCCATAGTAAGTAACTCACACTAATATTGTAAAATCAGAGGAACACTACCCTGGAATGGGTGCTGGTTATGTTGTTGGCACCAACTAGAAAACTTTTCCCACTTACTTAGTGGCACACACACTTTTGATGCAGAAGGCTGTGGATTCCATTCCCACACCAGGTAAAATCTTTGCTGACACTGCAGTGTAGTATAAGGGGGCTGCTGCACTACTCAGTATGCTGTCCTTTGCATGACACATTAAACTGATGTAAAAGATCCCACAAGACCTACTGAAGAGTACGGGAAGTTTCCCGATGCCCTGGCCAAATTTCCAGGCAAGCATATATACCAGCTTGGGTCTCCCCTGAAAAGAAGCTACTAGCCTAGTAAGACTAACTTGGTCAACAAAAGATAAATAAATAGTTGATTTTTTACTAGCAGGCTTCTAAGACACTATCATCCAGCTGACGTTCTTTGAGAGTCAGGATGTTTCAAACGTCTCTGCTCTTGTGTCAGTAGATTTAATCTGTGCAGAAGCTTGAGGTTAATGTCCTTGAGCTTGTCTGATTCCTTACGAATTTTCAGAAATAACCTGGATATCAGTAAAAGGGCAGAAACGCATACAGGGACATTCTTGTCCAAGGAAAATGCATTTGTTTTCCAGGCCTTATTGCATGGAATCCTGGAACCAAGAGGTGGCAAAAGGGTCTACCTGAGGAACTCCCCACAGATGGATCAAACCTTGGAAGATATTTGATCTAGTTTCCATTTGCGAGGGTTTGCCTATGTCCTGCTCAGCTTGCCTGCCATACAGTTTTGCACTGAAGGAATGTAGGAAGCTTGTAGACTGAGATTGTGCTGTAAAACTTATCTCATGCCAACACTGCTAGTCTGCATGAGAGAAAATGTGCCACATCACTCTGGTATTGTCTGTAACAACTTGAAGTTTCCTCTTCTGAGAAATCCCAGAACTGGAATCTAAAAAGATAATGGGTATTGGTGCTGGGACCACAGAGACTTTGGATACCATTGCATCTTTATCATGTAAAGTCTTGCTAGAGGCATCATATGAACCACAGACACCATGAGACCCAGAATCCGGAGGTACTCCCTTGCAATGACCAAAGTCTAAGTGGAAAACCCTTGGAAAAGGTCTAAGTATAGATTTTCTTTTTCCTGTGAAAGAAAAGCTCTTTGTAGTGTGGTGTCTAACAGTCACTCCAGGAACTCAGTCCTGTGTGGTGGAATAAAAAAAAATACTTTTGAATGCTCTGTTGGAATCCCAGCCTGCACAGGAGATCTCTTACCCACAAGAGAGATTCCTGACACTTTGGAAAAAACTCTGCAAAGATAAGCAAGCCCTCTTAATACAGAAAAAAATCTGGATACCCTGTAGCCTGCAATGTACTATAACTAGAGCTAGGCACTTAGTGAACACTTTTGGAGCAATGAATAGCTGAAAGGGTAAAGCAGAGAACTGATGATGTGCTCCAAACACATAAATCATTAAGAAATATCTGAAGTCTGGATGGATAGGAATGTGACAAGCATCTTTTAAATCAAAGGTTAACAAAAACTCAAATGAGGAAGATGAAATAAGAGACTGTGTAGTGAAAGCATTTTGAACTAGTGCACTAGCACAAACTGTACATGTTCTTTGTCTGGCACCAGAAACACTCCTGGAAGGAGAAACTGGTTCTATTACCCCCCCCCCCCCCGAGAAAGCATATGCTGTAAGACAGGGGGTAGCAGAGGGGTTCATTTGGTAGATGTCCTCAACATGGTACCAGCGGCAACTGCCCTGGTTGTAGTATCAAGAGAGTCACAAGCACACTTTAAACAATGAGTAGTGACCTGAGACTTAGAATAAACTAAACCACGCACAGAAGATTATTCCTCACAGGAAGGAACTGCAGATAAAACATTCCTATACTTTTACAATTATTCAGAATATACTTTAACATATCATAGGTTCACAGGTAGGTTAACTAGGCTATCAGCCCTAGGGCCTATGGAAGCATAGCCAACAAGGTTCCCTGGCTTTTGCCACCCAAGAAAGTTATTTTCCTGTGCCCCTGTCAAGCAGAGCCACAGAAGTGATCCTGGGGGGTGAATTTCCTAATTCCCATCCATTCATCAAGATTTTTCTTGAAGAGTGCTAATGAGGAACTTTGCTTGACATAGACAGGTAGCTTGTTCCAGAGTATGGGAAGTCTCTGGGACAGAAATCTATCCCTCCAGCATGTTCTATTTATTGTGGTGGCAAGGTTAAGGTCCTTAGAGCATGTATCCTGGAGGGATTGGGATTTCTTTAGGTGTAGCATGTCCAACAGCACTGGGCTTGACATAGCTTTGTATGTTAGGAAGAGATCACCTTGGAGTAGGCAATATGCTACAGAGTAAAGCTGGAGTTTTTTTGAGACGGTCAGCATAGGACATCTGTTTGAGGCCCACAATCCTCTTTGTGAGGTTCTTCTGTGGCTTTTCCAGCTGTTGCAGATGTCTTGTGAGGTACATTCCAAAAGGGGCACTGTACTCAGTAATGGGTCTATTGAGAGCCGAGTAGAGATGAACAATGACTTCTTTTTTTTCCTGGAAGAGAACCCTTTCGTGATGAGGTCTGCCATGTAGAAGGATTTCCTGACTACTGTGGCGATGTGATTATCACAGGAGAGACTACTGTCCACCTGAGTCCCAAGGTCCCTTATTACACCTTCAGCATTAAGTGGACTGTCGCCTATGTGGTAGTTCATGGGAACAGAGTTCTTACTAATGAACTTTTTGGCATTTAGCTTGAGGCCATGGCTCTGACACCAGGCATCTGTCTCAGTGAGGCCCTTCTGTAGGATGTCCACATCATTTGGGGACTCAACTATGGCACCTAGTTTGCAGTCATCTGCATACTTCATCAGCCAGAGACCCTCTGTGTTAGCCCTTACTTCAGAGAAGTAGATACCAAACAGCAGAGGACCCAGGAGTGAACCCTGTGGTACTCCACTCGTCACTGGTTTGAGGTCAGATATGGAGTCTGCAACTTTTACAGTGTGGGGTCTGTCAGTGAAGCAGTTGGCAACCCATCTTGTGATGTATGGATTTATACTGAGTTTAGTGAGTTTATCTATAATTCCAGAATGAGGGATGGTGTTGAAAGCCTTGGCGAGGTCAAGGCAGGCTGTGTGAACTGTCTTAACCTTGTCTACGGCTTTGGTGACTGTTTCAAAAAAGTCAATCAGGTTCAGGAGGCATGATCTGCCTTTCACAAACCCAAAATGGGTGGGGTCCAGAGTTTGTAGGTTACCCATGTCTTTGTTTATGAGTTCCATAATGATGCGTTCCATGGCCTTGCAGACCATGCTCATCAGGCTAATAAGGCGATAATTCTTGGGTTCAGTGGTGGCTCCCCGTTTGTGGAGTGGTATAACTGTTGCTGTGCGCCATTCAGTGGGTACAAAGCCTGACGTGAGGCTATGCTTGAACATGGTGCTTAGGTGGGGGGCCAGTTCATTCTGAAGTTTGTGTAGAACTCAGCCTGGAATGTTGCCCGGTCCCATGGAAGCTGTGTTCTTGGCTTTGGAGAGTGCAGTTTTTAACAGCGCAGTTGTGACTGCAGGGGCTCTGCATTCTTCCGGTATAGATATGGGCCCTTTAGGGGGTGAGAGGGGGTTAAAGTTAGCACTGAACCTATCTGCCAGGATGTTGGCAATATCAGTTGGTTCTGTAATTTTCATGCAATTGTGCTGTAACTTAGAGCAGATCTGGGTGTTGCCATTGAGATTCTTGATATAGCTATAGAATGCTTTGTGGTTGTCCTTAGAATCAGTGGCGATTTTGTTTTCGTAGCTAGCTTTGGAGGATTTTATGAGGGATCTCAGCATCTTACTGAGGCTGACCAGGGAGCTCCTCCACTCATGGGATTTTAATTTCTTTTGCAACAGTTCTTCCTTCTGTTGTACAGTTTGTTTATTGCGGGGGACCACCAGATTGGCTTCCTTTTTCTGGAGGATAGCGTCTTGGTTCTGTTAGGGATAGCACGATCCATGCACTTGTGTTAAGTGCTTACAGAGTGCATTTGTGTAGGATTCTGCAGTCATAACTGCATTGCCCATCTGCATGGATGTTGTGAAGTTTGCTACTTCTGTCTTAAGAAGCATGAAGTTGGCTTTGGAGAAATTTTTTACAGTGGCTTCCTTAATGGGGGGTGGGGCAGGATGTGGATATCTAGGGTGATTAGCTTATGGTCAGATATGACCAACGAAGAGTTGACTTCAGGTGTGGAACACCAGTCACTCATGTTGGTAATGACTAGGTCTAGGATATTGTTGCCCCTGGTGGGGGTGTGGACAAGTTGATCCAGGGCATTGGAGTTAATGAATTCTAGAAAGTGTTGAGCAAAGGAGTTGGTACATGAGTAGTTTTCCCAGTTAATGGTGGGGGTAGCTGAAATTGCCCATTATTAGGGTGTTTGGTTGGACCCTAATATTTTCCAGTACATCAAGAAAAGAGGAGTGGGAGTCCTGGGGCATGGTGGGGGATCTGTAGCAAGCTACAATTTGGATTGCAGTTTTGCCCAAAGTTAGTTGCACTTGGACAATTTCGGATGCATTATGTTGGGCAACTAGCCTTGAGGTGTGAATATCCTTAATGAATATGGACACATCTCCGCCTTTGGTGTTCCAGTCCCGGTTAGATGGCTGAAAGGTGTGGTATGAATTATAGCCTGGTAATACAAGGGTGCTCTCTGGAGTCTTGATCCAGGTTTCAGTCACAGCACAGATATTGATGTTCTCCATTTTAAGGAGTGCCTTGAGTGAGTGCATTTTGAGGTTTAGACTTATAGTGTTGAGTAGCATTACCTTCAGTTTTTGTTTGTCTGTACCAGTTATGGTGGTGGGTTTGTTATTTGGACCTTGCCTAAAAAAGACACTATAGGGGAGGCAAGACCCTTAGCTAGTATCCCGAATCCCAGGGGTGATAGGTGCAGGCCATCTCTGGCAAAGCATCGTGGCCTGTTGACCATGTCATCTCAGACAGACAGATACTGGATCCCCTTAGAATGACACCAGAAGCTTAGCCAATTGTTGAAGTCAATCATTTTATCCTTGTACTGTGGTATCATTCTGGGTGAAGGTAGGGTGCTACTCAGGGCTAGGGACAAACCTGCCTGGATTACAAGATCTGAGAGCTCTTCCATGTCTCTTTTCATGTAGTCCAGGGAGGTACGTCTCAGGTCGTTCACACCAACATGGATAATGACTGAGTCATATTTGTACTTGTTATGGAGTGACCTGAGTGCGTGGGGTATGTGGCGGATCATGGCACTCGACAGGCAGCTGACAGTAACCTTCTCCTTGTCTAGTCTGGTGGGTGGAACATCACTGTGCCTGACTATAGAGTCACCTATGACTAATGTGTTGGGTATGTTGTTATGCCTTATGGGCTGTGGTTGAGTGGCACACTGAGTCTGTAAGGTTGTGTCTTTTGGGTTGTGTTGAGGGGTGGAGGTTGCTTGCGT
This sequence comes from Protopterus annectens, assembly GCF_019279795.1. Lineage (NCBI taxonomy): Eukaryota > Metazoa > Chordata > Ceratodontiformes > Protopteridae > Protopterus > Protopterus annectens. The sequence continues at coordinate 1,283,467,301 of NC_056725.1, forward strand.
TTCTGGTTTGGAGGTCTCTGTTGCTCGGGCAGATTATTACTGAGAGCCTCCACAAATGTTTTTGTGTATCTATGTGTAGGTTTTGGTGGTGTAGGTACAGTGGGACTATGTGATGAGTGTGGTGTGGTGCGAGTGTTTACCTATTCCTCTTGACTGACAAGTTCAGTCTTGGGTTGAGACAGCTTTGCCTCCAGTTTGGCTAGATATATGCATCTCTCACAGGTTGTAGTGTTGGGTGGTAGGATTAGAGGGTTGTCAGTGTACGAGGCAATTGCTGCATTGCCCCAAGATGCCCGGATTCATCATGTAGACAGGAGAGAACACCGGGAGCTGTCCCTTGGACATGCCTGGATAATCACTATTTTCCTCTAGACAAGTGAGGGAAGTACTAGAGCTGCTTTCCTCGAAGTAACTTGAGGAAGATAAGTACAAAACTGTTAACCACTAAGTAACGAGGAAGGACGAGTGCTGTAGTAGTTTGTACTTTATTTAGTGCTTACAACAGTTCTGAACCAGTGCTGAGCACAAAAAAGCAGATGCAAGTGTTAAAATTAAGAATCTGGCTAGTTGTAAGGGAAAAACTGAAGGGCAGACTTTATGGCAGTAGGAATAGTTTAACCCTAGCTAAGCAGCGCTGTGTGATAACACAAACTCACGCAAACACAGGTTTTTAACTCAGAAAGTTGAAAGGGATAGAAATCAGCCCAAAATGGCCAATAAAGTTAATTTCAGAGCCGGAAGCCACTCCTGTTGTAACAGATAGGCTGTTCTAATGCTTACCACTCTCACTGATGAGCAGAAAGACCTTCCAGTACCACAACAAGGTCTGGACCACTCAGAAACACAGACTAAAGTCCTGAAACCAGCAGATCTGGCATCTGAACTATTCTAGTATAGGAAAGGGCAGAAAATGAGCAGTACAGATAGTATTTTTTTTTAAGAAATTAAGCAGCAAAAAGCAATTAAAACAGTAAAAATGCACAGAAAAGGCTGTTGCACTTGAGTGTGACGCCCACAGTACTAAATGCAGTTTAAATTTTAACTTTTAAGCAGATAAATCAGGTGCACACACAGTAAAATGATTTAACAGCAAAATGCAGCAGAAATACAACAGAACCACAGTACAAATGGCTTTTAAAGTGCGATTAGCAAAAACAGTTAAAAGAAAGCCAGAAAAGGTACTTAGATCAGCAAAAAGTCTCTCCTTCTCATTTCTGGTGCTGTAGTAGTCTGCAGGATGCCCAAATAGGATCCGCCGAGCTAAAAACAAGCCTAACAATTCAAAATTCTAAAAATTAAAGTTGCATAAGTATACACTTTTCCCCAAAGGGGAAGGATTAGAGTTAATAAAATGTTAAACAGCTGGACTGACTAAAGCTATAGCTGCTGGGTCAGGTCAGTCACAAGTGCATAGCAAATTGAAAGAATGAGGAATGTCTACTTTCTTAGGTGCACAGGCTGTGACAAACACATCCTACAATGCTGGCAGCACTGGAGGGATGGCAGGAGGTTCTGGGAATACCGGCTGTAACATTTCACAGTATGCTCTGAGGGAATAGGAAGCCTCAGTGGTTTTCAACAGAAAGAGAATCCTTGACATGGAAATTCTGATAACATGCTCTCATCAGAGTCTGAATCAGAATCCTGAGGAGAAAAACCTTTAACTATCCCATAACATTCCTCTCCAGACTCAGATTATTGAATCTGTGCAGGAAACAAGGAATGATTTTTTTTTTTCTTTTACAGAAACCACCTGATAAGAAGGGTCAATAGACTTTACAAGACTCTAAGCCAGATTTAATGAACTACTCCTGTACAGGGAAACTGGAGCAGAAGAAGATATACATTTAGGTTTCGGTTTCTTTTTGTCAGGAAATAAACTGAAACAAGATTTTTAATGGCAGCAAAAGCTTCCCCAGGGATGGGCACAACATTCTGTTCAAGCAGGTGCATTTTCCCTAGCCCTCTTCCCAACCCCAACAAAGGTAGCTCTCCTTTGCCCACTAAGGGGACCCCAACAGCCACAGAGGAAGTGGCTAACCCTAAGTCCATAGTGGCTGCATGGGCAACAACAGCGGGATCTAAGCAAAGATGAGTGGTCTGAGAAACCAAATTTGGCCACAGTAGAGTCACCCACCTCCACTTGAGGCAAACTGCTAGCCTGCAGTGGTGGGAAAGTTGTTTAGTCAATTTTCTTTTTTTAATTTTTGCTGCGGGACTGGCAGTTTGCTCCATGGTCAAGCCAAAAACTGTGTCTCTTTCACAGTAAAAAGCATGCTAATACACTTTATTAGCACAATAAAGAAATTTAAACACAGTTTCTCCACAGGGGAAAAAAGGTTTTCGAATGTTTAAATCAAATTTTAAATTGCTAAACAAAAATGTACTCTCCCGTTTAAAAGTACTGCAAAGCCAGGTGACAATCAATAAAAACACATATTCCTAGCCACAGAAGTACTTTGCCACACAGGAAAGTAACATTTAGTTTTTAAGTATGTGGAAGGCTTTTCTCCAAAGGGAATTTTAACTCTCCAGCAATAGAACAGCACAAACCAACCATCGATCCCTGAAAGACCACAGAGGAGTGCTCTCTACAGTGTCAGTAATCCCTAAAGGGCTTGATGCCTAAACGTGCCTTTTAGTCAGCTCAAGCTAACCAAAGGTTTGAGTGCATGGAAGGTGCCCTGAAGCTTTGGAGGTTGGCTGGTTGTTATATCCTATCAGGATATAGCCCATATAGTTAGGCTACTGCAGCAGTGATCAATATGATGCATATCTTCCAGTCACATAGTGACTTCTCTACAGCTTGTACATATTTACTCTCTAAACAGGTCTTTCTTTGGCAACTGCTGCTTGTCACGTATATACCTAGATACCTAGTCTACACTAAATCTGTAATCATTATACTTCAAATAGTGTCTGTATTTACCAAGTATTGACTTTGACTTTAACCTCTTTGTAAGTTTTTCTCTCATATCTTTGGAGCTTTTTCCCCCAGGCTTCCACTAAAAAGTGGCCTTACTTGACCAAGACAGATATTTCCAATAAACATATGCAAACAGATAACAAATAAACAAACTAAATAAAAAACAGTAAAGGAAATCAAACAGTTTGAGGGTTTTCATAGTGAAAGAATGACAGTGTAGTCTTTGATGTTATGCTTGGGTCCTTGGCAGAAAAGACAATTTGCAACTCTATCCTTATACAGAATCTGCCCATCACATTTGCCTCTATCAGATGTCATAACAAAATGAAGTTAGAAATATAAAAAAACGAGAAAGGGTCCTCAACAGTGTACATAGCTTTCCCTTGCAAAAAAGGTACTAGAGTCTTTTGTTCAGCTGACAGACCAAGCTACAGATGAAACCTTGCTTCCCAGACTGATGGTAAAAATGTTCTACGGATTTTGGTGCTTGTACATCCCTTAAGTTACAGCACATAGTTGTTGTGCCTAGGTCTAAGACTGGATATACATCACTTGAGAAAGGAGTGCTTAAGCTTTGGAATACTAGCCATATGTACAGTATCCTTGGTAAGATATGTCTCATCTGTTGACATTACAATGATCATCATGTGTTTTTCACACCCTCTTTGCAAAGGACCTTGGAGGGGCTGAGAAGCTAATGCTAGCAGTTGTGAGCATTCCGCCTTCCTGTTCACTTTCTTGCAACCTTGCTTTAACTTTTTATCTGAACACAGTGTACCCATCAAAGAGTGTACAAACAAAGGGATCTGCAAATATGGCTAGTCCAAGCCAGGCCTACCACCTAATCAAATGCATGTTTCATTGTAAAGCAATCGCATGGAGAGTGTGGGCTATGGTATTCATAGTTAACCCATGTGACTTCAACTGATTTCTGGTATCCCCAGGTGGCAACTTTCTGAGGGACTTCAGAGTCTTGTTGGCTAGCTCCCTATAGAATCTAATCAAGTTTGTCAGGTAATGTGTGGAGCATACATTAAAAGTACTAGAGGCACTACCTCACTTTTCTAAGTGATCTACAACTCTGAACTCATTGTTTGGGGAATGGATAGCCTAAGCATCCCCTGGACTCTCACTTTTTGCAGCAGCGACAACAAAGGGTCTTTTACTCTAATGGTGGTATTTTATGGCTACACTTTTCACACTTGGTTAAACCCAAGGTTCATTCCTTATCTGAATCAAGAAGACCAATCTAGATACTATACTCTGCCGAAAAGGCCACTGACATACAGCACACCATTTGCAACTGTTAGAAATACTAATGATTTCTAATGAAAGTATAATACAGATTTACTATACAGTAAGTGCTCACAGCAAAGAAAAAAAAAAAAGCATCCCAGCAAAACCCAAAGTTACAGCCAAGGAAAAAAATAACACTCAGCACCAAGAACTACAACAACACATATAAACCCTAAAAAACAGTTGGAAAACTGCTAATACTGAATATACGTACATATGCTGCTAAATGGAGTAAAAAAGGAATGGAAAAAAACAGTAGAGTACAGCAGAACAAGGCCTGGGAAAGTGGAGAGGTAAAGAAATGAAGAAAAATATAATTGATTTATTTATATCAGAAGTTGTAGTAAAAAAAATCTGGATCTATTCAAAATGTGAGAATACAATGAAAAATAGTGATCTATTTGTCAACAAACTGCTTTTGAAGAGATTTTCCAAAAAGTCATTTGACCTGAACAGATCTGTGCTGCTGACCGAAAAAGTACCAACAAAAGCTGGAGAGTGAAGCAGTGCATCATGGAAGGAGGGCAGGAGCTCAAGCTTGCAGTAGGGTAAAAATATTACTGAAGAAAAGTGTACTTGTAGCAACCAGTCCAAACATTACAGTTTATGGACTACTGATCTGCGGTGGTGGTGCTGTGGTAGCATGGTCGCCTCACATTAAGATGTTGTCCTGTTCGATTCTCAGTTAGAGTGTCTTCTGTGTGGAGACATGCGTGAATGGGCGTACCTTCGTTGAAGGTTGTGCGTCAGGGCTGGCAACTCGGCACGTAAAAATCTACTGCCAATCATTAGCGGACCGGAGTTCCGCTGTGGCGACCTCTAACCGGGAAAAGCCGAAAGACACCACATCAACGTAGATCCTACTGGTAAATTCATTATGTGGAGAATCAAAACACCTTAATCATTACTAGATAAAGAAATAGGGAGATTCACATCAGGGTTTGCCAGGATCATACTGGGTTGGCAGAAGTGAGATCTGCATTATTCATCTGTAAACCACATGTTGGTATGCAGGGGATGAGCGGAGTATGGCTACTTGTTACCGTTGCATGAAAACAGAAGCATGTTTGGGACCCCCTCTGCCACAGGCTTTATCATGTCTCAAGAATGAAAATAATTACTACCCCATTTAAGAATAGGTCTACACATTTTCCTGTATATATACTATAATTGAGTAGCAGCTGTGTCGAATAGACAGAAACAAATCTTTGCTCTATAACGAACATTTCTCCTCTAACATTTTCCAGAACAGACAGGTATCTTAAAGATATGTTTGCAAAACATAAGTTTCAGTCTACAAAATATTACCAGAAGTATAGAATCTCCAAAAGTATAACATGTTTACTTTTCAGAATATTTTTCTTTCATTGTCATGGACCATAATAACTTCACCATACTACACATACTCTGTTTTTATATGTGATATATTCATTTTTACAACACAAAGCAGTTGCCACAAACTATGATAATTTCTTACCGGCAAATGATTCAATGGAACATCAACCTGGCCCAAGAAGTCATCTCTTGTCTGGAAATACAGAGAAAAAACTAATTAGAGGAAAATGACAACACTAACTGCAAGTTAACAGTCTTGAGTATTACACAACAGGTAGTACTTAAAAGTAGTCAATAAATAAGACCCACAAAAAATTGTTCCCTGCCTCACAGACAATCCAAGGTCGCACAGTCTCATAAGTTTATGTTTGAAGGAAGAGAGTAAGTTAGAATGCTTAACATGCATAACTTGATTCCTTGTTTAAATTATTAGTCCGGAGCAAGTAGGTCCATTACTATTAGTCCTAAATTTGATCAAGTGCAAAAGGTGAAGATGATGTCACAATGTAAAAGTGTAAATTTCATTATTAGGATATAACATTGTTATCTGCAATCACAGTGTAAATTAATATAACTGTCTATGCATCCTTAGGATCAAAAGCCAAACAATGCTTCTTAGAAATTCTGATGGAATTTAATGTTTGCGTTCTGTGGGACAAAGTGCCAACCTTATATGCATAAAAATGACTCAAGACTAGGGAGAGAAACAGGAAATCCATGTCTCTGAATTCACAGATTTTTACTTCAACAGCCACACAAGTAAATGTTTGTGTCTTTCAGCTTTTTCCCGGTTAGGGGTCGCCACAGTGGAACTCCAGTCTGCTAATGATTGGCAGTTGATTTTTACATACCGGCTTGCCAGGCCTGACGCACAACCTTCAACGAAGGTACGCCCATTCACGCATGTCTCCACGCAGAAGACGCTCTAGCTGAGAATCGAACCGGACAGCGTCTTACTGTGAGGCGACAAAAATCAAGGAGTGAGTTTATTCAGAGGACCACTGACACACAATCCATCTGGCAGATCACTTCAACTACTGGCATGCTATATTAGAAGCCAGAGTACACAACTTTCATTCCAAGCACCACTGTAGTAACACTTAATTACAGCAATGGGCTTGCAAAGTGTGAATCAAGCACACTAAGTATACAGAGATGCATCTCTACACTGTAAGCAATCAAAAGGAAATATACAAAATTCCAAAGCATAGTACTGATGTTGAGAGTAAATAATGCATAGTCTAAATGTGCAATAAATAAACAATATTTCCCTCAAAACTGAATTTAGAGCTTTAGGTCATAATAACCTCCAAAGAAGCACAAAACCTGGAATCCTTCACAGCCATAAGACAGGTTGAGGATAGCGAAAAGTAGCCTTTTGATCCCAGGATAGTTATAATTAACTTTCAACAAGTGCATGATACTTGTGCCAAGCTGAAGAATAAAAGCACTGCTAGACAAAAACATAGAGCTTATTTAAATGCACCTAGGGAGAAAAGGCAATGTCTAGGCCATTACTGAGAGAGAAGTGAAGCATTTCCTGCTGCTTGATTTGATTAAGACATATTAGAATGGAACAAATCAATAGGAAAAGTAAAACACAGCTGCTGCGCAGATGCTTAGAATACACAGCAGCAGCAGAAACAGTCCTGAGACAGTTACATTTACAGAACTATCAGCAGAGAGTGACAATCTTTTAACGGTGAAAAAGCACTTGGGAAAAGTGCAATAAATAGTCAGTAAAAATCCAATTGTAGACAGCATCACCAGACAATAAAATACATATGTGATATACAGGTAGTTTGTTTACTTGACTCTAATCCTTTCACATGATGGCACTGTATCGAGGGATATTTTTTCTGTCAGTTTGAAATGAAATTATGCAGTATAAGCTACTTTTGACATCCATCTTTTGTAACAACTCTGCAACAAACCTTTCCACTTTATCACTCTTTATACTGCTTTTTCATCAAAAGTGTCTTCTTCATAGTACAGTCCACTACAGTCTGTCAGAAACACCTGCAACACCTATCACTTGAGAGGAGATGGGCCTCTGTGTTCCTACAACTTACTGTACTACCATGGTGACATGTTTACATCATTCTTACATCACACTCACTGACAACAGGAAAAAAATCAACTGCAATTTGAGCAAGAAGATCCTTCCACAAACTGAAGAACTAAGCACTGCAAGGCAGGGGGGTCTGTAATGAGAACATAATTCTCAGCTCCTGTAATTGTCACATTACACGTTTCTAGCTTCTCCAGCACGTTTTTCTGAGGCCCCAGTCAACCTCTCTGAATACTAAAACGCCCCCTTCAGTCAGGCACTTTAACCTTGTACTTTGCAGTTGTTACTTGGAATCCTATCCTTCCATCTTAATGCTTTAACACACCCGACATGCCAGTCCACTGTCAATACAGTGGTATCATATCATGATCTCTTTCTGCTAAGTGTCTTCAAAAGTGTCAAACTTTTATGCCTTCAGCCTTTTCTCATACTCCAACTCATCATTCCATAACCATTTTATCACTAATATACACAAGAAAGAAATGTCATCTGCTTCCTATGACGACGTCTACACCACCTCAACAAAACATCAGAACTCAAGCTTTTTACAGCAGATGGTTTATATTAGGCTGAAAATGTTTTTGGGTGATGATTACTTCAAACATTTTCCCTCTTTATTCTTCTCTACAATTGCTTATTATTTGTTAATGTTCCACTCCCATATTATCCCTCCAAAGGGCACAATTTAGCACATTTTCTATTATTTCCCATCTATCAAATTGGTCAAGTAGTATTTTCAAGTCAATTAAATCTTTCATTCCGAACCTCTTCCCTGATCATCAGGTCAGTTCTGCTGCAACCAACAAAATAAAAGAGAAGTACTCACATTTCAAGTGATGTGTAAGCAGGACCTCTGTAGTTACAGAAAGCTGGTATCTACTTTCTGATGTTCCCATTTTTGCACAATTCTGAAGCTTCTTTAGCTCCAGTATGCCTAAGAAATTGTATGCCATGATGTCATGCACCAGACCAGGAGAGGGCATATCTGGCGGGTCTCTCTAGTTGAGCTGGTATGCACAGTAAGCCCAATACGGAAGATGCTGCATACATGTGCATGTATTACATAATTACCATGGCATGGCTAGCTACCTAGTATTGTGAACATTTGCTCTAGATAATGGCTACTGTTGATGTGACACCCCTACCCCATGTGCAAAAATGGGAAAAGGAGATTATGGATGGATAGATACAGAAGTACACAATTACATACTTGACAGGTTACAGCAACATGAACATTAGCAGATACTGTGATACTGAACTGAAAGGCCAAGCAGAAAGGATGGCAAAAGGGTAATAAAGGGAACCCTTTGAAATGTTGGAACCTGCTAAAGCACGTTCAGAAACACATTAGCAGAATGGCCAAAAAAACAGACTTATGTATACTAAGTCCAAGATGGGCATTTCCCAGAATATCCCTCTTATTCCACGGTACGGTAGTCTTGGAGTTAGTATATATAGGTTGGGGGGGGGGTGCAACAAGAGCAATGTTGGAGATTGCCTCTTCTCCTGCCATTTCTATCTTTTTTGTTGTTGTATCGTCACTCAACACTGGAGCGCCGACATTTCAGTAAGGAGACGCTAATAAATCCCTTGCCTTGTGGGAAATCAACTGCAATGGCAAGTAATATCTGCTGAGAGACCATAACCACAGAAAAGCCAAATTGCAATAACTCAGATGGTTAAAAGTCCAAAAACTTAACAGACCTGAAATGCTTCAAAGTGTGAAAAATCATTCAAGTTGCTTTGGCATAAATGTTTGTAAAAATTCATTTTTGAGTCAAGTCCTGGAACTATAATTACATTCCTAAGAACAATGGTACTTCAACTGCAAATTGAGAGGGGGTGGAACTTATGTTCCAGGTTGCAGTATCTTGAAGTGTTCAGCAAGGGTGGAGGAGTGCAGGAGGGTAAAGCTACCCTGTCAAAAAATGCTCTAAAGATGCAACAATGAATTTCAAAATTCACTGAAATTTGTCTGAATCGCAGTTTATTTTTTTAACTGTTACTGCTCACAAGCATATATCCCTGACTTTGCAAAATGCCCTTAATTTGGCCCTTTGCCCTCATCTGCATCTCCTTACTTACGCATGCTAACCCTAACCTTGTCACTAACCCAAACTTTATTCCAAACCCTTTCTCTAACATTGCCATGACATGACACAAGACAGTGTAACACACTTCTCATACATTACTCAGACACGCAACACTAAAATTATCCCCTTACTTAGTCGTTATTCTAACCCTAAACCAAAACACTCCCACACACACACGTACATGTATTTTTATATACCTGAAACTGGTATTTGTATGGGCATAGTACTGTGTTATCACTGGGGGGGAGGACAAGTGAGTAGCTTGTACAAACTCTGACTGGTACTGGCTGACATTGCTGGGGTACAAAAGTCTTCTGCTTATGTAAACAGAGCGACAAAGACATGTAATGATCCTTTTGTAAGAGTATAAGCATGCTGCTTGTAAAAGACAAGCCAATGTTCAAGGTAACGGGCGTGAGACACAAGCATGCAGCTTGTGTGAACAATGTGCGACTGGTACTGGCTTGAGTGTTGTCATAATGGAGAAGTCTGTTTATGTAAACACAGCTTTCAACTTCTTTGCTCAATAAGGGGGACCAGTAACATTTATAAATTTTATTCTAATTCACTTAAAAAGTAAAACAGATTTTGCACTAAAATGCATTTTCTGAACAATATGAAACTATAATGTTTGACACTATCCATACAACCACAATTCTCAGTGACTTACCAGAAAATTTAAAAAAATATGATGGAAACCTTTTGTTATAGCCTGAAAGTTACATACTGTAAATTCTTATAGTGGGACCTACACTGAATATGTCAGTTTTTTTTTTTTTTGGTTACTGCAATTAACTCCCCCATCACACACACCGCCTACACTCATTAATACTAACACACATTATATAAAAAAAAGGTGTACCCGAGGTTCATAACATAGCAATACGAGAATCTGCTGTAACATTTTATATGCTTACAAATATTCTGGTGCCTGCTTTTCCTAAACAGAAAGCTACAGCCTTCATTCCTCTTCAGAGTTACAAACGAAAGTGACAAAAACAAACAACTTGATTTCATGCCTCAAAACAGTAGGTCTTTCTTTATAAAACTGAATGTTTCCTTCTTTTTAAATGGTGAAATACAGAAACACATATGACATATGCATTTAGTTAATTTCACACAAGTTTTCTGCTGCTTGCTTGCCTTTGAGGTTAGGAGCACAACCCAACTGTATCGACATTTATGCTACTAACACACTGAAAATATCACAAAAAATGCAGAATGAAACTGGAGATACAGGATTGCAAATGGAAGCTACCTTGAGTCAAAACACTGGGGACCGACTTGAAAATGCACAGTATTAAAGGGAACTTGTAGCATTTTTTTTTTTTTTTTTTTTATTTTGGACTGCACTTCCCATGTTTGCCAATAAATCTGCAGCACAGCATTCCAAGAGGTGGAAACACCACAGAACTGGCCAAAACAAAAACAAAATGAAATAAAACTGTGCCAGTACCCCAGTACCCCACTTCATATATCTGACTACTGTCATCCTCTGATGAGTTGGCAGACTCCATATCCAGCTCTGCTGTCTTGCACTGCTGAAACAGTGATTTATGGCTCACAAGCATAGTGCTCAAGGCACCTGGAAGCAAAACAGGAGAGGACTTTGGTGTAATGCAGATCAGAGTCCATTCTAACAATGTTTTCATACTGTTCATTGGTGAGAGTGGATTTACGACCGGAAACCTGCAAGGAAATGGTGAGTCTGGCAGTTTCCAGCTTCCTTCTAGTCCAATGGCACACAGGAAACCAACATTAATGCTTATTCTGTAATGAAACAATACTTAAGTCATTTGGAAAAACAGCTCCTTGAAAACAAGCTGATGTGAGATAATTAACTTACTATCTGATTATTACATTCTGTACATTAAAAAAAGGGATATAAAAACCAGAATGCCTTCAAACCACAACAATAGGCCACCTTCACACATATTATTTAGTACGGAAAACATTTAGCAAGACAGAAAAAACCCAGGAACTGCTATGTTAAAAATTAATAGAACATTGTTACGCGTTAATGCACTTTGCTGAAGTGGAATGAAATAATTAGAATTAAAAAAGTATGCCCAAGGTCTAAACACTGTTATTACTTCTGCTCAGTCACCCAGATCAGGGGCAGTTACGTAACTTAATAACGAATTTTGGCCTCCGAACCAGAGAAAGGTTTTCACAAACAATTATTCAATAAAGCACAGCAGGGTCAGTAACATTGTGTAATAATGTCCTGCCTGCCTTGGAATGAAGGACAACATAAAGCGGAGTGCTTCTGCTAAACTATAGTTGAGCTACTACAGAACACCCAACCTTGAGGGCCTTACTACTACTGTACAATGCCTAGTATCCTGAATTTGTTTAAAATGGTATACACTTTTCCCCTGAATTTTTATTTTCTAACTGTAACACAAGCTCCATTCAGGTCTTTCATTAGTGTTCTGTGAAGAATTAATTCAATTTCATTCAAATCACCAATAAAAGAATCAGCTCATGACATTTAAAGTAAACAAAGCTAGTTTTCCAGCAACATTTCATACTCCATATTAGGGAGCAATAACATATGATGAAATGCAGTTGATTTAAGTAAAATACTATTGCAGGGTTCAGACATCAGTATACACAGACACTCATACAAGACATACTTTACTGGAAGTTGAGGATAATGTATTACTTAAAAGGTATGGTTTGGGGATGTGGAATGAAATGAAGGCTTGTAAGGGTCTGTAACTGATAACTGACAACTGATACGCCTGTAATTATCTGGGTCAGTTGTAAGGCTGCACTTATTGAGGGGTCTCAATACTGCTGTGGGCAAAGGGATACTGATACTGTGTTCCCTAAATGCAATGTAATGCTTGATCAACTGGAATTCTTCCTCCCCTTTTCTAAAAGATGTACTCATTTTAATTAGAACAGAGAGGTTTTTTTTTTGGGGGGGGGGGTGGAAATGAACCATGGTTTATTTTGTTAAATCAACAGCCTTAGGCACAGGACTAACTATGGATGAAACAACAGTGCTCAAAAATTTTATGCATACCCATGGGCAATTCAAATGAATGGCACTACTGTTTAAGGTATGTCTTTGAGATGTGGGAGTAACCAGAGTAGACATCCAATGAGAACTGACTTGTTTTAAGTGAAACGGTATTGCTATGTCTAGGTTTACTGTTATGATGCTCTTTTGAAACACCAGCACCATTTTAAGGGGTAAGTGACTAATCAAAGTAACTAAATTTACCTGTTACTTACATACTTATTTTGGTACTTCTCCGTTATCGGGGCAACAGTCATAATGAGCATTTGGAATCCTGGCACTCATTATAACATTGATCGTTCAGCTACTGCTGAAGTGGGTACCACACACACTTATTTTCATGTGAAATTTATTAAGTATGGTCGATCACATTTAATAAATAACAATCATTTGATTTACAAACTTGTCTTAATCGGAAAAATGCATGCCAACAGGGTTTAAAAGGAAGTGAATTAGCATGCATTATTCAGAGAAAAAGCAAGTGTATAACTGAAATGATTGCAGTTATTTATGAAATGTGATAGACCGCACTTTTCTCCTAAAACCGCCAGTTGTAGGGAATGAGGAGGGGTTTGAGCTGAAATCAAGAGAGTTCAGAGGTATATGTACATGGGACACAAGTTAATCAGATTGTGTGAAATGGCAGGTAAATGCCATGGTCACGCTTTGAAACCAGCTGAAATGCAGAATAAAAAAAGATGCTCACACATTTCTTTTTTAACGTAAACCGCAGTCACAATAGTTAAATGCCACACTCCCCCAAAAATAGACTGTAGTGCTCTTCAATTAACATATTCCTGTAATGCGCTGGCTTTTCAACATGCCTAGAAGTGAGTGTGCATGCGAGTGTGTGAACGAACGAGTTGTAATATCTTCCCTTTATGAACTGTTAACATTTTCTTATACTTGAATTGCTGCACTTTGTTAACAATTGTAATACGTCTAGGCACTCCCACGCTGCTTAATTTCTTTCCCATTTGGCCGATTAACATCACTTTTCATTTCCATCGAGTTCGTCCGAGACTGTCCTCTGAAAATGAGATGAAATGAGAAGTACTTGTTGCCCTGACATTTTAAATCTTAATGCTCTACAAAACTCCTGCACAGAAAACCTCAAAAGCCTCTAGGACATCACTCTTAATGTAACATCAACATGTTCAATTGAGGGAAAAAAAAAATTCTATACATGGATTTATGCCAAGTATTTTGTGACGTAATCAAAACAGAAAAGGAAGTCATAACTGCCTGTGATTGTGTTTGGCTTTGACCTATGCATTTGTGTGCATCAGGGAGGCTGAAGGAAACCATGTTCTACTTGTAATGACAGCATTATTCCTTTTCCACAGCAGCACTGAGATGTTGCCCCAAACATTTTGTAGACCAGCTGTTACTCCAAGTAAAGCCCTTATTATGTTGTACTTTTTGCCTCTTTTTTTTCCAAAATGCCACTCATTCCGTTTACTATGCATGCCAAAATTAACTTTATAAACGGAAGAGACAATTCTAGTGGCAAAATAACATTATCATTAATTAAATTATTACTTTTCAGGATTTAAATAATTTTTACAACCGACTTTACTAAAGTTAGGCACTGCAGCAGTACAGACTTAACAGAACAAAGTATTTTCTAATTGTTGCTATTAAACCCTAGTTTCTTTCTTACATGGTGAAGGACAGTATCGCTAGATGAAGACTATTTGCTTTAAGGAAGTTCCAAACCAATCAGTTACAGAGCTGAGCATCTGGCAATTTTCCAATCATCCTAAACTGTTACTGTTTTGTCCCTTTGAACTGCAGCTGATATGCGATACTTCCAAAACATACAAAAAAAAAAAGATAAGTGACAATTTTTCATTTATTTCTTTTCTTTTTTGTGAGCATTCATTTCTTGATTTGTTTTTAAGTTCATTTCAACAGTTTGTATCTGATTTAACTAAGATACAAAGAAAAGACAATTATAGCTTAAATACTTGTGGCTGGAGTCGTTCCAGAAGGATCTACTATGTGTCAGCACAGGATAAAATACTCAACAGTCCAACTTGCTTTGCTAAGGATGGCCTGCAGCTCCTGTTTCAGAGCTTCTGCTACCCTCTAGTGCCTTTTTTTTAAGCAAACTCCAGTGGATGAATATTCCAACATAACTATCATATCAGTGCCATAATTCAATTGGATTAAAGTGGCTCTCCTTAACTCCAGCAGTCTAAACAAAAAATTGCCTGATTTTGAGGCACTCCTACATCTGGTAAACATCCAAGTCAGTGTAGTTACTGAAACTTGTTTAAAATATAAAGACAGCAGTCCCATTACACCAGGGCTTTATGCTTTTTATACTTTCAGGACCAACAGGAACTGTGGTGGAGTCTCCATATTTGTCAATGAACATATTACCTCCAGGCAGATCCCTATGGACTCACAAACTGAACCCAATGAACCAGAGACCAATCAAAGTAGGATTAATTATTAACTATTATACAACGACCCCCCATTAATTTTCAAAAAACGTGCACGCTGATTGGTCAGCGTGCACGTTGTAAATCAGAGTTATAGTAATGGAAAAAGGTCCGGTCGCCCAGACTTTTTCCATTACTATAACTCTTTTTTTTTTTTTTACAGCAACAGAGAACGCAAGATCTCCGTTGTTTCACACTGTCTCGCTATGTTAAACTTGTTTAACATAGCGAGACAGCATTAAAAAAAGCAACGGACATTCTCTGTTGCTTTTTTTAATGCTGTCTCGCTACGTTAAACGAGTTTAACATAGCGAGACAGTTTGTAAAAAGCAACAGAGATCTTGCTTTCTCCGTTGCTTTTTATAAACTGTTTCGCTATGTTAAATGGGTTTAACATAGCGAGACAGTTTGTAAAAAGCAACGGAGATCTTGCTTTCTCCGTTGCTTTTGCCCACATGTGCAGTACATCAGAACTGCCGCAGAATACCAGACAGCTGTGGAAGGGCAGCAAAGAGGCATTAATGCCATTATTTAAAAGAAAATTAATTATTTTTTTTCTTAAATAATGTCATTGTATAATAGCAATAACCACTTCTGGGTGTGGGTAATGCTGGATTTACCCACGGTTGGCTTTGTTTGGTCACTCAGGCTTCGCCCTCGTGACCAAACCACGCCAACCGTGGGTAAATCCAGCATTACCCACACCCAGGCGTGGGTTATTGCTATAACAACTTGTTACAGAACACCTTCTTTGTCCCCTGATGACCATTCAAGATTCCTCAGTGATCTAAATGATCTCCTTGTTAGCAAAAACTCCCTTATTTGGGGTGACTTTACCTACTCTTCAATAAACTGGAAGCTTATACATCAATGTAGGATATGACCAAAAATTCCTAGACTTAGTAAAGAAAAATCCCCTGAGCAGATGTTAAATAAGCCTACAAGAGGGCATAGCAATCTTGACCTGATTACTGCAAATAAGGCTGCCTCTTGCACTACTTCTTGGTATCTCCTTCGTCAGTGAGGTCTAAACATAAACTTGTGACCTTCCTTTAAACTCACTAAAGTTCCTGTAGCAAAACCCAACCGAATTTAAGGACTGCAAACAGCAGAAACATTCACTGAGGAATTCAATATCCATTAAGAAAAATGCATGGAGTTGGCAGTCCCTACCAGAAGAAAGTTATCACGGATATACACCATCAGATCCAAGAAAGGATCCCATGAACTAAGTCTGGCCACTGAAGCCAAAGATAATTATAAATCCTTCCTTAGCTATGTTAGGGAACTAAAAAAAATAACCAACATTGCTCAGGATGTATTCAAAACAGGTCTATTCTGACCCAACTGACATCACCAATATACTTGTGAACAAATTTAGTGCCAACGTCACCCCTGACACCTCTATTCCAAATCTCCAAAATATGTAAATCTCTTAGTCTCCCAATTAGCTCTAAAGATCATCTACTAAAAGTGCTAACCAAGACCAAGAATACTTCCAGGGATCTGCTAACATGCCTGGTTGGTTAATTAATAGTGTTTAATATGACCTTGCAGACGTACTCCTCAAACTGTTTAACACAAGTTTAGATACCAGTTCTCTGTGTGATGCATGACGCGCAGCAGTGGTGACTCTCCTCCATAACTGTGGCCTTACAATCGACCCAGGTAATTACAGACCTATCAGACCTTAAAGCCTCATCTGCAAAGCCATACAATACACACATACAACTATTTTACGCATGGGCATTAGTGACCTGGTAGCTTGCAAATATGCCAAGACAGCTGTTCCCACATTAGGTGTCTGGGATGTTTTTAAAAATATCTATACTAGTGCTTGCTTTAATGTAATTTAATAGTCTGTTCCATGCATCAGCTGCTCTCTCAGAGCCAATTAGTACACTTCTCATTCCAACTGCATCTTCTAGACAGGGTTATCAAAAAGTAGCAGAGAATTATCACACAACCTAACATTCCCAGAGGTAGTGGTCTCTAAATGCCCTATACACCTGAGTAAGACCTCCACTTAGATATCTGTAAGAGGCACTGTACAAGTTCAGATATTTTAGTCTTTCATAACAACTTAAATTTTCACATCCACAGATGCCAGTGGTATATTTCCTCTGTACTCTTTTCAGTTTACTCATGCTTGTTTTCTTATAAGGTTTCTATATTGTTATTCCATACTCAAGTCTGGGTCTAATGTAATTAACAAACAATGACTTCATCATTTCTGATTTCCTAGACTTGATAAATCTTTTTTCTACAACCTATAGTTCTATAACTATTATTAATCAATTGGTTGATATGATTAGAAAAACTCATAGCCAGATCTACCCATATACTCAGGTCCTTAAAAGAGTCTACAGTTTCAGTACTACATATTCACCTTTCGATTTATGTCTCCCAAAACTCATAAGCTTAGTTTCTGATGTATTTATCAGCATATTATTCTTCTGTGCCCAAATGGTTAATTTAGTCAAGTTATTTTGCAGACATGCCTATCTATAACATATGTAATTAGTTTACCCAATTTCAGGTCAGCCGCATACAGACTGTAGAACACCTCAGATGAAAAAGTTAGGTCTGAAAGATAGAATCTAAGCAGGTAAGGGCCTAGGACAGAGCCCTGGGGGACACCCTGACAGTAACCAAGAATTTCACCTGTCCAATTGCTGTATGATACTTGCCATGTCCTATTTGTAAGCCATGCAGCTATCCATCTTATCAAGAGTACATCAATACCTAGTTGTTCTAAATTTATTTATCAGTGAAAAAGCCATGGTACATATTACAAGTGACCTCAAAATGTGTGATATCAAGAATATTGCTAGACATGACTCCCCAACAGTTTGGTTTTATGAAGGGTAGATACAGTCTATTTAATCTGGTAAATTTCTTTTAAAGGGTCATGAAGGCTGTAGATAGTGGCCATGTAGTGCCTGGGATGCATCCTGACGTGGCTAAGGCCTTTGACACCATTACCTATGCTGACATCATACAAAACACAAATGATTTAAAAGTAAATACATATGTGGTAAGCTGGACAACAAACTAACTGAAAGACAGAACCCACAGAGCGTAAGTTACAGGTGCTTCATCAGAAATTAAGTGACTAGTGGTGTTCCTCAGGGCTCTGTGCTAGGACTGCTCATTTATAGAACTGACTTCTCAATCTACTTCTCCAAGCAGAAAGCCATGATGTCTGGCTAACAAAGTTTGCAGACAATTAAAAAATTAGGGTATTGTTAAGAAATCCATTGACATCGAAACTCTCTGGAATAAACTCACTGTAGATAACTGTTGGTGTAATAAAAATGGATACAAATTAAATGCTACAATGTATATTACCATCACTTTTGGTAGGTAACCCTTCCTCACACCACACTGTCTAGACAACACACCTCTAGAAAATTAAAATGTACTTCAGGACAGTGGTTGGGCTGATAGTACCATCTCTGTTGACAATCATGTACAGTTGTTTGGTAAGTAGCTGGGCCAAATAAAATAATTTCCTATGGAATATCATCAAGGTACAGAGATGTAATCGCTCCCTTACACTTAGTCCAATTATCAAGTACAACACCCCTTTAGGATGAATCTCACTAAACATATTAAACAAGAAGATAGGCCCCAAAGGTTCTTAACCAAAAAAGATTACATACCTAAAATCCCCAAGCTACTTAGAGAGTCTGACTATTCACCTTAGCCCAGCAGAGCCATTTCTTTCTTTCTCAGACAGGCTGCCATATCATCCTGCCATATGTCTTATGACTAGCAACTCCTCCCTCTCAAGGGAAAGTAGTCCTCACAAACTCTATATATGTGAGATGACCATTCCTCCATCAGGGCAAGAGCTGAGATATGTGATATAGGCGGTTATGAGGGAGAGGAATTTTGGATATGAAGGGGATGGGAAACCCTAACAGGGGTGATGTGTGTTTTTGTGAGACAGACATTCAGCACATTACAATGCAGAATGACACACTCATGCATGTCTTGCCCCACTACCAGTTTGAAACACTACTCTGCTTCACAGCCATGAAAGTCTCACAAGTCTCAACTGGAAAGTGCCCAGCTGCTTAGCAGAAACCCCTAACGCTCATCCAAAAAGCCACTCATTCCCACAACTCACATCCCTGACTCTTTGGATCATCCAAGTTTTAGTCAAACCTCTCTTTATCCACACCACAGAATCATCTTTGCAGTTCTAAATGCACCTGAAGAAGGACTATCACATATTAGCCATTAAAGTACTGTGCAAACATTAGCCATATTTTAAGGAATAAAGAAAAGACACAAATCTATAGTAACTTCTGTAAAAACCCCAAACAAAAGAAGTAACAGTAGCACCTACATTGAAGCAACTGCTTTATGACACACTTCAGCAATATCTGTTTTAGGGCAATGAGTGCGTGCTTCTGCAGCAGTATGAACTGTGGGCAGTGTGTGAACTTTGTGATGGTTGCTATGTAGCATAAATGTTCATAAAAATAATGTTTGTATGTTTTGAAAATTCAGCTCATTTGAACAACTTTTTCAGTAATACTGCCTCACAGTGCTTGGTTCTCTGGTTCAGTCTGCAGCTTGGGTGCCTTCAATGCAGAATAAGTACATCTTTGTGACAGCATGGTTTCCAATATTTTATTTATTTTACATTTGTTGACCGGGCTAGTCCAACTGGATATATGTCCATTTTCAGTAGAGACCTGGGGAGAAAAGCTCCACAGAACAGTAAAAAAAAAAAAAAAAAAAAGACAGTAATAATTCATATTAAGGACATTATTTACAGTTGCCAGTGGGTTACAGATTTATGCAGTTCTTTACATTTCTTTACAATACAGCTTAGAGTTTAATTATTAATAGCATATTAGGATATAAAGACAATATTGATAATGACTTCCGCTAAGTCTATAGAAGGACACTCACCATATGTTTAACTGAAAAGTAACTAGTTAGTACAGGATATAAAGGTAAATCTGGGATGATAAATGAGGAAGTTAGTCAGGGTTAACACAAGGGCATAGCCAATGTGTTTTAAGATATAGTTTCAGTTTCTTTTTAAATATTGTTATTGAGGAAAATGAGGTCAGGTCACTGGGGAGTGAGTTCCAGGCTTTACCTACAGAATTGGAGAACAAAGAGTCACCAGCCTTATTGCTGGTTTTACTTATTTGTACTAGAGGTTTATTTGAGGGGCGAAATGTCTTAAGGTTATTGTAGGGGGAGATAAGGTTAAGTATTGGGGTACTAGTTAGTTGATACAAGATTTTGCTTGCAGTTGTTAATTGGTTAAACAGTAGTAGGTTTGGCAACTCTAGCCATGCTAGATGTTTAACATTAAGACAATGATGGGTTCTGAAAGCAGAGGCAGTGGCAAATCTGGCAATATTGTTATAGGAGACAATCAGTTTATTAAGGAGGCATAGAGGAAAGTTGAGAGTAGGTGGGTACGGGCTATAGTAGTCCTAGCTAGGTTTGATCCTATAAAGGAAGCCTAGTTTTTTTGTTGACTATTTTTATAGTACTGTTAATATGATGGTCGAATTTAAGGTGATTATCAATTAATACCCCTAGAGGTTTGGTGGTGGAATCAGGAGATATGATAATGCCATTGTTTGATACGACAGTAAAGTTTAGTGGGGAAGCCCTATGGGTGGGGGTGAATAGTAAGAGCTTTGTTTTTTTGGGGGTTCAAGATAAGGCAACGGTGCAGTAGCCACTTTTCAACTGAGTTAAATACCTTTTGGGTTAGGGTCTGAAGATCGGATGAAGAGGAGGCTGAGCACATTAATGTGGATTCGTCTGCATACTGAATGCAGTTGGCTTGTGGTATTACTGAATGTAGTTCATTAATAAAAATAGAAAAAAGAAGAGGGCCTAATATGGAGCCTTGAGGGACACCAAGGGCAATGTGGAGGTGGGTGGATAAGTTTTTCTCCCATAGTACTGCCTGCTGTCTACTGTTTAAGTATGATTGGAACCATTTTAAAGCCATTGTATCTAGTGAAAGATTTTTGAGTATGTTAATAAGTGGTTAACCATGTCGAAGGCTTTAGAGAGATCAATAAAGAGGGCTGAGGAAAGAGTGTTATTATTGCGATTTTTTTTAATACATTCAGAGAAGGATAAGAGGGCAGAGGTGGTACTGTGAGATGACCGAAAACCATGTTGGCAGTTAGCAAATAGGTTGTTATGGGTTAGGTGGTCTAACAGTTGTCTATGAATGCATTTCTCCATGATTTTTGCAAGAGGGGATAATAAAGCTATGGGTCTATAGTTTGATAATTCGTTGGAGTTACCACCTTTATGCAGGGGGATGATATGATACATTTTCCAGATAGATGGGATGGTTCCTTCGGTTATGGTTCTATTAATTAGGATGGAAATGGGATAGGCTATAGCTTTAGCAGCTTTTTGCAAATATTCTGCAGGCAGTAGATCAGCTGAGGGGGTGGTTGGTTTTAGTTTTTGAATAAGGGTACAGACAAGGGATGTTATAACAAGTTGAAACTGAAATGAGGGGGGTGAGCTAGATACAGAGGTAGGCAGAGATGTACCGTCTGGAGATAGTTGATTGGCAAGAGATTGAATGGTCTCAGTAAAAAAGGTGTTAAAGGTATTGGCAATTTGTCTGGGGTTATTGTGGTCCATGCCTGATGGGGTTGGCGACCTGGATGTAAGAGTTTATTAATGCCTGCCCAGAACTTTTGAGGTTTCTTTTGATGGGTTTTGTTGGAGTTGAAATTAAAAGTTTCTTTTGTCCAACAGAATGGCTTTTTTAGTATCATTTCTTAGTTATCTAAAGTTTAATTAATCAGCAGGGCTTTTAGTAGTACGCCACTTACCCCAGAGTTTATTTCTAAGTAGGATTTTTTGTTTGGTTGCTTTAGAGAGCCATGGGGCAGTTTTGATCTTAGTTTTGATTATATGTGGTGGTGGTGCATGGGAGTCTACAATGGCTAAAAATTTAGTATTGACTTAGACTTAGAATATGCACTCTGGTTTCTTCCCACATTCCTAAGATATGTCATAGCTTAACTGGGAATTCTCTAAACTGAGCACGGGTGTGCATGCCAGAAGATAGACAGGAAGACTATGTGTGAAACGTGAGCATGAGTACATCATGTGCTGCAAGTTCACACTATAATCAAGACTGAATTTCTATGCCTTTAGACCACTGAGTGTCAGCAGTGGCTCCCCTATGATGCTGCAATGGATTATGCATGTAAACAAAGTCATTAAGGGAATGGGAAGGTTTTTTGGAAGAAGAAACCAAAAATTATTTTATGCAAAATATTTTCTGGACTGTAGTGCAAAACAGCTGAGCAATTTGTCTAACAATGCTACAGGCATTTTGAAGGGTTAAATGAAAACTTAAGAAATTGAAGCAATGACCATTTTTGTTACATGGACCGAGTGCAGGCATGTACACCATCATAAATTTCCTTTTCCCCATTTTCTGTGTGTGGCCACTCTCACAGGTTCTTCAATAGCCATGCCGAACTGTCGCAGGTCTTCTCTCACATCATCCATCCACCCATCAATCTTTGTTGGACTCCTTTGATTCTACTTGCATTCCAGTGTTTCCCAGTCTGTCCCAAATCTTTTCACCAACTGTATTCTGCTTTGTTCTCTTTTACCTTCTCTGCGGTTGGAGCTACATGGGGTTCTGCTCTGATGTCCTCATTTCTTCATCTGTCAGACAATACACATCCTATCACCAAATCTCAGACAGTTCATGTCCATCACCTCTAGCTTCCTCAACTGTTCTGTCTTTACTGCCCAAGGTTTCTGTAGCATACAGTAGAATTGGTCACACCACTGTTTTGTACACCTTACTTTTCAGTTTCTATGGCATTCTTCTGTCACACACAATACCACTGGCAATGTGTGCCAGTAGGCTATAGCCCTTCAGATTCTAGCTTTCAGCTCCTCATGCAGACTTTCCCTCTCCTCAACCACCCTTCCCAGACACTGGATCTGCTATCTGTGCCACTATTTCAGTCTCTTATGATTCCACCTATTTGGTGCCACGCCAGCTGTCTTATCTGTACTCTGTTTCATCCTGTGTGCCTTCAGCTTTGCATTCCATTCCCCTATCATTTGCTGAAGATTTGTTCAGAGGCGGCCTGTAATGCTACATTATCTGCATACAGCAGCTTTGTTGATCTGTCCACTCACCAGTATGAACAGCAGTGAGTTCAGAGCTGAACTATGATGCACAACTACTCCCACTGAGTACTCCTATGCGAGTCTTAACACTGTGTCCTTCAATCACTGGGTCCTTGTACATAGCCTAAATGGTTTCTTGGACTTTGAATCACAGCAGGACTGTCTGAATCAGCTTTCTTGGGACCTTGTCATATGCTTTCTCCCAAGTCTAGGAATACACAGTTGGACTCTCTCCTCATCTCTAGCTTCTTCTCAACTATCTGCCTTACTGCAAGCATCAGGCTGACTGTGCTATATTCTGATTAGACTCTAAACCTCTCATCTCCCATCTTATTTTCGATTGCTCTGTGTATCAGTTTAGCAATCATCTTTTTCATGCAGTGTGAATGCCCCCCTTGTTCCTGTACACTGGCCCTTGAATGCGTATTCTACAGCCATCTGAGATGCACCTTTCTCTCCACACTGCTATGAGTTCCCACAGGATTAATGTCTCCCCATCTCATCCAACATCTTGAGCACACCTGCAGTGACCTTATCTGAGCCTGCTGCTTCCCCTGACTTCCTTCTCCTCAGTGCCGTTCTTACTTCTTCTAGGGTGGGGGCCTCCTCTTCTTTCATCACAGGCTGTGTCTGGAGCAGTACAGATTCTGTGGGGGTTTCTTCATTTATACATTACTCCCTCCAGCTGCCTTTGACGTCCTGTGGACTAGTGAACAGCCTGTGCCTGGCATCCCTTAGGAAGGCTGTCTGATGATGCATGCTTGGACATTTTAACATAAACTGGGACAGTCAGAAGCTACTTCAGCAAGATAAAGTAAGCATATGCAGGAGTATAAGTAAATATTATTCAAGTTTCCCTCTCTCTCTCTCCCTATATATATATATATATATATATATATATATATATATATATATCTACACATGTGTGTGCTTGTGCTGAAGGATGATGACATCTCTCAGTACTGTGCACAAAGATAATGTTTATGTTTGATGTTAAATTAACAAACCCCTACTTTTTTGGAAAAAGCTTACTGTTTATATAAACAGATTTAGAGAACTTGAGGAAGGCTAAATAAGGTCTCTGTGACAGGACAGTAAAATATTTTTTCTCTCTGCACCAGGATGGGTGCAGAAACCATTGAATAAGCACTTTACTGCCTCGAATGTACACACAAACAAAAAAGATGAAAGATCAACAGTCTACTAAACCCAAGTGCTACACGCAGCAGTTGTCCCTTCTGATAACGTATCATGATTTTATGTGCTTCAAGCAACTTTCTGATTCTCTGTTGACAAATGCTGTACTTAGGGTAATGTAATTCAAGACAAACCACCACATCTATGTCAGTGTATTTCCTTACATTAGCCTTGAATATTTCCACTTTTCAACTACCAATCATTCTTTTTTTCCTGGATCCTCTTTCTTTTTCAGTTGCAGTATGTTCACCAACTCATTCATAGAGACTTATCCAACTCATACCACTTTACACTTTTGTATTCTCATGTACGAGTGACTAGATATTAGTGTCTTCCATCCATTTTCTTCACCATTTTGATAAATGTACTGCATGCTTTCAATGAGTCTAATCTCTCTTCCTTTTTACTGACATCAGAACTTGATAAAGTACTCCAAATCAGGCATACCAGTGTCCAGTAAAATAAAGGAAAACCCTGGCATCTCTGCAAGTTGTTTCTTAAGCTGCAAAGCCCAGCACTTGGTTACATGAGGTCAAATTATCTGGCAGGCTCAACGGAAGACAAGAGTATTTTTTTAATTAACATTCAAATCCCAAGTAGAAATTACTGGATTAACTATGCAACCTCAAATGCAAGATACCTGTATAGATACTGCTTAACAGCAAAAATGGTAGATTGGTTTTGGTCTTTTTGTCTTTCAGTGAAAGGAAAAGCATAACTACAAAAGAGATGGCTGTTAAAAATACAACTAAGACTTTCAAAGATGTGAGCCTGACAACTTTAAGATTTGGGGAGATCATACTGCCTTCCTGTCACCAAGCTGCTGTGCAGAGACACTGTTAAAAGGTTTAGTGGTATGAACCAAATTGTCTTTACCAATAATGCTACTAGAATGAGATTTTTGGTATTTGAAAATTAGTGAAACACAATGTAGTCCCCAAGTCCAAGGGGTTAACAAAACATTGGCTACTACTGCTTTCTGCTAAGTGAAGGGGAAGTCGGGAAAAGAATGCTGGCAGTTTACTACTCGGCTATGAAAAAAACATCCTTTTCTACAGGCTGCCCCACGAATTTGTACATTTAAACAATACGTTTCTGTCTAGTTTCTACTCATGAAAAAATATCATCTGCCCTCCTAGGGGCATTCTGAACAAAATACTATAGAAAAACAAGAGAATACAGTCTGAAACTAGATGTAATGAACCACATTAACTAAGACTATAAAATGTGATTTTCCTGGCTGCAGCATGCTATTTTTTGAGTTTTCAGTCTCCAAAAGCAGTTCTTTCAAGTTCTGTACCTTCTATGACCACAGGGTGGCAGCAGCACTACAGCAGTGTATTTTTTACTGCCATTTTTTTTTGGTCGCATCAACTTGAAAATAAACATATGAATACAGACACAAAAGACAAAATACATTAAAAACCAAATCCATTAACATATTAAACAACTGCAAATGTATATGGTTTTTAATAATGGTTATAACAAGAGGCCACATCTAAAGACTGGACCTTGTACAGTAACTGTCTTTAGTTTGAGTGTTTGTGGTACCATTTGCTTTTTTTGTGGCAGTGCACCCCATTCTTTGCATGTCAACTGTTCTCCAGATATCTAGTGACATGTAATTTAACAGAAGCCAGTGTAAGGACAAATCTGATCACCAACCTCACAGACTTGAGACTTTCAACAATTAAAATACACCTTATTAAATGATTATTAGGTCAATTCCAAAATAGAACCTTCCTGCTAGGAAAATGGGCAACAGGCAGGCTCTTCTTAAATTGGGGAAAGGAGTAAACTAACAAAACTACACTGTACCATCAGAGCGAATTAGGTACCTGTCAGCTTTAACGAATTATACGAAAGCTGGAGATTGTGTATATTAACAGCACTTCTGCTGTTATATATAAAGCTCATTTTTCCAGAAGATTCTAGTCATTGCTACAATTTTTGTATGACAAAAGACTGCCAAGTAAAGAACAAAGATCCATTAGTATCATTCTCATGCAGACAAAGAAAAGAGGTTAGTGGATGCAGATAAGGTGCTTTTTAACTCTGTTAGTAATATGAATGGAAATCTGTACTTCTTAAACTGTTCTGCAGCAACACTGATTCTGGTTAAAGGTGTGCTGTGATTCGCTATGCTGCACTAAGGCCTGTATTTCCCAGTTCAAAAGATCTGCTACCACAATTACTACACAGTCGTTTTTCGATTGCCTGCTTAATCCAAGTAAAAAGCTATATCAACAGTCAATGGGTTTAAGACAGAGAAATCTGCCACCAGTTGTTAAGATACAGACACAAACATGTATACGGACACACACACACATCCATACACAATTTGGAGAATGCCAATTTGCCTACAACATGCCTTTGGGATGAGGGATTAGACTGTGGCACGTGGCAAAAACAGTGCCATCATGTAAACCTATTTGATAACCAAACTGGAGGACAAAGTGTTGGGAAACACCAATGCTAACCATATCATCACTGTGTCACCCATTTAAAATCAGAAAATGGATTCCAAACACTAGAAATGTGTTGAAATACCTACTTTTGACTGAATTTGACAGCTGGACATATGACACAGGGAACAGAACTTTGAGAAACATGGTAAAGAACAGCAACATCACTGATCACTTACTAGATTTGCAAACCAGGACAGTCCAATTGTGAAGGTTCATTTTCAGAAGACTTCGAGGATGCAAAGCAGTAACAATTACTAAAGAAGTAGACAATCAACATGTACAATAAACCAAAGCACTGACAAAAGGTAGCAAAAAATCACAGTACTTTATTACTGTGCATTTCATACTAAGGCGAGAGATCTCATGCATAGCACATAAATCTCAACTTTGTGTACATCTAAATATTAAAAGCATCAGACTGTAACTATTCATATGCACTACATGGTAGGAATTGCAACTGGGAAAAGTTACGATGAGTCTGTGTAAAAGCATACAACTCTCCATAGCATACAGCAAACTGAGGTACAACAAAGAAGAAAAGTGGCTGGACAGTAATGCTGAAGCTCATTGGTGGAGTTGCTTCCTACTTATAAAGATTACATTATCCAAACTAAATCTATTACAGGGACAAGTACAGTTGTAAAACCACAGCAGAAGACATGAGTTTAATCACAGGTGCAAGGTTATCCCTTTAAGATTCCAGGACTACATCCTATAAACAAGGGAAATGTGGGCCTCAATGCAGCATGATAAACCAAAGAACACAAAATCAAATCAGGATTATTATGACATTTACAAAAAAAACTGCAAATGGCCTTATAATGCATTCAAAAAAAGGTGAACAAATTCCAGTGCAAAATGCCAGATAGTGCTCACTGTAATGACAAACCTTGACCACAATGACTCTTCATACACTAAGGCAAAAAAAAAAATCCTTAGGAACTCAAAAAAAAAAAAAAAAAAAAAAAAAAAAAACCTAAAAGAAAACCTAAAAGTCTAGTCGCCAACAGTCAGGATGACACCAGCAATAATGACATTAAAATCAGTTTCAGAAGTAAAGCAGCTTAAAAATAGCATGATGATATTACAGCTCATAAGATAAACTATCCGAAAGCAAAAGTTAAAACAGCAGTACTAGATTGGTACTTACTAGCTTCAAACAACAGCTGAAAAACAATCTGAAGTAATAGCATGCATGTAAGTGCTTCAGAGACGGGGACTAGAAAGCTCCCATAAGGCATGGAACAATTGTGTATTCCATCTACTGGCTTAATACTAATTCAGCTGTTATATCCACTGAAATGCTTCCTTGAAAATGAACTGTAAACTAATTTGCTCTGTCAATAATGAACTGTACCTCGATGAAAATACAAAATGATCTGTTCCTAAATGAAAATTTAATACTGTTCTGTATTTACAGCTATATTACTGCCAATGCCTATGTAAACAGCTATATGTTTTGCTGTATGAAGCAATGCAATCTGTCCAGTCACACTTTGAATCGGTCTGGAAGTGAAAACGGCACCGCCCATTAGTGCTAACATTTACAAGACATTTTAAAAATAATTATAAGGATATCAGAAGCCCCTGGACAGGTAGGAATTAAAAAACAAATTAAAGTACTAAATTGGCACATTACCACTTCAAGCAATCTTCTTTTGCAAAAACCCATCCAACCTCGGAATCCTATGTATGATGAATTCTTCAAGCTGAACCGTGGCATCTGTATGCACTTCAGCTGAATCTTCCCTGGTGTAAATACAGATCTGAGGCAAGTCCTACAGCTGATTGTCTATTTTGGAGCCCTTGTCTAGGAATCAAAATTTCTTGAAACTTTAAACACTTTTTTGTACTTAAAATACTAAATTCAGCATAGTGAAGGAACTTGTAGAGCCAAATTACACATGTATAGATAGGGTAGGCACTGCATACATTACATTTCTTTTAACAAGAAACATCTTTACTGAATTATCACTTATGACAGGCAATTAACAATTTATGTAAATGAAAACAAACCATACTGATATATTTTCAGCTGCAAACATTATAAATCACGTATGATCTTCTATCCAGTCGTCAATCGAACATTACAGAGCTCATTCAATTCCTGCTTTCTCTTAAACCTCATTCTTTCTCCAAAAATTTTTTGCTATGTAATTTCCTCCTACCCTTTTCTATATTCACTAATTCTAGTAAGGTTGGTTTAGATTTTGATTTCCATTTTATAGTAATTCCTTTTTTGGCAGCCATAAGAATTAAACTCGGCAAAGCATTACTATATCTAGGCAGTTCCGATTCTGTATCAACTCAATAGACATCATTTCCTTAGGTACAGCAATTTGCTCAACCAGTATTTCTGACAAGAGTAGTCTGCAGGGAATTTTTAAAGTCTGCCAACTCATTACACTCCTAAACATATGCATGAGACTCACTCTTTTCAAAGTGTACAGCCAAAATCTAGAACACATTACCTACAAATATAATAACTACTACCAAGTTGTCCCATTTTAACAAAATACTTAAAACTCACTTATCTAAAAAACAAGGCTTTGTTCGTGCATTATTCCTGGCAAGATCATTTCTTATTCATCAAGGTCAAGCACGGTCTTTCTAACTCTGTTGATAAGGTATGCATATGGAAAAGAAACTTGCCTAACCTCTTACTTAGAAGGATGTACTTAACATCTATTAATTTTTAATCAATTAACATGTTAACACTGTCTTGCTCCAACTCTGCATTCTGTATATACAGAACATATACACTTCCCTGACATATATGTGGATCCTGTAGAAGTGCTTAGTACATAAGATTTTATATTCTGTGTTAAATGAATAAATGTGTACATTTCACTGTAACTGGTATTTGTAAATGTTGACATTCTCTGTTTTATGTGGAGCTTTTCTCTCCAGGCCTCTGCTGAATAAGAACTTGTGCTCAGTCGGACTTTCCAGGTAAAGAAATGTAAAATAATAAAAGAAATGTTCCCAAGTATCTCCTCTTCTCCATCACATCTTCAACATCTTCAATCCACCTAAGGAAAAATTCTTTGGAGTCTGCTTGGAGTACAAAAACACCTATGCAAACACTTCCAAGCAAAAATCTCAAATCTTCTCGACTTTGTTGCATATCTGGGGGGCATTCCTACATCCTCTCCTCTCACTATTTCTTTGTGCATCACTTATCCAGTCTCTCTCTCTCCAGTCCTTTCTAACCTCCTCTGATTGATTCCTATAGTTATCACACAACAATTTGCCCTACTAATTATCCTTTAACAGCAGTTTATGTTCTAGAGTCTATTCAAAACTCTTCCAGTGTTGGTGTTTCACTTAGAACCCCCCCCCCCATTATTTCTCTTTGTCTATACTCCAATATCAATCTGTGATAGAGACGGCAATCTCTAGCCTGCAGTCCAAACGTATTCTTGGCCACTTCCTATACTCGTACTTTTCTCTCTCTCATTATTTGCTCCCAGTCCCAGTACCTTGGTTCCTTTGCTTTTTCCCAGTTAATTTCCAGACCCTCTTGCCCATTCTCTGTACCCTTAATTGCAGTAATCCCTACTGGTAGGATCTCATTTCTCCATTCCAGCGTTGGCTTAGAATACTTTCGGCTACATTATGAATACAATATTCTGCATGGCTGCTGTTATTCTCATTAAGGTTCTGCATCCAAAATCCCAGTTTCTCCTCTCCTCTTCCACTTTGAAGTATAGCTTTCTGATTGTGCTACACATAGGAACCTTAACTGTATAGCATTTGAAATACACCTTCAAATCAGGGAATCCCAAACCACCTTGTTTGTTCTATTGAAAGGATCAACTTATGCTACATGACTCTCGCTCTCTTCCCTTTCCAGAAAAAAAACTTCAACACTTTGAAGTGCTATTCACTTCACCTCTGGTTGATAAAAATATGCCTGACCTGTGTATAAAACTAAAGGGACTAAAACATTTTCACTGCTTGTAACCTTGTAATCCATATTCATAAAAAGAGAGATTCCAGTTTCTCAGTTTTTGTTTTACCTTTTCTTTACTTTCTTACTACATATTTTTAGCTGCCATAAAACTATCCTTTTTAGCCCATACTAAGTACTTAATTTTATCATGACCCAAAATATGGGTATTGCTGACAAATGTGTGTGTGGTTCATAGATTCCGGTTATTGCCTTAGTTTTATTTTCATTAATTTTGCATTCCAAAAAGTCTTGGAATGTTCCACAACACTGAGATGTCCTTTTCTGGTTTTATCAGGTACAAAATAATATAATCTGCAAATAAAGCCAATATATTTGATTGCCATACCAATTACAGCTTTGAATTTCTGAGTCCCTTATTTTCCTTGCTAATATTTCTAAACATAACTCAGATAACAAAGGGGAAAGAGGATATCCCGGACTAGTTCCTCTGTTCAAATCAGAGAGGACCCCCACACACGCTTTAATTTTAGGCCTCTGATCCTTCAAATATCTTCATAATTAACCTTATTATTGTCTCATGGAAAGCAAATGTTTCCACTGCCCTACTCATAAAATCCCAGATTACTCAAATGCTTTCTCTGCATAGACCCACTAACAATAGTGATATTTTCTTACATTCTGCTTTCCCTGTGGATCATCATTGTTCTATTAATGTTGTCAAATTTTGCCTCCCCTCCACAAAATCATATTTTTTTAAACAAACATCATCTTTATTAAATTATCATGTAAGATATAGGCCATATTAAATTTGTACAAATGAAAAACCATAGGGATACAATCTCAGTTGCAAATATTATACATTCCAAACCGTGCAGACACAACTGTAATTGCAAACATTATACATCACTTTTAACATATGCAGTCATTGTTAGTCAACCATTATATAGCTCATTCAAATCCTGCCTTTTTTAAACCTCGTTCCTCCTCTGCATGTACTGATCCCACGTTTCACATTTTTTCTTATGTAATTTGCTCCTACCCTTTTCTAAAGATCCCAGTTACAGTCCTTTTATGTTACTATCTTCACTACTTCCAGTAAAGTTGGTTTAACTTTGATTTCCACTTTCTAGTAATTGCTTTTTTGGCTGCCATCATAATTAGACTCAGCAAGACCTTACTACATGTAGGGAATTCCAATTCTGTATCACAGCTCAAAAAAACTATTTCCCAGTTACTCCAATTTGCTCACCCAGCATCTCTGACAGAGCAGTCTGCATGGAATCTTTAAAGTCTGCCATCTCATTACACTCCCAGAAAATATGTTCCTAGATATCTCTTTCTTCCCCATCAATTGCAGTCCACCTGAGGAAAAACTCTTTGAACTCTGCTTGAGGTATAAAAATACCTACGTAAACACCTCCAGACAAAGATCATAAATCATCTAGATTTTGTTGCATACTTAGGAGACATACAAATATCCCCTCATAGCTTCCTTGTGAATTGCTTATCCACTCTCTCTTCCCAATCCTTCCTAACCTCTTCTGATTAATTCTTATAGTTATCATGCAATGTTTTATATGCACCACTAATTATTCCTTTTTTAATGGCAACTTCTGTTCTAGATTCTACTAAAAACTCTACCAGTGCTGGTCTTTCATTTAGCAGTCCCCTATTTCTTTCTCTTTGCCTATACGCTGATATCAATTCTTGATATGGAAGGCAATTTCTAGCCTACAGTCCAAACAAGTTCTTGGCATCTTCCCATTCTATTACATTTCCCTCTCTAGTTCTTTACACCCAATACCTTAGTTCCTTTGCCAGTTTTCTCCAATATATCCCCCCCTCTTCCCTATTGTCTGTATCCCTAATTGCAGTCATCCCCATCAGCAGAATTTCCTTTCTCCATTCCCGTGATGGCTTAGTTCTTCGAAGACCTTCTGCTGCTTTATGAATATAATATTCTGTATGATTATTGTTGTTCTCCTTAAAGGTCTATCGGCTTCTCCCGTTAGGGGTCACCTCAACAGATCACCACAGAGTGACTGGCAGTGGAGTTTTTACGGTGTTAAGTTGGTAGCCTGGTGTCTAACCTTCACAGAAGGCGCACACGCACACACATACACACCTACCTGCATGTGTTTATAACTCACTCAACTGCATGGAGGACATGCAAACTCTGCACAGAAGGAGCTCCAACAGAGAATCAAGCCAGAGAACCTATTGCTTTGAGGCAACAATGCTAACCGCTGCACCGTTCTCCTTAAAGGTCTACATAAAAAATCCCAGTCTCTCCCTGTTACTTCAGCTTCCCCCGGTTTCATCATCTTCCACTTTGAATTTCATCATCTCTTTCCACTTTGAATTACAATTTTCTGCTTGTGCTATGTATAGGAGCCTTAACTGTATTGCTCTGAAATATCTCATTCAACTGGGGTAAACCCAATCAGCCTTGTTCTACTGGAAGAATCAGCTTATCCCACTCAACTCTTGCAGTCTTCCCCTCCCAGAAAAAATCCTTCAGGTCTTTACTGATACTCTCAACTTCTTCTCTGGTTGATAAAAATATGCCTGGCCAGTGTATAAGACTTAAGGGACTAAAAACCATTTTAACAGATTTTGTCTTGCTATCGATATCCATATTACAGAGCTTCCATTTTCTCAGTTTTTGTATTACCTTTTGTTTAGACTCTTCCCACATATCCTTAGCTGCCACAGTGGTATCATTTTTAATCCATACTCCTAAATACTTCATTTTATCATGTCCTCATAAATATGGATATTGCTGAACCAATTATTTTGTGGGTACGTAATTTACCACTATTGCTTTTGTTTCAGCTTCATTAATTCTGTATCACGAAAAGTTCTGAAACTGTCTCAATATGTTCCAAAGCACTGTAATGTCCCTTTCTGGTTTTGTCTGTTATAAAATGATGTCATCTGCAAATACAGCCAGCTTTTCTTGACTACCATAAAAATGATATCCTTGAATTTCTGATTCCCTTATTTTCTTTGCCAATGGTTCTAATTATAATGTGAATAACAAAGGGGAGAGAGGACACCCTTGCCTGGTTCCTCTGTTTAAGCAAATATTATCAGAGAGGACTCCACCCACTTTAATTCTTGCCTCTGATCCTTCATATATCCTCCTAATTAACCTTATAATTTTAGCAGGAATGCAAATGCTGCCATTGCTCTGCTCATAAAATCCCAGCTTACTCTGTCAAATGCTTTCTCTGCATCAAGACCCAATAACAACAATGGTATTTTCTTACATTCTGCTTCCCTCTGGATCATCACTGTTCTGTTTATGTTGTCAACTGTTTGCCTCCCCTCCACAAAACCACATTGATCCATATCTATCAATTTGTCATCACTTGTGCCATTCTTTTAGCCATTATGGGCATAAACGCATTATAATCATGGTTTAGCATTGAAACAGACCTCTATGAAGCTGGATTTGATGGATCTTTACCCTCTTTAGGTATTACAGCTACCACTGCTTTCTTCCAGGATGTTGGTACTTTTCCTCTTAAAATACTGTTAAATAAAACCTTCCAGATTTTTATCAGTTTTTTTTTCCTCCTAGCTTCCAAACTTCCACAGGAATACCATCTATTCCTGTAGATTCTTTATAAATTACCCATTTTATCTTATCTCCTCCAATCCTAACTCTTAGTAACTGAGCCTCCTCTACCTCTATCTTTGGCATATTTAATTCTTCCATAAACACTTCCATTTGTACCTTTTCTTGGTTTCCATATTTCTCTGCTTAATACAGACTTTCACAGAATCTCCTAAATTTTTCTAATACTTCTACAGGATCCCTTGCTATCTTCTTTGTTATATGCTCCCTAAGCTTGGTGACAGACCTTTCTACTTTCTGTTGCCTGAGTCATGCTAAATGTTTTTGTGCTCTACAGTTATCAGAAAACAGGTGCTTAACAGTAATCTTTCTAAACTCATGCATATTATCGAGGTAGTCCGTTACTTTCTGTTAACCTTTCTGCAGTTGCTCCTCTTCTTGTTCTGTGAGATTCTGCCTATTTTGCAATACTTTAATATTTGCCAGTCCCTCTAAATAATTCTTGCTATTTCTTAAACATATCTCCCTTTCTTTTATTTCCACCCTATTTTTAAACTCCACTTTAAATTTATCCCACTCCCTAGCTATATTTTTAGAAGTTCTCCAATAGCTCCTGAATAATTTCCAGTATCCATTCCTTAAATTCCTCTCTTTTCAAAAGATAGGTGGGAAAGTGCCAGTGTTTGATTTTTATTTCAATACTCTGTGTTTTTATTTTAGTTATTATTGGAGCATGATCTGAAATAGTTATTGGGTGCGTATCAAGACCTTCAATTAAATGCACATGTTCCTGTGGAATGTAAATTCTGTCCAACATAGCCCAGTTTTTGTACCTTGGGGAATAATTTGTAAATTAACTCCGAATTCCTAGTACTGAATTCACCTCTTTCATACCAAATATTTTCATAACTTTCTTTAAAAATCTACATTTCTTTGTTATATTTGCCTTTCTGGGCCCCCAGACACATCTTCACAATTGCAAATCAAATTCCTGTCCCCAACTATAAGTAATATTTCTTGCTGAAAGCTGACTATTTCTCCTAGAATTTTCTTTAGCTCCATTACAGCAGTTTTTGGTGGAATATAAATACATGCCAGTGTAATCCTCCTCCTCCCTTGCCAGTAGTATCTTAGTACTATAAACCTACTATTATTGTCTTTTTTTCCCTCTTCTATTACTATTGTAGCTCCTGTTGCAATTAATATAAGTACTCCTTCTCGTCCTTTGCCCCATGTATTCCGCTGAATAACCATCCTGAAAACCTTTCTTTATCAAATTCACATGTAAAGGTCTTTCCAAGTGTGTCTCCCATACCATAGCAATTTGCACTCTACATTTTTTAATATAGTTCACTGCTCTTTCTTTTTTGTATTTATCTGTGAGACCATTAACATTTAAAGAAATTATAGAAAGAATCATATTCTTGAGGGATTATTATTCCTACCTTTTATGTATAACAGCTTTTTTGTTAAATGCCTAGTTCCAGCTTTTGTGTTAAATGCATGCACTGTTTGGCAGGTTAATCTTTGATACAATTGACTCTCATCTTCATTTGAGCTTATGTCACATATTGCAGACCTTTTTTTAATTGAAAATCCTCAATAAAAACAAACACACAAAATAACACCCTAAACCTACTAATGTAATAACAATACACAAAAATATACACCTCTTCAAATATTTAAGTTTCATCCCCCAATAGGGACAAAAGCTTCAAAAGTACAGCCACACACACAGATTCAAGCTAAACAGAAAGATTATCCATGCTAAGATGCATGGTGGAGCCTCCAAGCCTATTAAGTGCTGTCTGTTTTTGCCTTATCTTTATAGCTCTCCCAGCTGGAAAAACACTTGAATGCTTTCAGAAAACATGTTCTCCAAGCCATTTCTCTTTATCAGATTGTCTGCTAGTGACAATAAAACCAGATACAGGACTATTTACTAGAAAAAAGACCTTTTAATATTCAAAATTCTTTTTTATTTACGTGCTTTCTGTTAAAACCTGTTACTATGTAAAGCTAATGACCTTAATCCAGTCATTCCCCTATGCAAGACTGAGAAGAAGCAGTAACCAAACCACAAATAAAAAAACGAATGAACATAAACAAGGATGCCACTGTCTTACTTGTAACTCGTTTATTAAATAAAAGGATAAACTCAAGAACTTGAGTGCTTTCATCCTATATTTTAAAAGAATTCATCAGAGTATTAATCTGGTAAATCAAGTGCAACATATAAAAACAAGCTACGAATCAGAAATCAAATAGTTTATTTAATAAATGGGTCAATTAGTTTCATTCCATAGTAGTTCACACTGATTAAATATGGCTAAAAATGCATTAGTTAACCAAGTATATCAATATTTAGCAAAATGTTAACACTATACATGGCATTATTTTTACAGTATCAGATTACAGCTGCTTTTGTCTTCAATGCACTAAAAGCAGACACTGTGTCATTAATGCCCAGTGCAGTGGTGGCATTAAGCCACAACTGCCAAGTGAGTTCTGTGAAAGTCTGTATAAAGCAGAGAAATATGGAAATCAAGAAAAGGTACAAATGGAAGTGTTTATGGAAGAATTAAATATGCCAAGGATAGAGGTAGAGGAGGCTCAATTAGTAAGAGTTAGGATAGGAGGAAATGAAACAAAATTTGTGATGTATAACGAATCTACAGGAAAGTAGAAACTAGAAATAGACACTGTGTCATTAATGCCTGGTGCAGCAGAGGCATTAAGCCTCAACTGCCAAATGAGTTCCTTGAACTCAAAAGTCTCAACATCCCCACATAATTGTATTACATCACTCTATGACAAAGAATGAAAACCTCCTGTAGTTAGGACAAACAATGGTATGCCTAAAAAAGTGCATTGGTATTTTTCTTTTTTTCTGATACCATAATTATGTTCACATATTCTATCTTTCATTATTCTAATGGTTTTCCCCATGTAAAATGCACTGCAAGAGTCACAAATAGCCAAACAGATAATGTGGATGGCACTGCAATTGCACTTCCCTGGACAAAATATAGTTCACTGAAAATTATGGACAACTACATGAATGTACCTGCACATCTTGTAGAAAAAGCATTTCTGCATATTACTGTGACTTAAAGTTTTTACCAGCAATGGACTCCAGAAAGGTCCTAATATTTTTCCCTTTAGCATAAACAATTATCTGTGCTGTTCCAAGGCAATTTTTGATTTCTTCAGTGAAAACTGCATCTCAGTATAACCTCACTATATGAGTGTACTGCTGAATATCACTGCTAAATGACATAAATAACAAGACTTTACTTGAGTTCAAGGAACTCACTTGGTGAAAACGAAAAAAGAATTCACTTGGCAGATGAGGCTTAATGCCTCGGCTGCACCGGGCATTAATGATTGTGTCGATTTCTAGTGTACTGAAGACAAAAGCAGCTATAATCTGATACTGTAAAAATACTGTCATATATGGTGTTAGCATTTTGCTAAATGTTGATATCCTTGGTTAACTAATACATTTTTAGCTGTATTTAATCAGTGTGAACTACTATGGAATGAAACTAATTGGCCCATTTATTAATGTGCTTTATTTCTGATTGGTGGCATGTTTTTATATATTGCACTTGGCTTCCCCAGATTAATACTCTGATGAAGCCTTTTAAAGTATAAGACAAAAGCGCTCAGTTCTTGGTTTTATCCTTTTATTTAATAAACCAGTTACCAGTATGATGGTGGTGTCCTTATTTATGTGCATTCAATAAGAAAAAAAAACTGATTTTTCTTTAACGAGACACCCCCCCCCTTTTTTTACATTGCAGTGCCTACATTTCTTATAACTGAACAAGGAGAAAGAGAATGGAGAAAGAAACAAAATAAATAGAAGCACGTATTTACATTAGTAACTCCATTACACTTAAAAATAACTGAAAAACTTTATTACATGCAGAGAAAATCATGCACCACTTAATATTGTTAATACTGTTAAAAAATGTTTTACTTACAGTTAACTCTCTCCCTCCTCTTGCCCTCTCCTGATTATTTTTCCAATGATATTCATGAGTCCCTTACAAGTTTAAAAAAGTCCAAACAAGTCCAATATTTCCAGATGTTCTTGTTCTGTCCTGTTTCACAAATATAATTATTGCTTTGTAATCCCACATCTGTCAATTTCCAAGTTACTGATTTAAGTCTCTAAACATTAATGACATGAAGTAGGGCATATGCTTTAGCTTCCAAGTTTAACAAAGTCCAAGAAAGTCCAATATTTCCAGATTTTCTTGTTCTACTCCTGTTCACCTCAATCTCCCAAACCCCGTCTCTGCTTTACCTCCAGTGCACTCTTGAGTCTTACTGTAATCTCCTGTGCTTTTTTCCCTCTCTCATGCATTTTCTGTTGAAACACTGTGAAAAGTTTCACTGGTAGTCTCTCTCTGTGGTTTTCATTACCAGAAGAACAAGAAGCAGAATTTCCTTCTGTTTTACAGCTCACTTTTTGTTGGACAAACGTTTGTATTTCTTCCTTAGCACGTACTTCATCAAAAAATGTTTTTGTTCCTCCATGAAAAATATTTTTAAGATAGCTGGGTACAGCAGTTTGAATCTCACTCCGGCTTCTCAACATTCCCTATATAATGGAATAACTTTATTCCTCTTCTGCCTCTGTACAATGATTAGTCATTATCCACCAACACTGCTGTCTCCCATTTTTAGTACTTTGTCCTTCTGCCATAGTTTTGTCAGAATCAACTCCTTCTGCTGGTAAGACTGCATTTTTACTATTAAAGGTCTAGTTTGTTTTCTCATAGCAAGATTTGGAGCGTACACACAATGTGCACTTTCAATTAACAACTCCTGTTGTGGAATACCAGTCTATTCACTTATTTGTGCTTTCATAAAATTAGTACATTTCCTTCCAGCTTCTCAGGTACAGCAGAACATCTCAGGTTTTCTCTGTATGCTCTGTCCTCTATCCTTCTATTTTTTTTAAACATCTCTTCTTGTGCAGTCTCATATTCAGCCAGCCTTTTCTTCTTCCTTTCAACTTTTGGGTTTTGCAGTTTTATCATCTCATCTGAGCATCTGTTTAAAGCTTCTTCCCTTTTTCCAGCCTTTTATTGTTTGAGTAGATATACTCCATCACTACTTTACTTATTTAGTCAGGTCTGTATGTAACTGCTTTCTACTTTCCTCAAGGTTACTGGAAGTAATCTCTGGATCTTGCACTTCTTTTTGCTGAACAGCTACAGTACTTTTCCCAGTCAGTATTTTCTCATCACCTTTTTGTAGCTGATTTTCTTTCAGGTCCTCTGTATTTCTTTTTCCTGGCATCAAGGCAGTGTACTTACTAGTTAGTTAATGAAATTTACTCAGAAGTCCCGGGCCAC
Organism: Protopterus annectens; assembly: GCF_019279795.1. Taxonomy (NCBI): domain Eukaryota; kingdom Metazoa; phylum Chordata; order Ceratodontiformes; family Protopteridae; genus Protopterus; species Protopterus annectens. Next base: position 1,283,507,214 of record NC_056725.1, read on the forward strand.
TGGCTTTCTCTGCTAAGCTTCTGTTTTTACGCTGGAAGAGATAGAATTAAGCTGTTACTCAGTGTGCAGTCATCTTGGAAGTTCTTTCTCCACAAAATCAAACTGATCCATATCTATCAATTTTGTCATCACCTTTGCCATTCATTTAGCCCTTACAGACATGAACACTTATAATCATGGTTTAGAATCAAAATGGGCATATACGAAACTGGATCTACTGGATCTTTATCATCTTTATGTATAACAGCCACCACAGACTTCTTCCAGGATGTTGGTGTTTCTCCTTTTAAAATATTGTTAAACAATATCTTCCAGATCATTCTCTCTTTCTTCCCTCCCAGCTTCCACAAGAATATCATCTATTCATGGAGATTTTCCTGTAGATTGGTTATACATCATCATTTTATCTCATCTCCTCCTAACCTGTTAATAACTGAGGTGTGGCTACTTCTAACCTTAGTATACTTAATTCACCCATAAACATTTCCATTTGTACCTTTTCTTGATTTCCACACTTCTCTGTTTTACAGAGATTTCATAAAATTTCCAAAATATTTCTAAATATCTCTACAGGATTTCTGGCTATTTTCCTTGTTACAGGCTCCTTAAGATTGGGAACAACCCTTTCAATTTTTTGTTGACTGATCCATTGTGCTAAAAGCTTTTGGTCTTTGTAATTATCAAAACAGTTAACAGTAATCTTTCTACAGTCGTGCCTAGTATCCAGGTAGTGAATTAATTTTCTCTTTAGCACTCTACAGTTGTGCCTCTTCTTGATCTGTGAGATTCCCCCTATTCTGCAATACTTTAACCTTTGTCAGACCCTCTAAATAATTCTTACTTCTTAACCATATATCTTTTTCATTTATTTCTACCCTATTTTGAACTCCACTTTTATTTTATCTCATTCCCTAGCTATATTTTTATTTATAACTCCCAAATAATTTCTACTACTCATTCCTTAAATTCCTCTCTGTTTAACAGATAGGTGGGGAACAGCCATTAACCAGTATATTTATTACAGTTATTATTGGTATGTGATCTGAAATAGTTATGGGATGCATATAAAAACTTTCAATTAAATGAACATGTTCCTGTGAAATAAAATTTCTACTTCTATTTAGTCTATCCCAATTTCTGTACCTTGGGGAATAATATGTAAACTCTCTCTCTAAGCTCCTATTACTAATTTCACATCTTCCCATACCAACTATTTTCATAGATTTCTTCAAAATCTACCCTTTTGATATATCTTCCCTCCAAGGCCCCCCATACACATCATCCTCACCACTGCAATTCAAATTCTAGTACTCACGTATATGTAATATTCCTTGCTGATTGTTGAATATTTCTCTCCAGAATTTACTTAAGCGCCACTGTAGCAGTTTTAGGTTGAATTTAAATACATGCCAGTGTAATCCTCCTCCCTTACCAGTAGCCCCTTACTACTAAAAATCTACCATTATTATCCTTGCTTCCCTCTTACATTAATTAGGTTCATAGGTTTATAGGTTCGTACCAGGCTATCTGCCCTAAGGCATTTATAAGCCTAGCCAGAGTGTATGTGGCTTACACCACCCCTTAGGATGAGAATACTACGCCCTTTTAGGGTTTAGTTTACTATGCCTCTGTCTAGTAGTGACACAGAGATGACCCCCGGGGTAAACCTACGATCTCCCATCCACTCGTTGAGATTTCGCTTGAATAGAGTCAGTGAGGGGCTCTGCCTAACATGGACTGGGATTCTGTTCCAGAGGGTAGGGAGCCTCTGTGTTATGAATCTGTCCCTCCAGCATGTCCTATTTATTTCTGTGTTGAGGTTTAAGTCACTTGTTCTCGTGGCTCTGATGGATTTGGATTTTCTGAGGTGGAGCATGTCCATTAATTCAGGATTGGACATGGCCTTGTACGTCAGGCACAGATCACCTCTGAGTAGGCGGTATGCGACTGAATAGAGCTGGAGTTTTTTCAGTCGGGCAGCATATGACATATGTTTAAGACCCGTTATCCTCTTGGTGAGGAACTTTTGGGGTCTTTCCAACTGCTGCAGGTGTCGGGTGAGATACATCCCAAATGGGGCATTGTACTCAATCATTGGCCTGATAAGAGAAGAGTACAGGGGCACAATGACCTCTCGATCTAGATGTGAAACCCTTCATAATAATGTGGGCAATATAGAAAGTCTTCCTAACCACTTTGGCAATGTGAGTGTCAAATGAGAGGTTACTGTCAACCTGGGTCCCTAGGTCCCCGATTACCTCTTCCGTACTTAATGGATTACCGCCTATGTGGTAATTTGTTGGTACCTTGTTTTTCCCAAAGGGTATGACTATACATTTTTTGGCGTTCAGCTTAAGGCCATGGCTCTGGCACCAATTATCCGTTTCTATGAGGCCTCTCTGAAGGATGTTTGTGTCCGCTGGAGTATCAATTATGGCACCCAGTTTGCAGTCATCTGCAAACTTTGTCAGCCACAATCCTCCTATGTTTGCCTGTACTTTGGAAAAATAAATGCCGAACAAGAGGGGTCCCAGGACTGAGCCCTGTGGGACACCGCTTGTGACTGGCTTAGAGTCTGATATAGCTCCAGCAACTCTGACCCTGTGGGTTCTGTCCTTGAGCCAGTGTGCAACCCATCTTGTGACATATGGGTTTACATTTAAGCTGGTGAGTTTGTCTATGATGCCCGAGTGGGGTATTGTGTCAAAGGCTTTTGCAAGATCAAGGTAGGCTGTGTGAACTGCCTTACCCTCATCAATGGCCTTTGTGACTGTTTCAAAAAAGTCAACCAAGTTCAACAGGCAGGATCTGCCCTTGACAAAGCCAAATTGAGTAGGATCCAATGTCTGTAGGTCCCCAATGTCTTTGTTTATGAGTTCCATAATGATCCTCTCCATAGCTTTGCAGACCAGGCTCGTCAAGCTTATGGGGCGGTAATTTCCAGGGTCCGTAGAGGCACCGCCTTTGTGAAGTGGGACCACTGTTGCCATACGCCACTCTTTGGGTACATATCCTGTAGTAAGGCTAAGATTAAACAGCAGCCTTATGTGTGGGTTTAGTTCCTCTTGGAGTTCATGTAGCACACAGCCCGGGACACCATCCGGTCCCATTGATGCTGTGTTTTTAGCTTTAGAGAGGGCGGCTCTCACCTGGGCATCTGAGATGTTAGGGAGGCTACACTCTGCTGGAATAGTTATTTCTCCTTTTGGGGGGGAGGGGGAAGAGAAATTTGCACTGAACCTGTCTGCCAGAATGTTGGCAATGTCAGTGGGTTCAGTGTATTTTGTGTCATTTTGGACTAACTCTGAGCATATCTGGGAGTTTCCACCCAGGTTTGTAACACTAAAGAAGGCCTTGTGATTGTCTTTTGTGTCTTTTGCGATTTTTCTCTCAAAGTTGGCCTTGGATGATTTTATGAGTGATCGTAGTTTTTTGCTAGTACTGATCAGAGATGCCTTCCCTTTTAGGGATTTTGCTCTGTCATGTAGTAGCTTCCTCCTCCTGTTGTAAAGTTTGTTTATGGCTGGGGTCCACCAGACCAGGCGCCTGCCTTTGGGGGAATGGGTCTTGGTTTTATTTGGGATTGCATGATCCATGCATTCTTGAAGGTGCCCATAGAAGGCATTTGCAAAGGATTCAGCAGTGTGGGCTGTGGTTTCCACTGGCCCAGGGGTCTTGAAGGATACCACTTCAGTCTTAAGAAGTGTGAAGTTTGCTTTTGAGAAGTTCTTCACTGTGGTCTTTTGTGCAGGGGGTGGGGGCAGGATGTGGATTTCCAGTGAGATTAATTTATGGTCTGATCTTACCAAAGAGGGATATACTTCCGGAGTGGAGCATTTTGTCCCCATGTTTGTGATGATCAGGTCTAGTATATTGTCTCCTCTTATGGGAATGGTGACTAGTTGTTCCATTGCATTTGAGTTTATGAATTCTAGGAACCTTTGGGCTAGGGTGTTGGGGCTTGAGTAATGTTCCCAGTCTATGTTTGGGTAGTTGAAGTCTCCCAAAATGATGGTATTTGGAGAGACATTCATACTCTCCAGTGTCTTCAGGAAGGCTGTGTGGGGTTCCTGAGTTTGAGAGGGTGGTCTGTAGCATGCTACAAACTGTAAGGCAGTTTTGCCTATGGTTAGTTGCACCTGGATAGTCTCCGATGCTTCGTGCGTTGCCACTAACCTGGAGGTGTGGGTATCTTTGATGAAAATGGATACTCCCCTCCTTTTGTGGTTCGGTCCAAGTTTTGGGGCCGGAAAGCATGATATGAGGTAAAACCTGATAGTGCTGGGGTGCTCTCAGGAGCCTTAAACCAGGTTTCAGTCACTGCACAGACATCAATGTTCTCCATACTGAGGAGGGCTTCGAGGGCGTGCATCTTGAGGTTTAGACTTCTGGCATTGAGCAGCATTACCCTTAGTTTTTTTCCACTTGTGTTTTCTAGGGAGGTAGGTTTGTCATTTGAGCCTTGCCTAAAAAGGCGCTATGGGGGTGGCAAGAGCCTTGGCCAATATCCGGAAGCCCAGGGGTGACAGGTGCAAGCCATCCCTTGCAAAGCAGCATGGCTTGTCAAGCATGTCATCCCAAGCAGACAGACATTGGATCCCCTTAGAATGACACCAGTAATTAAGCCAATTGTTAAAATTGATCATTTTGTCTTTGTACTGTGGCATCATTCTTGGTGAGGGTAAGATGCTGCTCAGGGTCAGGGTCATACCGGCCTGGGCCTACATAATCAGAGAGCTCCTCTATGTTTCTTTTCATGTAGTCCAGGGAGGTACGTCTCAGGTCGTTCACACCGGCATGTACAATGACTGAGTCATATTTGTACTTGCTGTGGAGTGACCTGAGTGCTTGTGTTATGTGGCAGATTCTAGCTCCCGACACGCAGCTTACTGTGACCTTTTCCTTGTTCAATCTGGTGAGCGGGACGTCAGTGTGTCTGACTATGGAGTCACCTATTACAAGTGTGTCTGGCATGTTGTTTGGCCTTAAGGGCTGTGACTGTTTAGCACACTGACTTTGTGAACTATGTGTTGCATGTGCTATGTCTTGATGTGGTGGTTTCTTGGGTGTCTGCTTTGGAGGCCTCTGTTGTTTTGGTAGATTTTTAATCAGCGCCTCCGAGTATGTTTTTGTGTGTTCATGAGTTTGGTTTGCTGTTGTGATAGTTCTATGTGAGACTGGGTTTATGGTGTGCGTGGTTACCTTCTCCTCCTGACTGGTCTTGCCAGTACTGAATTGAGAGAGCTCAGCCTCCAGTTTGGCTATATAGTTGCATCTCTCGCATATATTTGTATTTGTTGGGAGGAGGAGAGGGTTGTCTGTATACATGAGGCAATTGTAACATTGCCTCAAGATTCCCAGATTCACCAGCTGAACAGGAGAGGACGCCAGCAACTGACCCTTCGACATGCTAGAAATAGTGAAAAAGATTGCTGTGTAACTGAGTCAGAAAGGACCTTTAGGAAGATGTGTACTCAACAGAATTTAGGTGAATGAAGTACTTTCTTTTGTTTAAGAGTGCTTTACCTGTATAAAAATGCTTTAGGAGCAAGTGCTGAGCTTTTCAGATAGAGTATAGGCTGTTTAGATTGCAAGTAGAAACAGTTCTAAGGGAAAAATTGAAGAGCAGACTTGGCGGAGCCAGAAAAAGTTTAACCAAGTTTAACCAGCGCTGCGCTATGCACATGACTGCGCAAAGCCGTGCAAATGCGGATTTTAAGCAGTGAACTACAAAAGAGCTAGGAATGGTCCCAAACAACCAATTACTACAGCTTCTTGTGCTGAGGTCACTTCCCCCAAGGACAGGTAGGCTGCTCAAGGCTCCCCACTCCCACTGGTGAGCAAAGAAACTTCCTTCTATCCAAGTAAGCTAATGGACAACACAGGAACTACACCACAGCCCAGAATACAGCAATGCCTGTATACTGGTCTAAACTAGTCGAGAAAGGCGGGAAAACAAGGATTATTTTTTTGTTTTCTTGTAGAAATACACAGAAAATGCAGAGACAGTGATAAATTAGTTACACAGGCTAGCACACTTTAGTGGGCAGCCTCCACAGTTAAATTAAACAAACAAACAAGCAAACTTTTGATTAAATTCGACTAAATGTAACTTTAAGTGCGCAAGCACTGAATAGTTTAGCCACAAGCCAAGAAAAATCCCTGTGATGCCTGAACAGCTCACTGTAAAATTTACTTTCTCCCTAGTCAAAAAAACATCTCAGAACACACTCAATTACTAGAGGAGCTCCAATAGTGATACAAGTACCACTGTTTTCCTTTCTCCTTGATATTCCACTGAATAACCATTGTGAAATCCTTTCTTTATCAAATTCACATGGTCAGGTCTTTCCAAACGTGTCTCCTGTAGCACAGCTCTTTGCATTCTGCATTTTTTGTATATACCGGTGAGACGATTCACGTTCAAAAATAATATGGGAAGTGATGCCATTGTGATAAAAATATATTATTCCCACCTTTTCTTTAAAAATGTCTAAAAATGTCTAATTTCAGCTTTTGTGTTATATGCATACACTAATGTTTGACGTGTTAATCTTTTATACTGTTGTACCTAGTCATATCCATTTGAACTTGTGTCACATGTTACAAAACTTTGTTTTAATGAAACCCTCAAAAAACATCTCAGAACACACCCATAACCTATTAACGTAATAAAAAAACCCCACAAAACTATGCACATCTTGAAATAACATTTAACCCTCCTAAAATGAACAATTGTCCCAGACTGACAGTTATACTCACAGCTTTAACATGCCTATAATGAAGGTAATCCAAGCTAAGACGCACGGTACAGCCTGTGCTCCTACTTATACTAATTGCTCTTTGCTTTTGTCTTATCTTTATTCCTCTCCCAGATGTAGAAAACTTGAATGCTTTCAGAAAACATCATCTTTTAGCCATTGAAAGAAAAGAGTATTCTACTTTTTGTACTCTTATCAGCCTGTCTCTATAAAACATGAGAACTGAATACACAGTAGCCTTCAACTACAAGCTTCTCATGTTGCACTGTGAACATTTATTTGCTAAAGGAAACTTTTCTTCAAGTTCAGTGTTCCCAAAAAGATTAATTCACTTGTTCCCTTTTCTGAATTTCTGTTTTAACACTTGGCAGAGCCAAAATTAAGGTTTTATTCACTGTGCATCCATCTTGGAAGCCATATTATGAACAATGTTAAAATACTTTTAAAATAAATAACACACAGTGATCCGCAGAATTCAACACCCACCACCCACACTCCGCCTTCAAGTTCCTGGACAGAACCAAGAAAGAAAAAAGTCCACAAGAGAGGAAAGGCATGCAAATCCATGAACGAATATGCTTTTCGTATCAATTCACACTGTTACGTGTATATGTATTTTTATCCCCTACTGTGCACAAGTCTGTGAAAGTTTTAGCATCAGAAAATAAGTGACAAAAATGTATAGGACACCACTATTACTGTATTACCTAGCACTGCTAAATTCAACTTCTAGAATGTTTGCTTGCCATGAACTTGTACTGCAAGCATATGCAGTTTGGACAGGACTATTATTGGAAAGGTTTTGAATGGTGAGGTGAAAACATCATTCAGAAAGAGAATCCAAGAGATACAGTGAAAGGTTACTAAACTTTGTTTCAACTGTTGTGATTTTGTGATACACTTACTGACTGGCACCAGAGTTCTTAAGGGGAAATAATGACGTCACACCAGTGAATGAGTTTGGAAAGTTTGTAGGTCACCTAGATGTAGATGAACAGTTTGTCACCTTTAACTGATCATCATGCATGCAACCTTTTACATCAAGTTTTTGGACTAAGCATGCAACACAGGGTCCTTTTTGAGACATATGCTTAACATTGCAGGGTCACATATTAAAACAGAATGGTTTCTACCACCAAGATGTAATTTGATAATGGCTTCCAGTTGTGATGACTTCTTAAAAAGTTGTTTTGTCCATGTCTGGTAACTGAGTTTTCAAACTGACCATTCTCATCCTAGATTACACACAATTTAGAACCGAAGGAAACAGTGGTGGGACAAACTTTTTTTTTAAAGGTGTTTTTTTTATATCAAAAGTGAGCAGGCTGCCAGTTCCTATACTTAATGAAGAATTATTTAGGGCTGAATGAAATAATGTTGGGACAAACCTTGTTTTGCTTCTTTTTTTTCAGTTTTACAGCTGAAATATGATGTTTTTTAATACTAAGAAAGACTAGCAAGACTCGCTTGACAATATGCTCACTTGGAGATAGGCTATAATGCTCAGTCTCACTGACTAGCTAATTTCTAGTCAATGTATGTGAGCTGTCACCATGGTGTCACTATGGAAGGAAATGTAGAGCACAGTGAAAAGGGTGAGTTCCTGAACCTAAACTGCATCAATAATCACAAACTGCATCAATCAAGTCAATCTCAGTGGTAGGTGTAGTGACACTTCAGTTCAAACATATTCTTATTCCCCAATCAGGTGAAATGCCTATCTTGAATACAGACAAGAAGGAAGAGGAAGTTAAAGTCTGTGTTACAGATAATGTCAGGACTATTCAAGTCTAAGACTGGGGAAGTGGGTGTGGAAATTGAAGACATCGAACGACTGGCCAAATGAACTGGTGTGTCTCAACAGGAAACTCAAATAGTGCGCAAGCACTGAATAGTTTAGCCACAAGCCAAGAAAAATCCCTGTGATGCCTGAACAGCTCACTGTAAAATTTACTTTCTCCCTTAAAGATAAGCTGTTTCTCTTCTTTGAAAAATAGGACAGCCCTTGTTGCTGAAAGATATATTGTGCATAGGATTATTCTGGGCACACCAAATAGAAATGCTATCTTACATATACATTTTTATTTTTTCGCTTTTTTTTTGCCAGTTTTATACCTCACTGGATCTTTTTTTAAAACTTTCATTGACCCTGATGTAGTCAGGAAAGTAGTAATAACCTGAAAAAAAAAATCAATCATCTGTGAAAGAGTCACAGCAGATGGAGGGGCCAAGTGCATCTGGGGAAGCAGTCTCAGAAGTTAACCAAGGATCCCCATGAGATATTTTGCAGGTAAATGGCTGCTAGAGAGAGAGTGCGACTTTGACTATCAAATTATGGGGTGCATGTGGAGTAATCCGCCATCAATGAGCAGAAAGTCAAGTACATTTGTTGTGTTCATTAGGGAGCTATTCATTTTAAATGGTATAAGCAACAATACTGTCAAGTGATTTGGAGGGCACCTAAAGTGTCTCTGAACTGGTTTAATGAAAGCAGAAGGATGTCAATGGTAGCACTACCAGCATCTGATTTTCGTTAGAATTCACTACTTTTTCACTAGCCCGTTTTCTTTCTCCTTTCTTTACATATGACATTAGCACAAGTTAATGCATCACTGCAAGCTCTTTGGACCTCATTTTGGGCTCTGCTGTTAAATTATCACATTCATTAAGTCTTTTGTAAACAGTCATCTCTACTCATTCCTTAATTAGTAATGACAAACTTTACTGTATGTGTGATATTCAGCCATTAGAACTCATCCACAATTTTTTTGTGGTTTGTTTTGGCCAGGATAATTATTTTATTTAGTGTACAGTCAGAATGAAGAAATGTCACTATTTTTTCAGGCAGTCCATTTTTTTCTGCTACTTCTGTATAAGCTTAGAAAAGTGACGTGGGATTACCTTGTTTTATTTCTCACTTGAATGGGTGAGGCAAACTCAGCTATGGGATTGTGTTTAAAATTTACGTTAATAGCTGTGGAGCACTAACAAGACATCTTAGATAGGCAGAGACAGATTTAGATTGTTCCTGGCAACCTCCTTGGATGCTGTGAAATGATTTTTAGCTCGTGGTTTGACTATAACTGAGCAGGTTGTACTAAGGGGACATCTACTAGTGAACAGTCATTTATGGAAGACCAACTGCCCATGGCTAAATGGCACTCTGATTACATTTTTGGGTAAATTTACTGAGAGAAGTATAAGGATTCACTTGTTCAAGCATGTTTACTTAAGAATATATTGTGGTACTTCCTTATTATAGTGGCCTTGGCAATATACTTACGTAAACACTAAACACGGTGATTAATTGCCAAATTTGGTCAGCAAACCAGTCCTCTGACTCCTGCGGTAAAGCCTGTGTGTAAGCTGGTGGGATGACAGGCAGAATGCCATTCCACTATTACTGGACCGACTGCTTTGTAGAAAATCATTTTGTATGACAAAAGATTCATATTGCAGCGACTTGTATCATCTCCATCATTGCTGATATATATAATTTTAACTTTTATTCCCCCCTATACTCATAAAATGTATTTATTTATTTGACATTTGTTTACCGGGAGTGTCCAACTGGACAGCTGGTGTCAGTTTTCAGCAGAGGCTCGGGGAGAAAAGCTCCAATAAGTACAACAGTTGCAGCATTTAGAGATAATAGTAACAAGTTACAGAGATTATGAATGTAGAATCAGTTAACATCACACTACAAAGGTACAACAATTTTGAAAGGAGATATTAGAACTCAGGAGATACATGACAAGTAGATTACACTGAGGTTAGAGCAAGGCAACAACTGAAGAAAATAAGTATAATTATTACATATTTACACTGAGCACTTAGTAGCATTCACAAGACGTTAGACAGACAGAGCAACGTTGAGCATGTCACTAAGAATAGGAGGCTTAAGGAAGCAGCACTGCTGCTGTGTAGTGAGGGTTTAAGGTGGGCCATTGCAGTTGCATGGTCAGTTGGTGAGAAGGTGCATTTTCAGTAGTCTTTTGAAGGTGGGTGTTTTATTTTGTAGTCTAATGTCAGAAGGAAGACTATTCCAGATGTTAGCAACTTCGTTAGGGAAGAGGGATTCCCCACAGCTATTTCTACATGGAATTTCTATCAGGGCTTTATTGGTGGACCGTAAAAATGGTATTTTATTACGGCTTACTGGTAGATGATCTGCCAAAAATTACATGACTGTGCATGCACTGTATATATTTCTGTAAGTAAACATCATGTAAAAATCCTGTTTCTTAATCCAGTGGTTTACAACAAAATTAATCGTCAGGGGGAATCACAATTTGGTTGTGTCTAATCCAGTAACCTACAGGGTAGAAATTAATTTTCGTTGTCCCTTGCTGACAGTAGTAGCTCCCCTAAAGTACTGTTGCGTTGATAAGTGACATTAATGGTCACTCTGTGGAAAGGTAAGGCTTTATTGTGCCATATTTGCAGTGCTCGGCTGAAGTACATAGGTTCATAGGTAGGTACTATGCTATTGGCTCTAGGGCCTATATAAGCCTAGCCAAAAAACGTACCCTGGCTTTTGCCACCCGAGAAAATTATTATCCTGTGCCCCTGTCGAGCAGAGCCACAGAGGTTATCCCTGGGGTGAATTTCCTATTTCCCATCCAATCATCAAGATTTTTCTTGAAGAGTTCTAATGAGGAGCTTTGTTTGATATAGATAGGTAGTTTGTTCCAGAGTATGGGGAAGTCTCTGGGACAGGAATCTATCCTTCGAGCATGTTCTGTTTATTGTGGTGACAAGGTTTAGGTCCCTAGAGCATGTAGCTCAAAGGGATTGGGATTTCTTTAAGTGGAGCATGTCCAACAGCTCTGGGTTTGACATAGCTTTGTATGTTAGATAGAGATTGCCTCTGAGTAGGCGATATGCAACTGAGTAAAGCTGGAGCTTTTTGAGACGGTCTGCGTTGTTGCTACTTCCTTACATAACTATATCGCCAAGGCCACTATAATAAGGAAGTACCTATATATTGTTCTAGAATATTAATGGCTTGACAAGCCCCATTAGGAAATCTCAAATGTTCTCCTTAAAATATCTGAAAATTCATAATCTATTTACAGGACACTCAGCTCTTCTTCAGGACATCAATCATTGGTTTGCCTGGGATTTAATAACTTATTTTTCAGAATTTGACAGGGACCAGCATGAGAGGAGTAGCAATTCTGATAGAAAGAAGAGACTGGATGATGAAGGCAGGTTTCTAATGGTTAAAATTTACTGGGGCAATCAGCTGTTAACTTCAGTCTCTGTGTCCTACACAAAACTACAATTTTTGAACTGGGGTATTACACAAATGAGTCACACTCCCAGTCACACTATGTCAGGCATGTTAAAGAGACTTTCACTCTAAACTGTGGGATGTAAGTTCCAGAACCCATCACTGAAATATAAGAACTTTATTAATGCAAACTACCCAGAATACCCCATCTCAGCATCAACTTCCATACACACTGAAAGCCTTCACATTAGCTGGACCAAAGCTTTGGAACTCACTTTTCTCCCCAAATAAGGAGAAACCAACACTTACATCCTCCAAAATGCACTAAAAGCTCATTAATTCATCTAGCCAAAATACAAGGGTTATAATTAAACAAGCATCAGCAAAACTCAAACAAAATTAAAACTGACATCAGATCGAACCATTACAAACCTTTTTCATTTTCTTGCATTATACATTTTACCCTTTTTAATAACCATTCATTATAACGCTTCATAAATTGCTGGATTCCTTTAATTTTCCCTTTTCCTGGACACTACTCCGCATGTATTGTTCACATAAAATTCCATTTATTTCTATTTAATTTGCTCCTTACATGTCCAAAAGATCCCACCTCCGATTTTTTCTCTCCTTTATAGCATTCAATACTTCAGTTATGGCATGTTTACATTTTGAGCTCCACTTTCTAGTAATTGTGGTTTTTTTTTTTTGGCAGGCAACAGCATTAAACTTAGCAAGGCCTTACTATGTCAAGGCAATTCAGTGTCTTTACCTCAGCTGAAAATAACAGTTTCCTTGGTTACACAATAATTTACTTCCCAAACATTTCTGACAAAGTACACTGTAGGGAATTTTTAAATTCTAACAGCTTCTTACATTCCCAAATAACACGTTCCCATTTACCCCCCTTTCCCATCATACCCCCTTTCCCATCACACCCCCAGCACTTCTTATCCAAGAAAAAACATCTCTGAAGTCATGTGGGGAAAATTCCCACACCTCATAGTATGGGACAGCTGAAAAAAACTTGTGAAAGACAGGATGCATCAAAAAGCAGCTTACTAATGAAAGTCAACGGCATATTTTCTCGCCTATTCTTTACGGGATAGTCATTTCCAAGTGTTTTTACAACTCACAGTTACCCATGCCCAAAAATAGATGGAAAGAAACCTGGCATATGTTACTAAGAAACCTCTTCAAATGCATAATTTGTGTAGCAGGCTCTATTATATAATTTGTAATCTGTTTTTTTTTTTTTTTTTTTTTTTTTAAATAAATAAATCCAGGAAGGTGTGTTAATCACACATAACTATTCTAAGAACATGATGCATGCCTGGTTGCAGACAAATCACAGCATACACATACACACTGTGCATTAAAAAAAAAAAATATATATATATATATATATACATATTATATATATATATATATATATATATATATATATATATATATATATATACGGGATATGTACAGATCCCCAACAGCACTTTCTGCCGAAGCAGAAATCACCGAGCATATATAACCGAAAGTGCTGTTCACCAAAGCAGCACTTTCGGTTATGTATACTGGTTGTGCCAGTCGCACTATGGTGCAGTTAAGGGAGAATTCCCTTTTCCCCACTCTAGTGCGACCTCGGAGTGAGAATATAAAAGTACGGGGGTATGGGGGCACAGCACCCCACATGGGGGGTGCAAGGGGGGCTTGCCCCCCTGCCATAAAAGAAGATTTATTGTTTTTTTTTTCAAATGCACTTTAACAAAAGTGCTTTTTCGGTGAAAGCGCTTTCATTAAAGTGCGTTCGGTTATTGTGGATTTGGACTATTGAACTTTCGTTCAATAGTCCTAGATCCATATAGATGTAGATATATATATATATATATATATATATATACACACACACACATACAACACACGCATATTTAAATGTCATTATATCGAACAAGAAAATGTTTGCAAGTAAAAATATCATTCGTAAATGATCGAACCATAAAACATAGAAAAACAATAAAAATACTTTAAAACCTATTTTGGGGGGGGGGCCATACCCTCTGCAACTTATTAATACCAACTCAAAGATCATACAGCATCAAGGAAATGGCGACTTCCCACTCTATGATATACTACAATCTTGCACACACACACTGCTAGAAAAAACAGATAATGAGACACTTTATTCTCTTAAGCCAGCAAAACCAATGTTTAGGATTCTGAATATATGACTTAAGCATCCTGCAACTATATACAAATACAAACACACAATGAAATTCCATATTACAGGTAAAAGTCACGTTGTAAACAAAGAGGTAATTAGTATATGGATAAATATATAATACTATAAATAACGAGTATAAAATAGACATATTTTTGACAGTTTCCTTGCAGGACAGATTCACCATCATGTTGACAGCAAAAAATACAAAATTTCATGTAATATAAAGAAAGTCACCTTTTGCTGCCTAGCTTCTTGCTGACCAAAATATGAAAGGCTTCTCTGTATGAAGCAGCATTTTTTAAACTGTTGAGGTGCTGCTGCATCTGATAACATGTGGAATCAGGCTCACGTACACAGTTATTTTTAGCTACAGCCAGAGCCATAATGCATTTTACTGCCAAAGATAAATATCCCGTATCACCTTACAGAAAAATAAAGCAAACACTACACAACTACCAAATAAAAAACTTCAGATGCTTGCTAAAATTAATGCTGCTGGCTAGGAAAGATCAAATACACCAGAGCTGAAAAGGGGCACAGCATAGTGGTAACTAATGAACAGATCTGGTAAGCAAAACAGTCTTAATTTGCTGGCAAATATCATATTTCCATGTTCAGCAGTTCCAGAGAACAAATATCTCTTCTTCAGCTTAGGTCATAAAAACAACGACTTTGAAAATGATAGATTCATTTACAGAATAATAACCCCCGGGGATAAAAATCAGCTTAGTGCTTTGTGTATCAGAATGCAGTCTGTCAGTGAAGATTTAACAAGCTTCCTGACAGCAGTGAAGCAAAGAAATATACATTCATTAATACAATATTTTATGTGAACACCAAGCAGATTTTCACTCCGCCTGTTACAATAGGATCTTTTGTAATAATTCATCCAGTTAATAGGGAAAGGCATTTTTATAAAAGGATATGGTAACCGGTGACTTCTCTTTTAAAAATCTAAGCACAGTACAATAGTAATACAATAATACCAGAAAGAAAGGAACAAGTCTAAACAGTACAAAAAAGGATACTTGTTCCTTACAAGAAAAATCACAAGGGCTACAAAACAAAGATGTATTGAAAAGGCTTCATGAACTGTCATAATATTGTTTATTGCAGGTGATTTCTGCCTACTGTATAATGCAATGTCTGTCACAATTCTAGATTGAAAGTACTTGCTTGGAGCACATTGTGGATGGAATTCACATCAGATCTGGGAACTTTATGGAGGACAGATAAGGGCATCAATGGTAATATTTCAATCATTAACAGAAGTCTGACGGAACTAAAACCCAAGGTACCATCTGTGCTTGTCATTCTATTAATGACATACTGTACTTAATCCTTGCATTTAAACATTACTGCTTTTGAATTAGTATCACAAAACCTCACCCTGCCAACAAAATATTCTTCTTTCAGTTTCCTTAATTTAATTGACACATTTAATCTGCTGTGAAAATACTGTCACAGCTGGTTTATCAAATACTGGAATTGTCATTAACAACCAGTTGCTAAATGGTTACGCCAGATTCACTGCCACCTGCTGAGCCTGCAAACATTATGAGATATTCTTTACTAGCTCAAGGGAAAACAACAGTAGTACAGCAGTCACCCTGTTCTCCCCAACAAACATCTGATTATTTTATTTTGTTACAGAGGAACACTACAGAATGGCAAGTCTTCTCATAATTTGCTAAGAATTCTTACTCCTTTATATACCACCTTAAGGTCATGACATAAGTGATTATGCATAAGTATGTAAGCTGGCAATATGCTAGAGAGGATTAAGGCTCCAAAGTGTTAATGATCTACATCTGGAGTCAAGGGTCTGATCACCTTAGTCTCCATTTGAGCTCACAGTTCAGCCTTGAAGAACAGGTTTGTTCCTACTGGGGTTACCTGGTTAACAAATTAATAAAATACATTAGAAGAATAAATGGCTTTCTATTAGATTTTTGAAACGAACTCCGTCAACTGCACTGTTGTCGAACACGGAAGTTCGAAAATGGTAATATCGAACACCAAAAGCCAACCTAGGAACGGGTTTTAACATGGGTCGCGATAGGGGAGAGGTTTGTAGTTCAGCAATAACACTGAACACCTATCTCGACTCATGTTAAAACCGTTCCTAGGTTGATTTTTGGTGTTCGATATTACCGTTTTCAAACTTCCGTGTTCGACAACAATGCAGTTGACGGAGTTCGCTTCAAAAATCTAATAGTAAACCGAATAAACATATGTAGAATTATTAAAGTTTGGAACTCTTGGGTTTTCTTTGCCCACTAAACATACGGAATGTGAACTGGCAGAACTGCTACACTACATCCTCTTAACACTCAAAGTAGAGACACTTCATTTCCAATAAGAGTGGAGTACAACTGTTCAATGACTGCTTAGGCTTCTCCCAGCCACCCTTCACTGCAGCAACTCAAACTCATTCACCATTTGCTGTTCTATCATTTTTTGCAAAAAATGCATATCTTTTTTAATCCCTCTACCTGTACTCCTCTTTTTGTTTCTATTTCCTTTTGCCCCTGTGCTGGCTGAGAACTATGGTCTGTTCTAATCAAGCTCAGCACATTCATTCCCTTGTACAAAGGATGTTTGCCAGTAATGTACAAAGGTGAGAGCCACCCAGGGGAAGTTGTTACATAAACAGCAACGAGGGCTGATTGTGCATCTGCTACCATCCCAACAACTGAACGTTCATGCTATGTCACTACTAGTGATGACATGAATAAACGCACCACAATTATAGGGACTGCCAAAGTCTTTCAGTTCTGCATATGTGCACTCTTTCACAAGCGGCAGCTTGGGCTACTGTCACTGGCTGTGGCAGCCACAGTCTATGCTCGCCCTCCACTGATTCACCATATGGACAAGCCTCCACTTAACACAAAACATCAGTGAACCAGTTGGGAACCTCCAGCCCCAGGATAGGCACTCCCATCCTCCATGCCAGCGACATCAAGTACCTGAGACTCGACATGCACTCTGGTTACCTAGGTAATAGTTGGGGCTCTTTCCTAGTACTTTACAGAATTGAATGCACTCCTCAGGTCTCCAGTACCACTTAACATGATAACTAAATACAGGGATAGAATACTACAAGATCACACACCAAATTCCAGCATATTTCATACATATATAAAAAACACACACACGCGCACGCATACACGTGCACACACACACACACATTACCAAATGTCAAACAGAAAAATCACTGAGCTATTTAATTAACTGCGGAAACAGCAGAAAACAGAAAAATAAAAAATAACTCACTGCATCCTACACCCCCAGCTACATATACTTGTATATATCAAGTCTTTGAATACACAACAGTGAGGTAAGGGGAAAACTCCCTAATTTCCACTGTCTGATGATCATGCAAAAAAAAAAAAAAAAGACGACTATTCCGTGAAACAAGAAGATTCACATTTTGACTAAAAGTAGGTCTGATAGAATGTGCAACCATTATAAATAGTAAAAAAAACAAATATACTTAAGGAAGATTATGTATATTAGCATAAAAATTCACAATTCCAAACCAGTAATAACAGAAATGATGGCAGTAAACTGAGTGACCTTGAAAAACGTTTGCTTCCACTACATGATGGAAACTGAAATGTTTCATTAAAACATACGACAAAATCAAGTCAGATGGTTAAGTGCTTTCATCTTCATCAACACACCAGCCAGCACTCCTCACACTATGGTGAATAGATACTTAATAAATAGCACAATTCCTTGCTAAGTTTGTTTGTTTGTGCCTTTCGACTTTTCCCCATAGCTATATTCCACCACAACAGCATACCGGTTTCATCTTAATTAGCCTTCATCACTGCTTCAATACCAACAAAACAATGTTATAAGACTTAAATACACACCCCTTACAAATGATTGGTCTCTTACAAATTCTCATTAAGTCCAGGAGGAAACAAAGCTCCCAGCCTAATAATCCAACATTTCTCTTTATTATTTAACATAGTGTGCCAGCCTCCTTTATTATCCCTGTCTAACACAATCTTGTCAATAATAACAAAGTGAAACATTGCAGTTTGGTGCTGTAAAGTATGTTTATATAAAGCACTGGATCCTCTGGCACATCTAATGTCATTAAGATGTTCAGAAATCCTGAGTTTCAATGAGCGTGAAGTTTGTCCAACATAAAATGCTGAACAACTGCATGTGTCCAAATATATGACCCAGTCTGTATCCCAATTCCCAAAAATATTAATTTGATACACCTTTGACGTATTAGAAGATGAAAAGCATACAGCCTTAGGAACATATTTACAAAAACTGCTATGACCACAGAGGTGGCAACCTTTCACTACTGCACCCCTTAAAGTCAACTGTCCCAAATACTGTTTAGCTAAATCACCTTTCTTATAGTGATTAAATCATTCACCCAAAGTCTTGTCCCTTCTAAAAGAAAAAAAGACATCAGCAAGTAATAAGATTTTTAAATGATCATCCATCAGTACAATGTACCAGTCTTTCTGAACAAGATCCATAAAAAAAACTAGTATTGCAACCAAACTTCGTGGTAAACCTAGGGGATCCAAATTAAGTCTTTTTTGGTTAGCTTTGTAATAACTGCTCCCTACCAACTTTCTTTATTGAGTCACAGACATTCTGTATAACAGCTTGCTTAAACCCCGTCACAAAACCTCCTCACCATGTCTTACATTTCAGTATTATATACCATTTCAGAAGAACATATTCTTTTTAATCTCATAAAATGAGATTTTGGTATATTTCTTATAACATGTGGGGGGTGGCAACTACTCACTTGCAAAAGAGTATTTACCTGGGGAAACTTCCTAAAGATGCGATTACTCAAAGTCCCATCTTCTTCAACAGTAACCAAGACATCCAGGAATGTAAGCTGTCTGGGGTCATGATGCATACTGAATTGGATATCCCATTTATTATCATTAAGGTTTCTACAAACTCCAAAAAATATGTGACATCAGACCTCCAGACCAACCAACAATCATCCAAATAACACCTCCAGATGTCCATAGATTCTAAATAAATATTACAGAACTCATCATAAATGATCAGTTCTTCAATAAAACCCATAAAGAGGTCAGCATGAATGGGTGAAATGGCGCACCCATAGCTGTACCCCTGAGTTGTAAATAACATTCCTCTCTGAAATAAAACGCATTTTTTTGTCAAAACATGTTCAGCCAAACATAATAAAAATGTGCTAAATCCCAGGCTATAATATTAAGGTCCTATCCAGCCAATATTCTAAGGCAAACAAGCCCGCCCAGTGTGGAATGCTAGTATACAGAGGTTTCACATCCAGTTTGCGCAATAACCAACCATAATCTAACTGCTTATGTTCAATAATACTCAAAAATTCAGTAGTATCTTGAATCCTAGATCGTATCGTTTTCAACAAAGGTTTCAAATAATACATAAGGAATTCAGATTAAATGTTAGGTGGGGGTAGTCTTACTGACAGCAGTATATGCTTAAGATATTAAAGCAAGAAAGTAGTCTTTCTTTAGTTTATGGCATCCAGGCATTACACTGTAATAATGTGAGAAAGGATGGACTGAAACAAGTTAAAGTTAATACAGTATTGTTATCCTGAGCTAAAGGGGGTGGGATAAAAGTGTATTGATCATATTATATGATCAGCATAATAATTTCCCCTGCTTTACAGAGGTAGATATTTGGTAAATGGGAATTCTTTCTTGTACTTGAAAAATCATTAGTTACTTTTCCATTAGCAAAGGCTTTCAGAGGGAGCCAAGATGTTTGTAGGTGCAATCAATTATAAGGTCTGAATAGTGTATACTTATGTCTTTCGGCTTTTCCCTGTTAGGGGTCGCCACAGCGTAACTCCGGTCCGCTAATGATTGGCAGTAGATTTTTATGTGCTGGCTTGCCGGGCCTAATGCACAACCTTCAACGAAGGAATGCCCATTCACGCATGTTGCCACACAGAAGACACTCTAACTGAGAATCGAACGGGCAATGTCTAACTGTGAGGCGACAATGCTACCGCAGCACCACCACCGCAGTAAGGTCTGAATAGTGTATACTGAGTGAAATTTACAAAGATTATTCTATACATCTAACTCACGTTTTTTTTTTATTTATTTTTGCCAATGAGAAATCTGAAGATGTAAACAATAAAACATTAGAGGTCTGAACACTGTCTGCTGAGTGAATTGTACAAGGTACAGGTTAATTCACATTTAAAGATGTATTTGGCATGGGATTCAGTGAAAAAGTTTGAAACTGAGAGACATTAATAAGTTATATAACTAGTAGTCTCTCCAGCAGCCTTAGTACTTTAATACATTTACTACAGCAGTGCACAGTTTAGTTTATTCTTTTAAAGGTAACTAATGCAATTTTTCATAGGGCTAAAAGTTAATGTTCAATGTCTGGAGTTCTGCCATGTACATTAGTATGGGTATCCTTATTAGATTAGGTATGCCTGTGGGTGCAGCCATTGATTTGGGGTAAAATTCATTTTTGAAATGAGACTGGCATGCTTCATCTACGTTAAAAGGGTATAAGAGAGTTCTAAAAATCTATGAAGTTTTTTTGAGTGCTTTCAATTATGTAAAAAGTCTTGAAAAAATGTGGCAAGTTCAAATGGAGACAAGAAGCAGCAGCTACATAAGACATCAGCCTGACAGGCATTAACGTATGCATGCAAGCTAAAAGTTGGAAATATACATTCAAAAAGTACTGTCATGTAAAATAGATGGGAGCAATAGCTTTCGATCATAATGGCTACTCTATGCTATCAAGTAATATAAATGGCTTTACAGGTACAGAAAAAAGAATACTGAATTGGTTTAAGATGTGTAGTGTGCAAATAGCTAATGTTGTAGGAGACGCAGTTTGACAGAAAGGAGTATATGCATTTGATAAATTAAGGATGTCAGAGTAGACATGCAGCAGAATATCAGGGACAAATGAAAAGGGAAGAAACAATACTGACTGTCAGTGGGGCTCCAATAGTGATAAAAGACGGGGAAAGAACAATGACAGATTGGTGGTAGTAAGGGTTATTGGCAGGGGAAGAGAATTACTCTGTCATGCATTTATATTCCACCTAAAACTGCTACTATATAGCTTAAAATAATTTGGGAGATGCAATAAGTTTTCAGCAGGGAAAATTTATTGGTGGGGACTGGAACTTGGTTTGCAATAGTGAGGATGTAGCAGAAGGACCTAGAGGGGAAAACATAATAAAAGAGGGAAGAGTTCTGAAGAAACATATCAGAATGCTTGGTATGGAAGATGTGCATTCAGTAGTAGGAACTCAGTCAGAATTTACATGTTATTCTCCAAGGCACAATAACTGGATTAGACTGTATAGAAATTATACTTCACAAGAACAAGCATATTTAACTGAAAATCAAATGGGTATTGGAAACGATTTGAGAGTTACTAGGGAAGAAAGACATTTCTTCAGAAGGAATAGCTAGCAAGTCACACAAAATGAAAAATGCAGTTTAAAAACATTGCAGAAATAAAAGAGATATAGGGAAAAGGTAATCGGAATTATTCAGACGGGCTAACAAAGGTTAATGTATTGCAAAATTCTATTGGTTCCAATCATACTTAAGAGAATCACAGAACAAGAACAAGAGCAATTGCACAGAGCTAAAGAGAAAATAAAGGAGCATTTGCATAATATGTATGAGTTTAGCAATATTGCCGTTAAGCAACTATTCTTGATACTGTCAGCACCTAAAAACTTGTAGCACAATGATTCGGACATCAGGAAGTTGACAGACTTGCCACCAAACTTAGGGTGTATATAATAAGAAAAAATAAACCAAGATCTAAAGATATTTTGGAAATTTTATGAAAATTTGTGTAAAGTAGAGGAATGTGGAAACCAAGAAAAGGAACAAATGGAAATGTTTATGAAAGACTTCACTATGCCAGGGTCAAATTCATGAAGCGTCAGTATTCCTGCGTAAGCCCAGAAGTTGACCGGAAAGAAAGTGATACAGATCTGAATGACTAATTAAAAATAAAAATATTTTAAAAGAGGTTGGGGGAGAGAAAGTAACAGCATCTTGGAAAAGAACTGGTAGCGCTACAACCCAAAGAGTTTAAAGAACTTTCCAACCTAACTTCATATAGACCCACTGCAAATTTAAGCCACAATTACAAAGTGTTTACATATATACTAGCTAAGAGTATGTCAAATGTGTTGCCAAAACTGATAGACATGCATCAATATTTTGTGGAGGGCAGGCAAACACCTGATAATGTTAAGAAAACAATGCTGATTCAGAACAAATCAGTGTGAGAAATGCCACAACAGTTGATGGGGCTTGATGCAGAGAAAGCATTCAATAGATTCAGCTGAATTGGGCACTTGGTAGCATTTGTGTTTCCTGACAGACTAATAGGGTTAATTAGGAGGGTCACAGGCAAGAATTAAGGTGGGAGGGTTTCTCTCTGACAAGCTGTGTTTGAATATAGGAACCAGGGAGGGATACCCTCTTTCCCATTTATTTGCTTTATATTTCAAGGAAATGACTGGCATGAAAAAAAAATCCTAATCTTTATTTGTGTATCATATTATGTTGCACTTCAAATCCAGAAAAGGACATGTTGGTGTTGTGCAGCACTTTGAGACCATTTCAAGTCTTATCAGGTATAAAATAAATCAAGATAAAATAAAGGATATAGCAGTGAACTATGTACAAAAACACTCATTGGTTCAGAAATACCTATATTAATGGGGGCATGATAAGATGAAGTACTTAGGCATATGGCTTAAAAATAGTCTATTATGGCTGCCTAGGTACATGGGAAAGCACCAAATAAAAGATGATTAAAAAACTGAGAAGCTAGAACCTCGACTGTGGATACGGCTAGCAAAACAGTGAAAAATGTGCCCATTCCTTTTAGTTTTGCGTAGCATATCTTTATCAACCAGAGAAGTAGTTATGGATCATAATTAATAAAGAGAAGAATTAATTTATTCTGGAGGGGAAGAAGGCAAGAGTTAAATGGGATAATTTGATTCTCCGCATCGAAGAAAGTGGTTTAGGACTACCTGATATGAAGGGATACTTTACAGCTAAACAGTTGGGGTTCATATGCATAACACGAGCACAAGGTTATAAATAAAAGAAAAAAGGATGATGAAATTGTGCGTGTGTGTGTGTGGGGGGGGGGGGGTCCAGTAATAAGGACAGAGTGAGCTTCTGGATGCGGGTCCTTTGCATACCCCAATCATACTTCAGAGATTTTTTCCTTGGGTAGCTAGCAAACACTGACGGTATAACAGGAAAGCAAAGGGTAACTGGGAACATGTGTTTTTTTTTTTTACATGTATCAAGCTGGCAGATTTTAAACATTCCCTGCAGTGTACTTTGTCAGAAATGTCGAGGTAGCAAATGGATGTAACTAAGGAAATTTTTGTTTTGAAATGAGATATAGGATCTGAATTGCCAAAAACTAGTAGGAACGTACCGAGTTTAATGCTATTGGCTTCCAGAAAACAATTACCACAAAATGGAAATTCAAAGCTAAACCAATTGTAAGGGATACTAAACATTATAAAGACATTAAAACAAATGGAAGTGGGATCTTTAGATAATGGTTAGAACAAATAACATAGAAATAAATGGAATGTGTGAAACCAATGCATGAAGAATAACAACTGAGAATATGAATGAGGTTTAAAACACAGCAGAAAATGAGCAATCTGTGCAAAGCTAGAGTGAGCAACAAATTGTTAAAAAGAAAATGTGTATGTATGTATGTATGTATAATGCATGTAAGTAATGAAACTATATTCCAATGGTTTCTTTTGTTTTCTATTAATGTATGCATATGTATGAATGTTCATAAATGTGAGCATTTAATAAAGGTATTTAAAAATACAAGAACAAGACTAAAACAAATTAATATTAACAAAATGTTATTAAAATATAGTATGACAACAAAAATACTAACAAACAAAAATATCAACAAATACTCGAAAAACTTGGGACTTGCAAGATAGCCACTCACTGACCAACAGCTTCATTTCAGTTCTCCCCATATGAAAACAGATGATGAGAAATAAAAGCCAGTGAAATTGTCATTTTGGGTGAAATTCACTTACTAGCTAGTAAGTACTCTGACCGGATGCCAGCAAAGAAGAAATTTACGGAATGTGAAAGAAATCAACCAGAAAAGGGGAACAGAAAACACCGGCTGAGAAGACTCTTATAACTATTTATCAAAAAGCAGTTCAAGCTACATATACGTACAAGAGCGGTCTTATAGTAATGTAAAGGAAAAAAATCAAAAGTACTCTGAGATGACTGAAATAAATGCAACAGTGAAGGAATATGTCAACTCAAATAACAAAAGTCTAGAAAAATAGAAGCTTTAACTAGCTATTCACTCAAGGTGATCAACGGTACCAGTTTTTCCAAGACAGTCCCAGTTTGGAAGTCTCTGTCCTGGAATCCCAAAAGTTGTCTTTGGGATGCAGAAATGTCCCGGTTTAGTCTGAATGGTTTCCGACATTCGTAGTGCTGCTTCAGTGAGTGAACCACAACAAAAACTTCAGGCAGTTTCGTGGACGACAAAAGATTCTGTTAGGTCCTCAGTCAGAATATAGACAAGGCAGGTGGTGGGAGAGTTATATCCATGATAAGAAGAGGAGCTCCTGTAGAAGTACAAGAAGAAAACTATAAGCTGGGCAGGTACGTATCGATCTGTGCCTACTGGGCAGCAGAGCGGATTACTTTAGCAAATGTTTACCTGTCCCCAAAACAAATTTAAATGAAATAAAACGAGTGTTGCAGACTGTTAGGTATGCAAACCTCTTGATGCTGCTGCCAGGGATTACTCTCACTCATCTCTCTCTGACACACACACACACACACACACACACACACACACACACACACACACACACACACACACACACACACACACTCATATATATTATTTATAGCCTTGTCCAGATTTCTTGCTGTAAGAGGTTGAGAATTATGCACAAACATCTTAATCGCTGCTAGGGGATCGCATGCTCGCTGTCGCTCTTCACTCTCTCTCTCTCACATACACAATCTTGCTCGATCGCTCTCACTCTGTCCCGATCTCACACACACACAAACACACACACACACACACACACACACACACACACACATACACACATTCATTCACTTCCTCATTCATACATGTATTCACTCACACATGATCGCTCTTACTCACAGTCACTCCCTCATTCATACATGCAATCTCTCACACATCACTCTCACTCTCTCCCAATTTCTCACACATGCACTCATTTCCTCATTCATACATGCATTAACTTACGACTGCTCTCACTCTCCCCGATCTGTCACATACACAGTCTCTCACTCTCTCTCGATCATACCTCTTAACCATACTTCTCAGATTTTCACAGAATATCCAGATTTTTGACTCATATTTAAGTCTGTTTGTCATAAAACTTGTGATTTTCTTGCAAGTCATTAAGGGTTGAAGTCACTAAATAATTAGATGTTTGAGGGTCATATCCTTCAGGTAATTCAAGTTAACACACCACCTTTTATTCTTGCAACTTTCTAAGTTTATATTAGTAATGTTTAAAATTTATCCATATTTTGGGCCTTTGTCACCCGATTATTTTTGGCTTTGTCCAGATTTCTCATGCTGGGAACTTGAGAGGTATGCTCTTATCTGTACAGATTTTTGCAGAATGTCCAGATTTTTGCTTCATATTTTTGGTCCCTTTCTCATAAATTTATGGGTTTCTAGCAAATAGTTGGAAAATCATAAATTTATGGGTTTCTAGCAAATAGTTGGAAAATCATTGAGTATTTAAGTCAGAAAATATTGACAGACATTTGAGTTTCAGAATTAATACCTTTCAGAAAAGTTGTGCTAATGTAAAATCTGTTATTCTATCAACTTTCTAAGTTTGTAAAAGCAATATATAAAGTGTCCCTATTTTTGGTCCTTTGCCCCCCCCCCCCCCCATTATTGTGACCCTTCCTCACCCAGTATCGCACCATGTGGATTCCATGGAATATGTTCTGGGTAACAGACACACTGGTAATGAACAGAGAAGAAAATGATTTTCTCAGCAAATTACCCATATAGTCAGTTCCCTTGGTGTATAGCATACCTCTCAAGTGTCCAGAATTTCCAGATGTTTGTTTCATATTTTTGGTCTGCATCTGATCCTCATAAAAATTATGGTTTTCTGGTAAATCACTGAGGACTGAACCAACTGAATAATGTCATACATTTGAGTTGTAGGCTTCATATCCTTCAGAAAATGCATGCTAACACAAAATCCTGTTATTCTAGCAACTTTCTAAGCTTAGAAAAGGAATACTTAAACTCTGTCGCTACTTTTGCAAAGATGTCCCCCAGAATCTTTGAATTTAGTGTTGCAAGGCATGTTCCACATCTAGGGTGCATTGATTAGTGTAGGGCTGTAGGCCTATAAATAAGCTGCAGCTTAAGTGTCCTGGTTTAGGTCATGTAACAAAATGGTCACCTTGTATTCACTATTTAAATGAACTGATAAACCTGCAAAAAAAAAACAGAGGTTAAAACAGAAGTGGCTGATGATTATGAGGCTTCTCAAAGGTAATTTTGGAAGACAGAGCACACAGAAAAAAATGGTTAGTTTTAATTCCCAAGACAGGTACTGTTTTTATACCTTGCTGTCAACCATGATGACATGGGCTGTTTGATTCACTTTTTTAACTTACTACTGCAGCCTTTATTATTTTTTTAACATCTCTGACCCAGTCATGGTTAAAACAACAGTATTATTTGGCAGGTAAGGGGCAGAACCTTCAGATATGAATGTTCTGTGCTCTTCCCCCCCTTATGTAGGTATACTGCTGCTTGATATCTGAGAACTTTCTGACTTTGACTGACAAGAACAGAGATGCGTTTTACTTTCTAGATGTAAATGTATAACAGATGGCTTGAGTGAAGGTGGACACATTATATCTGTTGCCAACAATGTAATGCAATGACCACTGCTGTTTTGGAAGAGCTCGTTTGTTACTGGTGCTGTGGGCATGATATAGAATGCATTTTGATGAGAAATGGTAGACTTGCCTTGGCTTAGAAAGGATATTTTCAGGCAGCAATAATTGTTTGTTTCATCTAAATATGCCATTTTGATGTGCGTCTTTCAAATGCTGTGAATAACTGACTACATAAAAATGCACTGCAAATAGGAATTTGGTACTGCAACTGCTGGTTTAAACCTCTGAGTTGATGACCAAGACCCGTTTCACTAACTCAGATTTGGGATGGGAGGTTGTTGCCAGCTGACGTATTGATTTTCTTCACACTACGGGCCTTTAGGACTGATACAATGAAGTGATGTTTCATCAAAGTTTCAGGTGCCAGGTGCTGTACTGGGAAGTATGTGACAAACACCATAGGTTCATAGGTAGATACTAGGCTATCTGCCCTAGGGCATTTATAAGCCTAGCCAGAGTGCATTTGGCTTCCGTCTCCCAATTAGATTAGCCTACTGTGCCTCTGTAAAGTAGGTCACAGAAGGTACCCTTTAAGATTAGTTTAGTGTGCCTCTGTCTAGCAGGGACACAGAAGAGATCCCAGGGGTGAATTTGCAATTTCCCATCCACGCATCCAGATTTCGCTTGAAAAGGGTCAGCGAGGGGCTATGTCTAACATGAATCGGGATTCTATTCCAGAGTGAGGGGAGCCTCTGGGAAATGAATCTGTCCCTCCAGCATGTCCTATTTATTTTTGTGCTGAGGTTTAAGTCCCTGGAGCGTGTAGCTCTAAGGGACTTGGACTTTTTGAGGTGGAGCATGTCCATTAATTCTGGGTTTGACATGGCTTTGTACGTCAGGCATAGATCACCTCTGAGTAGGCGGTAGCAATTGAGTAGAGCTGGAGTTTCTTTAGTCGAGCTGCATAGGACATCTGTTTGTAGCCCATGATCCTCTTGGTGAGGTACTTTTGGGGTCTCTCCAGTTGCTGCAGGTGTCGGGTAAGGTACATCCCAAAAGGGGCATTGTATTCAATTATGGGCCTGACGAGTGACTAGTAGAGGGGTACAATGACCTCTCTTGATCTAGATGCGAACCCTTTCGTGATAAGGTGGGCTATATAGAAGGTCTTTCTAACCACTTTGGCAACGTGATTATCAAAGGAGAGATTACTATCTACGTTGGTCCCCAAATCTCTAATTACGTCTTCCGTACTTAATGGATTACCACCTATGTGGTAATTTGTGGGCACCTTGTTTTTCCCAAAGGGGATGACTATGCACTTTTTGGCATTTAGCTTGAGGCCGTGGCTCTGGCACCAAGCATCCGTCTCTGTGAGACCCTTTTGGAGGATGCTTGTGTCAGCTGGAGATTTGATTATGGCCCCCAGTTTGCAGTCATCTGCGAACTTTGTCAGCCATAATCCCCCCGTGTTAGCCTGAACCTCAGAGAAGTATATACCGAACAAGAGAGGTCCCAGATCTGAGCCCTGTGGGACGCCACTTGTAACTGGTTTGGATTCGGACATGGCATCTGTGATTCTGACCATGTGGGTTCTATCTCTGAGCCAGTTTGCAACCCATCTTGTGATATAGGGGTTGATATTTAAGCTGGTAAGCTTATTTATGATGCCCGAGTGGGGTATTGTGTCGAAAGCTTTTGCGAGGTCCAGGTAGGCTGTGTGGACTACCTTGCCCTCATCTATGGCTTTGGTAACTGTTTCAAAGAAATCAACTAGGTTTAAGAGGCAAGATCTGCCCTTAACAAAGCTGAATTCGGTAGGGTCCAGTGTCTGGAGGCTCCCAATGTCTTTGTTTATGAGTTCCATGATAATACGCTCCATAGCTTTACAGACCAGACTAGTCAGGCTTATGGGGCGATAGTTCCCGGGGTCCGTTGTGGCACCACCTTTGTGGAGTGGGACCACTGTAGCTGTACGCCATTCTTTGGGTACATATCCTGTAGTAAGGCTAAGTTTGAACAGTGACTTAATGTGAGGGTTCAGTTCTTCTTGGAGCTCGTGTAAGACACAGCCTGGGCCACCGTCTGGTCCCATAGATGCTGTGTTTTTTGCTTTGGAGAGGGCAGCTTTCACCTGTGCATCTGTGATGTCAGGGAGGTTACATTCAGTTGGGATAGGCATTTGCTCCTTTGGGAGGGGGAGGGGGGGAGTTTGCGCTGAATCTGTCTGCCAGGATGTTGGCTACGTCTGTAGGTTCGGTATATTTTGTACCGTTATACAATTCAGAGCATATCTGGGAGTTTCCACCCATATTCCTGACATAACTAAAGAAGGCCTTGTGATTATCTTTAGTGTCTAGGGCAATTTTTCTTTCGAAACTGGCCTTTGATGATTTCATGAGGGATCGAAGTTTCTTGCTAATACTGATCAGAGATGCCTTCCCTTTTTGGGATTTTGCTCTGTCATGTAGTAGCTTCCTCCTTCTGTTGTATAGCTTATTTATGGCCGGGGTCCACCAAACCGGTCTCCGTTTTTGGAGGAGTGAATCTTGGTTTTATTTGGGATAGCACGATCCATGCATTCCTACAGGTGCTGATAGAATGCATTTGTAAAGGATTCTGTGGATTTGGCTGTATTATCCTCTGGCCCAGGGGTTTTGAAGGATTCCACCTCAGTCTTGAGAACTGCAAAGTTGGCTTTTGAGAAATTCTTTACAGTGATTTCCTTGGCTGAGGGTGGGAACGGGATATGGATGTCCAGGGAAATTTGTTTATGGTCTGATCTTACCAATGAGGGGTTTACCTCTGGTGTGGAACATAGAGTCCCCATGTTGGTGATGACCAGGTCCAATATGTTGTTCCCTCTTGCGGGAGTGGTGACCAGTTGTTCCATCGAGTTAAGAGTTTATAAATTCAAGGAACTGTTGGGCGAGGGTGTTTGGGCTTGAGTAGTTTTCCCAGTCGATGTTTGGGTAGTTGAAGTCACCCAATAACATAGTGTTTGGAGAGACATTCATATTCTCCAGTGTTCTCAGGAATGCCAAGTGGGGTTCCTGTAATAGGGAGGGTGTTCTGTAGCAGGCTACAAACTGAAAGGCAGTTTTGCCCGCTGTTAGTTGCACATGGATGGTTTCTGATGCATCTTGCAGTGCCACTAACCTGGAGGTGTAGGCATCTTTGATGAATATAGATACTCCCCCTCCTTTTGTGCTTCGGTCCGAGTTTTGGGGCCGAAACGCATGGTATGAGTTATAACCTGGAAGTGCTGGGGTGCTCTCAGGAGCCTTGAACCAGGTTTCTGTTACTGCACAGACATCGATTTTCTCCATACTGAGGACAGCCTCGAGTGCGTGCATCTTGAGGTTTAGACTTCTGGCATTGAGTAGCATTACCTTTAGTTTTTTTATCCTTGGGTTGTCTATGGAGGTGGGTTTGTCCTTTGAGCCTTGCCTAGAAAAGGCACTATGGAGGTGGCAAGAGCCTTGGCCAGTATACGAAAGCCTAAGGGTGACAGGTGCAAGCCATCCCTAGCGAAGCAACGTGGCTTGTCGAGCATGTCATCCCAGGCTGACAGACACTGGATCCCCTTTGAATGACACCAATACTTTAGCCAATTGTTGAAACTGATCATTTTGTCTTTATACTGTGGCATCATTCTTGGTGAGGGCAAGATGCTACTCAAGGTCAGGGTCATACCAGCCTGGGCTACATGGTCAGAGAGCTCCTCTATGTCTCTTTTCATGTAGTCCAGAGAGGTATGTCTCAGGTCATTCACACCAGCATGGACAATGATGGAGTCATACTTGTACTTGCTTTGGAGTGACCACAGTGCTTGCGTTATGTGGCTGATCCTGGCATCCGACAGGCAGCTTACAGTGACCTTCTCCTTGTTCAGTCTGGTGAGCGAGACGTCAGTGTGCCGGACAATTGAGTCCCCTATAACAAATGTATTTGGTGTGTTGTTTGGCCTTAAGTGCTGTGACTGTGAGGCACACTGATTTTGTGAGATATGTGATTCGTGGGTATTGTTGAGGGGTGGCTGTTGCTTGGATATCTGCTTAGGAGGTCTTTGCTGTTTAGGCAGATTTTTATTTAGAGCCTCCGAGTATGTTTTTGTGTGTTTATGTACTGGGTATGCAGATGCAATAGGTCTGTGTGAGACTGGATTTGTGGTGTGGGTGGTTACCTTTTCCTCCTGACTGACTGACTGCCAGTCTTGGGTTGAGAGAGCTCTGCCTCCAGTTTGGCTGTGTAACTGCATCTCTCACATGTATTAGAGTTATTAGGAAGGAGGAGAGGGTTGTCTGTGTACATAAGGCAATTGTAACATTGCCTCAAAATTCCCAGATTCACCAGCTGGACTGGAGAGTAACCTTGAAACTGACCCTTGGACATACCAGATTAGTATAGGGAACTGTTTTTTTACTGATCAGATTAGGAAAGGGAACTGATTTTTCACTTGATCAGGAAGGACCAATCGGGAGCCTAATACTTATGAGAAGTCAAGGAGGGTGTAGTGCTTTAGTAAGTTAGTGTTTCCTTATAAGAGCTGAGCAAGTGCAGGGCTTTAGAAAGAGAATAGAGTGATTACTTTGAGAGTTTGAACAGTTCTAAGGGAAAAAGTGAAGAGCAGACTTTGTGGAGCCTGGAACAGTTTAAACCTGTTTAGGCAGCGCTGCCCGATGCTGCTCAGTGCGCAAAACCGCACAGAGACTTCCCTTTAGCCCAAGCAAGCACTGGCCTTCTGGAAACTTCCAAACAGTTCAGAATAGCAAATCTGTAACTGAACTTTCTTAACTTTCAGAAAGTAGGAAAAAAGCAAGATTTTTTTTTCTTTTTTTTCTTTTTGTTGTAGTTTAAAGGTAGCAGAGATACACAAGCAGCAAAATAATCACAACAGTGCAATAAATGACCCCACACTAGAGTGCTTGGCCAAAATCAGGTAAAATGCAGTTTTTTTAGAGAAAAAAACGATTTTAACTTAAGTGCAACACAGGAAATGCAGTAAACAGGCTCTAGATGTGTTCCAAGTACTGTTACTGTTACAGATATAAACTTTAGCAAGCAGGAAAATGCCAAAAAGTAGGCGGCAAAGCAGTAAAACTTAACAAAAAAATCAGAAGAAGCTACTTAAAATCACAAAAGTGGCTCCTTTTCTTCTCTCAGCGTTTTTTCCCCTTAATAGGTGCTTCAGCAACAACTAGCAAGCCTGAAAAGACGTCAAAACCACGAGGCAGCTGGGTTTTAAGAGAGAGAGAGAGAGAGATCAAGGAGTTTAGAATTGACCCAAAATGGCCAATAAAACTACAGCTTCTAGGCAGTAACCACTCCTCCAGGGACAAGCAGGCTGTTCAGTGTTAACCACTCCCACTGGTGAACACAGAGACTTCCCTTTAGCCCAAGCCAGCACTGACCTTCTAGAAACTTCCAAACAGTTCAGAACAGCAAATCTGTAACTGAACTTTCTTAACTTTCAGAAAGTGGGAAAAAAAGCAAGATTTTTTTTTTTTTTCTTTTTGTTGTAGTTTAAAGGTAGCAGAGATACACAAGCAGCAAAATAATCACAATAGTGCAATAAATGACCCCACACTTGAGTGCTAGGCCAAAATCAGGTAAAATGCAGTTTTTAGAGAAAAAAACGATTTTAAATTAAGTGCAACACAGGAAATGCAGTAAACAGGCTCTAGATGTGTTCCAAGTACTGTTACTGTTACAGATATAAACTTTAGCAAGCAAGAAAATGCCAAAAAGTAGGCGGCAAAGCAGTAAACCTTAACACAAATCAGAAGAAGATACTTAAAATCACAAAAGTGGCTCCTTTTCTTCTCTCAGCGTTTTCTCCCCTTGGTAGGTGCTTCAGCAGCAACAACTAGCAAGCCTGGAAAGACCAGTCCTAAGAAATAGTGCAAATGTCCCGTGAAATTTAAAATATGCTTGTGTCTGCGTTTACTATTTCAGTGAAAACTTTACTGTGTGCCACTAAGGATTTTTGTGAGTTGTGCAGATCTCAGTACTGTTTACTTGTATATTTTTTCCAAAGGAAATGCTAGTAAGTTGCAGCTTTTATGTATAAATCTATATTTAAAATGCAGAGCAAGTTTGAATACCTGTTCTAGAGAATACTGGTATAAAATGCACTGGATTCCAACAGTTTACTTGCCTTATCCAATGTATAAAGGTTTGGCTGATTTAAGGTAAAGATGTTAGGGACTAGTGTTTGTTTTATTTGATGGTATATATTTTTTTCCAACGACTCCCAACCATAAACCGCTGCAATACGTCAGTGCAATAATTTAACTCAGAACTAGAGCTACAAGCATTTTCCACCTCTAATTTGGGATGGGAGGTTGTTGCCAGCTGACACTACTGATTTTCTTCAAGCTATTATCCTTTAGGACTGACATAATGAAGTGATATTTCACCAAAGTTTCAGGTGCCAGGTGCTGTACTGGGAAGTGTGTGACAAACACCAGAAATAGTAGTTGCAAGTTCAAGTTAACATACAAGTTATGATAATGTATCCTGAGAATATTTTGAATTACTGCAAATGTCATCCCTTACATAATAAGTAGATATTACACCATCATTTAATTGAGAAATGATGGTGGGTATTTCAGCTGTGCTTCTGTAAATGTTAAACTAAATGTACATGCTTTTAGCAAAATGTCACTTTGTCAGTGTTGTTGGTGTGACACTACTCATGGATGACTTGTATGCCAGATGGTGGCATGTTTCTTTTCAATCTCTGCAAGCCTTTGAATTTAAATATTTGACACCGCCTCCTGCCCGCTTTTCTTTCCTGCTTCTAAGAGTTGACTTTGCATGTGAATTCTACAGTTTGATGCAGTGTGGTTTTGATTTTTTTTCTTTTGGATCAACATATTTTACCTCTCCTTACTATTAGGTATGACCATCAAGCTCTCTAATGAGCATTTTCCCCAGGAAGACAACAATGAAACAATACTGAAATAACCTGTGATACTTTGTAAGTGCAGATGAGGGTTTTCCCTGCTTTTTTTTTTTTTTTACTTGGTAATGGAGAGATACCAAGTAAATGTGTATACAATTGTGTATATGTTAAATATACAATTGCGTACATAGGTTTGCAGGTTCATAGGTAGGCACTAGGCTATCCAGAATGTAGCCTAGCCAGAATGTGTTGGCTTTCGCCACACCCTTAGATTAGTTCCCTGTGCCTCTGTCCACACCCTTAGATTAGTACCCTGTGCCTCTGTCCAGCACAGCCACTGAAGTGTTAAATATTCTACATTTACACAGCCTAAATGAGTGGTGGTCTGCTGGAAAAATGATTTTTTTAACACAAGTAGTCCCTGAAGACTTAATTATGAATATAAGCAACACCCTAAATAATTCATTACTAATATAAACAATGCCCTCACACCAAAAAAGTTTGCTTAGCCCAGCCTTATTCCTTCTGTAACAAAACCTTTTACTTCTGGCACATAAAGAATGTGTGGGTGGGTATGGTGTTCAATACGTACCCTACCTTGCCTGCTAAACCTACAAACTCACAATAAGCATTCTTATGCAATCAGTTACAGTAAGCACTCATGCAATGTCTCTGTACTCATAGTCATATGCACAAACACTCTCAAACTCGAACCATACATACTACTTACCTGGAACAGTAGTATGAACAGAGGAAAATTGCTCTGTTTCAATCTACGCAGATTCCCCCACTGAAATAATTTGCAATGTGAACCTGCACATTCTTTATACTGCTCTGTAAGAATCTTGCACCATATGTACATTATGAATCAATGTACTATTACCCCCGGACAGCAGTGAAGTGTTATACCAATGGGCCTAATTTATATATATGCCATGCCCACAGACTACCACATGTATATGCAGCTCAGAACAGCTTCACTGCTCAGTACAGCAGAACAGAGCTGTATAACAGGGCAATTAGATCTCTAGAAATCACCAAACACTGTTTTTTTTGGTCGCTGTTAATATGCATTTTGTATACACAGTGTACAAAGTTCCATTTTTTACAATGAAGTTAATATTTTACTTTTACTTTACTATTTTTCAAAGTACAAGATTTGTGTTCTCTGTCATCTTAGGTGAGCTGGAATGTTTTAGAATCATACAAGTGCTTGTGTACTATATGAACTTTTACTTCCATTGTTAGAAATAGTGCAAATATATCAGGTTTAGTGCAATTTTAGTAGCTTTAATGACAGGTGAAAGATGTATATAAATATTTGTTGACATGCCAAAATTGTAAATAGCATGTTTATAGAATGTCAGTCATGTATATACAAAATATCGCACATTTTTATCACACCCTTTTTCTGGGCTCCATCATTATGAAATATGTAGAAGTCTATGATGTGTAATACATGAAATATCTTTTGTGGTAAGAGTTTTGTGATGCAAGGCAAAGCCACAAATCATGAAAGTGAACCTCCTGATAATACATAATATTTCACAGACCACATGAACCAGGCCACCCCAAATATTCCACAGTTTTTTTGTATTTAATTAGATTCTGATATATTCTAATATGAGTTACAGTTTCCCATTCATTTCAAGTGGATGAAGTATTTGTATAGCTTGTGTAAGTTTTGTTTTGAGTAGAGTTTTACATAAGTTTTCACAGATTTTAATAAAGGGGCAGACTCCTACGTGGTTTTGCACATGAGTTCTGCTGTGGCACTTAACATATTTTTAAGTTGTCAGATATGTTTTGGTATTTCTTTTAGTGGAAGAGTCAGGTTTTGTTATGAAACATTAGTTTTAAGTGTAGTTATTTTTATGCAGTTTAATTTCACTGAATTATATAGGAGAAGGTTTGTTTCCTCTAGGTAGTTGTGATTCTGTTATTAGTTGCTACTTCTACCTAATTGTTTTTAAATTTAAGGTCAGATCTATGCTTTATTGAATTTAGCTGTGAAGTAACTGAGGGTGTTCAGCGTTTAATGTGTGGTGGGGTCTGTTTATTTCTTCTTAAGCTTAGAGTTGATTAAAGCTTTTACAGCACCATTTCTGACCAGCTAGGGAGCTCATGATGATCACAGGACATGAATTTGTCAAAGATGTGCACAGGATATACATAATTAAAATATGTAAATCATGAACTGGGACACATGGATTTAATATACCCTGATGTTTAGGTATGTCATTAGGATGAATATTAATACTTAAAAAAATATACATATATTTATTACACTAATGTTAAAAGTTCTTAAAAGACATCTACCAGCATGTATTCATTATTAAACAACAAGTTTTCAGTTTAAACTAGAACTCTTCAAGAGGCAAACATGCCACCAAACATGCCATTGTTATCAATTCATAAAGAGAAAGCACAAACAACTTATATACTATACACTGAACCAAACGGACTATTGTTCTCTGTTAATATGACTAAATAATAAAAGAATAAAAATAGTCCTTCAAGAATGACCTTCGATTTCCTCTCTCTGAATAACTTTCAGGTTTAAATCAGTCAGCTGCTGTGACACAAAATACCACCAAGTGTAGCCTACATTATTTGTTAAACATATTGATCCCACTGCAATGTCGGACAATTTTTTCCAAAGTACACTGCAAGCATTAGAGGAAAAAGTACTGCTTAGATGATAAAAACTGAAAATTTCAAACCCACACAGAAATGAGAAACAAGTGTCTGGACTACACTGACCAACTAAACTACACCTTTGTTAAACACGATGTAAGACAATATTAAATAAAACAGAATATAAAACAGTGCCTATTCAAACACCAAATGGTTCTACAAACAAATAAGTGCCCTTAAAAATAGGTAAAAATAAAATTGGCAATAAAGACTTTTGCTATTCAACGCAATGCTACCAATTACAGAAAAAAGTTAACACCCCTTGTGCATTGTTCAACAATACCCAAAAGGGCTATAGCACTGGTAATGCCTGTGGGTGCAGCTATCTATTTGGGCAATTGTTCCTATTTTAAGAGTTAAATTTCATTTTTTAAAGATGTTAACAGTTCTGTGTGTTTGTAATAAATTAATAGGGGATGGGGATGGTATTCTGAAACTGTATATATATTTTTTTTGTTTGAGGGTTTTCATTAAAACAAAAACTCTTAAAAATGCAACATATGTTCAGATGGAGATGAGAAGGAATAACTGTATAAAAGATCAGCCCGCCAAACAGTGTGTATGCAAGACAAAAGTTGGAAATACACATTCAAAAAGACAAAAAAATATGTCATGTATATTAGGTGGAAACAATCACTTTTTAACATAGTAACTATGCTATCCATGTTATCTTGGAACATAAATGGCCTTACAGGTATCGAGGGAAGGAAAGTGTACTAAACTATATTAAGAAATGCAGATTGCAAAAAGCAATGCTGCAGGAGACACATTAGGAAATAAATGAGAATGTGAATTTGACAAAGAAAGGATTTCAGAATGGATATTCAGCAGCATATCAGGGACAAAGCAAAAGGGGAGTAATAACACTGATTGCTTCAGGGGCTCCAAAAGTGAAAGAAGAGGGGGAAAAAGACAATAATGGCATATATGTGGTAGTAAGGGGTTATTGGTAAGGGAGGATTATGCTGTTATTATGGAGCTTCAGAAAATTTTGGGAGAAATAATTTGCTTTCAGCAGGGAATATTAATTATATCTGGGAACTGTAACTTGATTTGCAATAGTTATGATGTTTTATGATATATTAGGGGGAAGTATAGGGAAAATATAACAAAAGAGGGTAGATTTTTGAAGATATTTATGAAAATATTTGGCATGCAAGGCATGAATTCAGTAGTAGGAACTATGACAAAATGTATATATTATTCTCCACACTACAATAACTGGGATGGATTGGACAGAAATTATATTTCACAGGAACATGTGCATTTAATTGAAACCTTCAGCATACATCGAATAACTATTTCAGTTCACGCACCAATAAAAAATAAGATAAAATGCAGGACAATGAAAAGAATGAGACACTAGTGCTTTCCTACTTGTATGTATAAAAAAAAAAAGAGAGAGGACTTTAAGGAATGGGTAGTGGAAATTATTCAAGAGGTATTAAAGATAGAAATGTATTCAGAAATGATAGTGAGGGGGATAAAATGAAATTAGAGTTTAAAAATAGTATAGAAATAAAAGAGAAAGAGATGGCTATAAAGTAATAAGAATTACTCACAGGGGATGACAAAGGTTAAAGACCTGCAGAATAAGGGGAATCTCACAGAACAAGAACAGCCTAAGTACAGAGTGCTTAAGATAAAATAAGGAAGTATTTGGATAATACACATGAGATAAGAAAGACTGGTGTTAAACAACTATTTTTTGATAACTCCAGAGCACAAAAACCTTTCGCACAACATCTTCGGCAACAGAATGTAGAAAAGGTTGTTGCCAAACTTAGGGAGTCTATATCAGAAATTTTACAAAACTTTGTATAAAGCAGAGAAATGTGGAAATCAAGAAACAGCGCAAATGTAAATATTTATGGAAAACGTAATTATACCAAG
This sequence comes from Protopterus annectens, assembly GCF_019279795.1. Classification (NCBI taxonomy): domain Eukaryota; kingdom Metazoa; phylum Chordata; order Ceratodontiformes; family Protopteridae; genus Protopterus; species Protopterus annectens. The sequence continues at coordinate 1,283,545,888 of NC_056725.1, forward strand.
GTTAGAGGTAAATGAGGCTCAACAACTAATAGTTAAGATATGAGGAAAATATATAAAACGATGATACATAATCAATCTGTAGGAAAGTCTCCAGGAAGAGATGGTATTTCTGTGGAAGTCTGGAAGTTAGTAGGGAAGAAAGTAATAAAGATCTGGAAGGTTTTGTTTAACAGTATTTTAAAAGAAGGAGAATCATCAACAACCTGGAAAATAGCTGTGTTGGCTGTACTAACCAAAGTTGGTAAAGGCCTGTCAGACCCAGCTTCATGTAGACCAATTTCAATTTTAAACCATGATTATTAAGTCTTTATGTCTGCACTAACTAAAAGAATAGCATAGGTGTCACCAAAATTGATAAGATATGGACCAGACTGGTTTTGTGGAAGGGAAACAATATGTGACAACATTAACATAACAATGATGACCAAGAGGGAAACAGAAGATAAGAAAATACCACTGCTGGTATTGGACCTTGACACAGAGAAAGGATTCAACAAAGTAAGCTGGGATTTTATAAGTATGGAAATGGAAGCTTTTGCATTCCCTGATACAATAATAAGGTTAATTAGGAGGATGCATGAAGGATCAGAAGCAAGAATTTAAGTGGTGGGGGGGGGGGGGGTTCTCTCTAAAAAGTTGTGTTTGAACTGAGGAACCTGACAAGGGGATTCTATTCTCCTTTATTATTTGCTTTACATTTAGAGCCACTGGCAAAGATTCTAAACCTCACTGTTCTATTGAAAGGATTACCTGATTTGACGGGGTATTTTAAAGCTACAAAATTAAGGCTCATATACATAACACAAGCAGCAGGTTATATTACTAAGTTCTCTGAGTCAGTCACCAGAGTTGTGAATGAAGGCAAAGTGGTTCATACAGCCTACCTTGATCTGGCCAAGGCCTTTGATACCATTCCCCACTCAGTAATCATAGAAAAACTCACTAAGCTAAGCATCAACCCCTATATCACTAGGTGGGTTGCAAACTGCCTCACAGGTAGAACCACAGTGTGAAAGTATCGGACTCCAAGTCAGACTGCTGACCAATCTTGAGTGGAGTCTCACAGGGTTCGGTCCCGGGTCCTCTCCTGTTTGGTATCTACTTCTCTGAAGTCCAGGCCAACACAAAGGGACTCTTGGCTGGCAAAGTTTGCAGACGATTGCAAGTTGGAAGCTATTATTAACTCCCCAAGTGATAATGACAACCTACAGAAAGGCATCAATGAAACCAACGACTGGTGTCAGATCCATGGCCTTAAGCTCAAAGCCAAACAAATGTGCCATCATCCCCTTTGGGAAAAACCCAATTCCCATGAATTGTCCCATCGATGGTAGTCCATTGAACACAGAAGGCGTTATAAGAGACCTGGGAACACAGGCTGACAGAAACCTCCTTTTTGACCACCACATTGCCACTGTGGTCAGAAAGTCCATCTATGTGGCACATCTCATTACTAAGGGTTTTGCATCCAGGAAGAAAGAGGTCATTGCCTCCCTCTACTCTTCCCTCATTAGGCCAATCATTGAGTACAATGCCCCATTTGGCATGCATCTCACTAAACACTTGCAACAACTGGAGAGGCCGCAAAAGTACCTCACAAAGAGGATCCTAGGCCTTGAACATTTGTCCTATATGGACAGACTCAAAAAACTCCAACTCTGTCTCATATCGCCTACCTAGAGGCGATCTCTGCTTGACTTACAAAGCCATGACTGACCCAGCTCTGTTAGAAATGCTACATCTAAAGAAATCCCAATCCCTCTTTACCATACGCTCCAGAGACCTCAACCTCATTATCACCATCAACAGAACATGCTGGAGGGAGCGGTTCATAACCCAGAGACTGCTTATACTATGGAATAAACTTCCCATACATGTCAAGCAGAGCACCTCACTGGCCCTCTTCAAGAGAAATCTTTGATGAATGGATGGGAAATTAAAAAATTCACAGCAGGGATCACTCCAGTGGCTTTACTCTACAGAGGCACTGGGAACTAAGGTTGAGTGGCATGATGCCAGGGTAATCCTATGGGTTAGGCTTGTAAAGGCTCCAGGGCCATTAGCCTAGTACACATCTATGAACCTTTAAAACCCTGATGATGAAGCAGGGTGGAAGTTCAAGACATAATAAGAGAGTGGGATTGTGGATGCAGATCCTGAAAGAGTAACAACTACCATAAAAATATTACACTCAAAGTATCAGAAAGTATTCTAAGAACTAAACCAACACAAGAATGAAGAAAGGAGATTTTGCCAATAGGAATGACTGCAAGTAGGGTCACAGAAAACAGGCTGGAATTTACTGAAGGAAACTGGCAAAGGAACCAAAGTTTTCATGAACAAATAATTAGATAGAGAAATGTAAGAGAGTGGGATAAAGCCAAGATGATGTTTGGACTGCAGGCTAGAGACTGCCTTTCCTATCAGGGACCAAGATCAGAGTACAGGAAAACAATAAAGGACAGGGAAATTCTAAGTGAAAGACCTGCTCTGGTAGAGTTTTAGTTAAATTTAGAACACAAGCAGCTGTTAAAAAAGGATACTTTGTAGTATATATAAAATACTTCACAATAAGTATGCCAATCAATCAGAGGAGATTAGAAACGAGATGGGGAAGAGAGACTGGAAAAACAATTTACAAGGAAACAGTGGCAGCTTGTGCCATTGGACTGCAACCCCCTAGCTGTGAAAGAAAGAAAAAGACTGTAATATACATTTTAAATTAAAAAATAAAATATGTTAGCAGCATAGGTCCTGCGAGTCTGACTAACTCGCTGTTAAAAGTCTTGGAACTCAAACTGTGTGTGCATGCATGCTCGGCGAGTTCTGGTTTAAAAAAAAAAATAGTAGTTTCTGCAAATCTGGACTGCTGTAAATCCAGTCCAGATTTACATAAGAAGGCATCAGTGTAGATGCTCAGAAGTCTATGCAGTTTGTAACCGTGGTAAAGTGGAAGGGGAATGGACTGCCATGTCTGCAGTCACGTATTTGACGTGGATGGCTACTGATTGGTTTGGTTCTCTTCTTGTTGGCGCTGGGAATAAGAGAGCGAGAAAAGACTCAGGGAGTCAGTAGCATATTTATAGGAGACTGCTCTGTCAGCATTTATTTATCTTTATTTAAAAAGTAGAAGACAGTCAAAGGGCATAGCCTGGGTTTGAAAGGAATACCTGACTGGAAAGAAGGGACGAAAGAGAAAAGAAGACGAAGAAAACAAAAAGTAAAGTGATTCAGAAGGTAGAAAATTCATGACTGAATTCAAAATTAATGAAATTCCACTTGAGGTAAGACAGATTTGGAAATGAATCTGTATACATTTTTAATATAATAATATGCAGACAGGATTATTTTCTAAATCACTTTGTTTCATGTGTGAAGCAATTTGCTGAGGAGTGGACTTTGTTTCCCTGCAGTCTAGTGGGTTTGCATTTGAATGAATCCCCAGTGAATGGCATTTACATAATAGTGAAATAAAGGTCATGGGTCAACATGCCCATTGAAATATTAAACCACTGTAGCATCACTATCAAGCAATGCAAGAAGATGATGACGGAGAAAAAATGTATGAGTCCATCTAGTTAATGTGGCTACAGAATCTTTGCAAATTTTTTTTCCTGGCTGTAAGCTGACATTTCATTCATATCTATTGAAAAAAAATAGTTGGGAACAAGGATGTGGCCAGTGATATGGCATGCACACTGTAACATACATTTATTTTTATGTCATGTATTGATTTTTAATGAAATGTGTTCAAATTTAAATAGAGAAATTTGGTATATTTTCCTTGGCTTTACTTTATGTTATTGTATTTTGGTAAATGGCTTTGCTTTTCAGAATGAGCCGTTAGCTAAATAATAATAATAGTTATAGATAGATACATATTGATGTGTGCTTGTTTCTTTGCTTAAAAAAGTGACTTCAGAAGTTTATTTATTTACTGTGTCAGTGAAGAAAAATGTAATGCACATTCTCCAGAATCATGCACTATTGCAGGGGGTGCTTTACTCTGGTAGCTGGTGTATTAACTCAGAAGCACTGGCTATGTGCCTGGCTGTATCATAATAACTAAGCAAGCATGCATGCATGTATGTAAGCACTTTGTTAGTTATAGTATGTTGAATTGTATTAGTTATAGTGTCTGTGTAATTTTGGAAAGGAAACAGATGGGTCATGAATAAGTCCATCTCTGCTTGGCAACACTAGGGGTAGTATTTCCTTTATGATCTCTTATATGAATGAGGGGAATTGTGCGTAATTTCTTAGCTGTCAAGAAGTCCATAACATTAGTTTTCTTGGGTTTAATCAGAAACTCTTTGGAGATGGAGCAGTTGCAATGTTAAATCCTATTACAGTTTATTTTTCAGGTCATGTTGGTTGGTATTCAGTTCTAAAAAACTATATCATCTGCTTGCATATATTTGGAGGATCAAGGAGGAAGATATTTAAAAGAGGGAGAATAGATGAGGGCCCAGTACAGATCCTTGCTGAACACCTATGTTAAGTAAGCCCACTGAGGAGAGGGAGTTACTGCAGTAAACATGGCAGGATCTGTCTTGCTGTTAGTTGCTATCTCTATATGTTGTTCAAAATGTCAGATTTTAGTTCTAAGTGCTCTCTTCCCTAGTGTGTGCTGATTAAAATCTCTCCTTCAGGAGGATTCTTCATTTCCCCCATACTAGCAAATTCCCTCCATTACAGTATGGGGATGAGAACCACCTGGAGTGGTCATTATAAGGGCTGTTTGTGCCCTGAAAGCAAGAGCTGCTAATCAAAGTCAGAATGCCTGGTAAACCATCATGGTGTTATTGTTCTTTAATATGACAGCTGGGTGAAATTTAAAATTTTAATAAAGCGCAGACTGTGTTTAGGTTCACTTTCTAGCAAGGTTTTATTCATACAGCTGTAAGAATCTTTTTCTCTCCATTTACAATTTCCAGTCATTTACATCTGATTAAGTAGGCTTATATATTTATATTTTCATGGATGGTCAACAGAAATTGTTAACAATACAGTCAAGAGAGATGTCTCCTATTTTTTTTTCTGTGTCACTAACACAATGTAATTTCAAAACTCCATAAATCATAACCAAGAGGCATTCACCAGACAAAAAATGTTAGTAGCTTGCTCTGGCAACATAGTACTTTACTGGTGGCCCATGCAATCTAACATATCAGTTAGTGCTAAGGATATTTCAGCCTAAGTTACAAACTGCAAAACTCTGAAAATCAGCAGTTTATGCACGTGTACAACATGCATTTACTTAAATGTAAGCCACATCAAATCTCATTACTACTGTTTATGACAGAAATTTGGTGCCCGGTCTCCTAGGTACATCACATAACTTTGCTTTCTTTTGGTGAACACTTTAGTTAGAGGAGTGTTAATTGTGGAAAAAGGCTTAAGTTTCCCTTGATCATCTCTTACATTCTACTTCCTGTAATGCACTCTCATCGACTCAAAAGTAGAACTGCAGATTAAGTGACAAATTAGTACCATTGCCAGTGCTCAGATTATGAATTTTACTCATTCTTTAGTATCACTGTCTGACATTCACCGTAAGGAAGAAGTCATTGTGGAGTATGATTTATATTTGCATTTGTTAATTGTAGTGAACTGACTGGGCTATACAATATCCCCTTTCAGCAGCAGTCAAGGATGAAAATCTCCATTTGTAAGAATACAAACAATGAAAAAAAAAGATTATTAGTTTTACACATTATTATGTTAATATTAATACACAGATATAGAAAACACTTGTATACATTATCACTACATACAAGGGAAGGCAGAAATGCAGGATGTCATGCATACGGATGTAGTGTATGTGTTTCTCTGGGGGTTCATGCCTGTGTACATGTTTAAGAGGTTGTGTGTGTGTGTATTTGGGGGGTGAATGCCTTTGTATATGTTTATGAAGATGTATGCATGGGGATGCATGTGTATATGTTTAAGAAGTTATATTGGGGTGCATGCCTTTGCTATATGCTTAAATGGTTATATGGGGGGTGCATGTCTTTGTATATATATTTAGGAGGTGCAGTAGAAAATAAGACTACAGAATAAGTGTATTTACTTTCACATGTGTATTACAGACGTGTAATGTTCAGCCTGCCATGATTTATTACAGTTGTGAAGTCTGTATGTTCTAGATATACCAAATAGCCTATATTTCTGTGTTAAGTATAAAATAACCCATGCAGTTTATATCATTTTAGTATACTGGCTTCTTTGACTGCTGAAGAGTCGTTTGTTCTGTCCTCAAAACTTTCAGCCTGTTAAAGCTGTTGTACTTTACTTTTGGCAATGTCTGTTACTCACTATGGTATATATTATGCTTCTTTTTGTGGTGTTTTATTGGTTAGTTTTGGTTCGGAAATAACTTCGGTTTTGTGAGCTGCAGGAGGAATAAACATGCAGCAGGGAGGAGGAATGGATTGCGAATGAGGGACTGAATACATAGCTGTCAACACGGGGTTAAAGAGGTATAAGAACGTTTAATGAAGGTAATCTGGGAAGGTTTTAATACAGTAACTAATTTGTCATATGCATGAGGTACCATATTTTTTAACAAAGATGGTTTTAGTGTAGAGGTTGCTGCAGACATCTATGAATATATGTATGTGTGTGTGTATGTATACATCTATTTACGTACATATGTATGTGTGTATGTGCATATGTATGTACATATATATGTTATGTACATGTGTAGGTACGTATGTATGTATGTATCTAGGTAGCCTAGCTATCTATATGTCTTGTCTATAGCTCTCAAATTTTTAACTCGAGAATTGGGAAAAAAGATAAAAATAATGGGGGCTGTATAACAGAAAGAAGACAGTCAAAGCAAAAATTAGGAGGTGCAGCACCCAGCAAGATAAAAGCACTCTCATCAAACTAAACAAACAACTTGGAGGACAAATAAAGTCTACCAAAGCCAAATTTGAGGTAAGTTTGGCCTCCTAAGCCAAGGACAACCATAACACATTCTTTAGCTATGTCTGTATCCTCAAAGGCAATACACAATTGCGTGCAGAGCTCATTGTAAATGGAGCCACCTACACCAAGCCAAAAGATGTAGCAAACTTCCTGGCTGATAAAGTCAGCTCCAACTTTACCCCTCTCTCCCCCTGAACCTTCTCTCAGGAAATACCATACTGCAGAGGTAAGTCTTCAAACCAACCTGTACATACATACAACAATGTGCTGTGTAGAGTATTCAGCATGAGTCATAGCGACTGAGCATTTATTTCATGCAAACTGGTAAGCATGGCCAGCACTGATTCCACTGTACCATAGCTCTGCCCCTTTCTAGTTGGCTACACCCCTTCCTGTTGGCCCCATCCATTCAGCTGTCTCCTGCAGCCCCCCTCTGATTAGAAGTCACCAGCCAGCACTGCAAGGAAACAATGGGTGGACATATGTATGGCTTCCAAGTACCAACAGGATTAGGATCTTTGCTTGGAAGTGTTAGCATTGGTATTTTTATATTCCAAAACCACAAAGGTAGAGAAAAAACAATGAATCCAAGAGCCAACATGAAGAAAAACAAATCCAAATGAGACAACCACTTTATTCGAGTTGAGCGCTTTCCTCTCCACTAAAGAGACTTCATCAGAACAATGTGCACACAACACCCAGCCTTTTATATACCCTCTCCTCCTCAATTAATCAATCAGAACTTTAATGAGAATCAATTAAAAGCAAAAAAACACATTGGTTTTTGGGACCTAATAGAAGGGTAGATAACTTAGTTAACCCTAGTTCACCCCAATCATAACCTACAATGGGGTGGCTAGCACCATCATTGAGGTTATTAAAGCAAACTGGGAGATTTTACAGTTTGATGGTAATATTGCACACGGTTGGGAAGACCCCTAGGTTTGTGTTTAGAAAGGACAGATCCCTAAAGAACATACTGGAAGAAAGGAAAAAGGATGGAAAATTAATAGAAAAACTGGGAATTACAGGTGTAATGCTTGTGTATATTTTCCTTTACACATGAGACAAAGGAAAAGTTCAGAGTTAATGGGAGGATTATTAACATCCATGGGCACTACAATTGTAACAGCTGTAATGTCATTAAAATGGCTAAATGTGAAAATTGTCCTATATTTTATATAGGTAAAACATCTAGGAAATTCAAAGTTAGGATCGGTGAGCACCTTGGTGAAATTAGGCATTGTAGAATCACCAGTGCCCTGTACAGGCATCTACAAGAACATCGGGGCCATCAATTTAAATTTTTGGTAGTTCAACAATTGGTCAAAGATGAGCAGGGATGTATACTGGATGTTCATTTGGATGTACTGGAGCTGAGGTGGCAATTGTATTTTAATGCCTCTCAGTATCCAGGCTTCACTGAAATAAGTATATCCAGTATTTTTGAAAATGGACCACATTTTAGGCTAACTGAACTAATTTGTTACTGTGCAGAATTTAATGTTTATATATATTTTTTATACAGTTTTAAGATTGTTTTAATGTTATTTTTAACAAGGAATTTTAAGTCTGTACATGAAACTTGGTTATGGTAATTAATTGTAACAGCGTTGATGGGGTTTTTGCTTTTAATTGATTCTCATTAAAGTTCTGATTGATTAATTGGGGAGGGTATATAAAAGGATGGGTGTTGTGTGCACATTGTTCTGAAGAAGTCTCTTTAGTGGAGAGGAAAGCGCTCAACTCGAATAAAGTGGTTGTCTCATTTGGATTTATTTTTATATCCCAAGCAGACTTCAAAAAATTGTTCCTCAGGTAGATAGCAAATGCTGGATGTATGATAGGAAACAAAAAAGTAATTAAGAACATATGTCTGGGCAGTGCAATGAGTTGGCAAATTTTAAAAATTCCCCTACAGAGTACTATGTCAAAAATATTAGGGGAGTTAACTGTTAGCTGCTAAAAATCAATTACTACAAAATGGAAATCAAAATTTAAACCCAGCTATATGAGAAGTATTGAAAATGAAATGGATTATTATAAAATAAAATACCTGGAAGAGGGACCTTTAGAAATGGGAATAAGCAAATTGTACAGAAAATGGAAAATGTGGGAACAAGAGATGCAGAATAATATTCAGGAGGAGGAGTGAGGTTTAAGGGAAGGCAGGACAAGAGCAATTTATATGTAGTGTTTGATGACAGTTACAATGAGAAGATATGTGATGTATTATGTACGCAAATGGAAATAAATGTTAATATGGTTTTTCTTTTTTGTTAGAATATGTTTGCCTAAATCTTAACTGATAATTTAATAAAGGTGTTTAAAAAATTTCCAAAAGGCTAAATCACCCACTCTGTGCACAGCAGTAATGTCATAGATATTTTCAATTACTTTCTGACCTCAAGCATGATGACCATCAAGCCTTCCCCCAGTCAGACATGAAGCATTCATTCCCATACCCAGGGATTTTATCCAGTATAAGAGTGAAAGCAGTCCAGTGGTGGCCATCATTTAGGCAGCCATAATGGTGCTTTATGCACTCACTGGCATCCTGGCTACTAGAGCCATCAGTTCCCCGAGTTGCAAACTGATCTCCATTTGCCTGGGTCATAATCAGGGCTATATTGCTCTATGCTACCAAGGAAAGGCTACACATGGCATCTGGTGGGTTGCTTCAAGCTTTTCAGCTGAATGACTTGCTAAAGATACTTAATAAATTTTGCTGCGCACGGTGCATGCATATTGCACAGGTTACATTCCAAATTCATAAACTGCTCAACATATCTTGTACCTTCCTAAGCTAAACAATTAGGTAATCACACATGCTATCAATCAGAATTCTGGGTGCCATTTCACTGCAATAAAAAAAAACGCATTTTCCTCAAATTACTACATCCTGCAAACTACTTTTCCCTCAACAAAATGTCTGTTTCAGGGTTTGTATAACAGTGTGAGGGTACAGGTTGCATCCCCCTGTATGGGGAAGAGAGGCTGATAAACTCCTCTGGCTGCCAAAAACAGACTGGTTCAAATTTCAGGGAAGTTTTATTTAATTCTAATCCTACAGATAAAATGGCATTCAGTGAAATTAGAACTGCTGACTCCTACCATACTCCTACCATTAATGCATCAACATACACGGAGTACATCAGACACCTCTGGAAATGTCACTATAAACCCATGTTCCACAGACAAAACACAGACTTGAAAGTATTTCTTCTTTGTCTTCAATATACTACTCCTATGTGACCAAAGTTCTAGGAGAAAAAAAGTGCAGTTGTGTACACTTACCATAAATGTAGATGTTCGAATGTCTTCACTGTTGCAGTCATCACTGTGGGGTTCTTCCTGCCAGCAGGCAGTCCTCGGTCGGCCAGAATCCCAAAGTCTGGGTCCGGCGTCGGCTGTTCAGTCATGCTCCCTGACGTCATAGCGCTAGGAGTACAAAGCTGCCAGCCGACGCCATGTTCTCCAGTTTTTCTTGCCTCAGATGTCAGGTGCCCAAAAATGAAGGCCAATAGTAAACAAAAAAGTAACATACAACAAACCCCATACCCTGAAGCAAATACACCTCAGCAGGGTGAAGTAGGAAACTACACTAATGAAAGTATAAGAGGGGACAGGAGGGAGGGTAACCTAGACTGCAACAGTGAAGACACTCGAACATCTACATTTATGGTAAGCGTACACAACTGTACTATGTTCATCGTGTTTCACTGTTGCAGTCATCACTGTAGGGTTGAATCCCAAAGCTGAGATAAAGGGTGGTGGTTATAGAGTAGAAGGGGCGGCTAGAAGGCCCTGCAAGACTGCAGAAGCAAAGCCTGCCCTAGACTTAGAGTAAAGAGGGAGATTATAGTGCTTAGAGAAAGTATGCACTGAACTCCAAAGTTGCAGCTTCCAAAATATCTTTGGTAGGTACTCCCCTGAGAAAGGCAGCTGAAGTAGCAGCAGCTCTGGTAGAGTGAGTCCTAATCTTTCCTGGGATTTGCTTTCCATGATGAGAGTAACAAAATCTGATTCCATGAGCAATCCATTTAGAAATGGTCTGTTTTGAAATAGCTTTGCCTTGGGAATTTGTTGCATAAGAAACAAACAGTTGCTCTGTTTTCCTGATATCCTTGGTTCTGTCCAGGTAAAAACAAAGTTGTCTGTGTACATCCAAGGAATGCAAGATCCTTTCCCCCTTATTTTGTGGATTAGTGAAAAAAGTTGGCAGGTGAATAATTTGATTTAAAGCCACTTTGGAAACCACTTTAGGCATGAAAGTAGGATTAGTCCTTAAAGACACCCTATCTTGGTGAAAAATAATATAAGGTTCCACAGCCATGAGTGCTTGTAACTCCGAGACTCTCCTGGCTGAAGTCAAAGCCAGCAGGATAGCTGTCTTTCATGATAAATACTTAATATCAAATGTGGCAGCAGGCTCAAAAGGAGGCAGAGTGAGTTTTTCCAGAACATAGTTGAGGTCCAAGGCAGGTATGGGTGGTGTCCTAGGGGGCCTTAAATTCTTTGATGCTCTGAGATATTGTTTCAGAAGTGGATGTGAAAAGATTGGAGGATCTGTATTGTAATGTGCAGAGATAGCGGAGGCATGTATTTTTATGGAGGAGAAGGATAAACCGTTATGAAGCATGTCTGTCAGGTAAAGTAAAATCAGTGGGATATTAGGAATGAGGGGGATCTGAATCCTGAGTATGCATCCAGGTGCAAAATCTCTTCCATTTACCTGCATAAGATTTTCTAGTGCTAGGCCGTCTGGCTTCTAAGATGACATCCATGACCTGTTTGGGAAGGAAAGGATTAATCATAGACCCTGAATTCGCCAGGCTGCCAGGCTGAGAGTTTTGACATGAGAGTGCAGAACCTGGCCCTGGTGTTGGGACAAAAGATTTGGAATCTGAGGTAAAATCCAAGGAGGCTCCTGGGATAGATTCATCAGTGTTGAGTACCAGAACTGACTAGGCCAATTCGGGGCCAGTAAAATCATCATCTTGGGCTTGTCCTGCTTGATCTTTAATACCACCCGTGGAAGAAGAGGTAGTGGCGGAAAGGCATACCCCGAGAGGTTTCTCCAACTGAATGATAGTGCATCCACTTTCCATGCTAGTTTGTGAAATGTCCTTGTGCAAAAAATCTGTAACTGGTGGTTGAGGGGTGATGCAAATAGATCTATGTCCGGGCAGCCCCAGGCCTCTGTAATCATCTTGAATATTTGGGTGTTTAGCATCAACTCGTGTGGGTCTGACAGGTTCCTGCTCAGGCTGTCTGCCAGAATATTTTGTTTCCCTGGCAAGAACTGAGCTTGTAGATTCACTTTGCAAGCAAGAGCTGTGTTCCATAGAGTCATGGCTAGTCTGCAAAGGGGGTAGGAGTGTGAACCCCCTTGCTTGTTTATGTACCACATAACTGTGGTGTTGTCTGTTCGTATCAGTAGTTGTCCTGGTTGTAGAAGATCCCTGAAAGCCAAGAGAGCATTTTGTACAGCTAACATCTCTTTTAAATTGATGTGTAGGAGCTTCTGATCCTCTGTCCAAAAACCTTGCAGACCTTTTCCCTGCAAGTGGGCTCCCCATGCGTAATCCGAGGCGTCCGTGGTTAACACTTGGCTGGCTGGAGGCAGACTGAAGGCTTTCCCTTTGTTGTGAAGACATGCCATGGTCCACCAATGGAACTCCTTTTGTAGGCAAGGCAAGACTGCAATCTGTGTGTCTAGACTGTGGCAATGCTGGGACCATACACTTTTTAGGTACCATGGTATTTTTCTCATATGTAGTCTTGCATGTTGTATGAGAAGGATGCAGGAGGCCATGTAACCCAAAGCCTGCAGGAATTTCCTTGCAGTTAGCTGAGTTATCGACGCCAAGGTTTTGAAAGTTGAAGTCAGCTATAGTTGTTTTTCGGATGTCAGAAATGCCATCTGGCTTGTTGTGTTTAGAAGAGCACCCAGAAAAGTTATCTGTTGTGTGGGTGTCACATTTAATTTTTTTATGTTCACAGTGAATCCCAGGTACTTGAGAAGATTTTGAACAAATTCCAGATGCTGGAGTAAGACATCCTTGCTGTCTGCTTGAATAAGGCAGTCATCCAGATAAGGGTAAATTTGAATTCCCTTGAGTCTGCAATAAGCTACTACTGGTGCCAGGCACTTGGTGAAGACCCTGGGGGCAGTAGACAAGCCAAAGGGCAGCGCAGAGAATTGGTAATGCTTTGAGCCGGCCTTGAACCTGAGGTATTTTCTGCACTCCTGTCTGATAGGGATGTGTAGGTAAGCCTCCTTTAAATCCAATGTCACCATCCATGCATTTGTGCTCAACATTGGCAGGAGCTGCTGCAGAGTAAGCATCTTGAACTTTGGTATCTCCAGGAAAGTGTTTAAGACTGACAGATCCAGGATGGGTCTCCATGAATTTTGCTTTCTGGGAACTAGAAAGAGCCTTGAGTAAAAACCTTGCCCAGTCTCTGATTGTGGAACCAGTTCTATGGCCCTCATAGCCATGAGGGATCCCACCTGGTTTAATGCCTCTGACCATTGGTGTTTTGGTAGGTCTGGCCATCCACTTGGTCTTGGCAAGGTATGAAAGTGGAATTTGTAACCCCTTGAAACTACATTCAAAACCCACTTGTCTTGGGTTATGTAAGTCCAATTTTGTTGAAAAAGAGAGAGTTTTCCTCCTAGAGGGGCTTCCAGGAGAGAAGTTCCTGGAGCCATGCAGGGGGAGTCAATGAGCCAGTTTTCTATAAGATTGAGGTCTGTCCTCTCCACCCCTGGGGGTGGAAGCACTCCACTGTCTAGGTCTGCAAGAGGTCTGTGCTTGGGTCCTCCCTCTGGAGCACCTATATCTACCCCTCTGAAGCCTGTCCGAGCTGGGAAAGGACCAATTTTTTGTTGGGCAATTTCTGCTAAATCTTGGGGGCTGAACTTGTAAGAAATCCTTAACCGTTTGGCATGGATTTTGCCTTATCCTCCATTTTCTTTACCACCTCTTCAGTCTTAGGCCCAAACAAAACATTATGCTGAACAGGAGCATCCAGTAAGTTTGCTTTCATTTGATCAGGTACGTTTTGTTCCTTTAACCAAGCATGCCTTCTAATGACTGTGCCAGAGGCAGCCGCCCTGCAACAGGCCTCCAAGGCATCAAAACCACAGTGTAAACCATGCTTTCCCACTTGTTCAGTGGCATGCATCAAATCGTGTAATTCCTTATTATCTGCAAATGCAGAAATGATACCTAGCTTTTGTTTCATAACAGACAGTAGAAATTGCTGATATTTTAGCATATGAAATTGACAATTTAAAGCCCTAACAGATAAAGTAGCAGAAGTGTACACTTTTTTGCCCCATCTCTCCAAAGCTCTAGAATCCTTATCTGTCGGAATAGGGTTTTTAGCAGAAGCGGCCTTAACCCCCTTAGGACCCTGAGAAATGGTTTCTGGATCATCCACAATATCCAAAATAGGCGGAATAGCCAGGGGTCTATGTCGGGGAAGAAGAAGGAAATCCCTAAGCCTTCTCTTAGATTCCGAGTACTCCTGTCCTTCCCAGTGAAAATGTTCCCTCATGTCATGTAAAGTTTCCCCAAAAGAAAAATCCTCAGGGGGAGAAGCTGAAGGAATGGATTCCTCAGCATCAGAATCCTCATAAGGAGGGAAAGAATATTCCTGTTCAGAGGAAGACACTGAAGAAATAGATGTCTGATCAGAAGATTCATAATCCAATTCTTGCCTTGGCCCTTTTGTCTGGAGGGGGATGTGAACCCCTAATCATGGTTAGTAAGTCCTCTGCCATTTTAAGTAGCTGTTTCTGAGATTTGGATCCCGGATCAGAACAGGCCTGGGCTGGTGTCTTAGATTTAGAAGGAGTCGCTGCCTTTGTCTTTGCCTTTATCAGAAGCTGTGTAGGCCTGAAAACCCCCTTGGAAGCCGGTACCTGCACAATGGCTCCAGACCCATCCGAGGGAGCATTGTCCGAAGGTTCTGCAGCTGGAGTGCTCAAAGGCCTAGCTGGCTCCTCGTGGGAGTCTGTTTCGGCAATCGGTTCTGAAATGGCTGACGACAGGGGCTGCGAAAGCACCTCACTGATGACGGCCGAACCTGTAGCTGGCTCTGCTAGTAAAACGTCGTCTGATTTGGACCTCGGAGGCCTGTCCTTATCCTTGCGTCGTTTGTGAACTCCGGTAGTCGGAAGCGTGTCCGACGACATTTTATAATTAAATCGCCTACCAAAGTAGTGAAAAGCAAAATCGTACCTTCGCTTAATCGTACGTTGGTTAAATCTAGCACAAAACCGACAACTAGCTACGTCGTGGTCAGGGCCTAAACAAGGAATACAGTAAGAATGAAAATCCTTATGAGGTATTTGCTTCCCACAAGAAATGCAATTATTAACTTTTTCTGACATTGGACTGGAGCAAGAAAAAAGTTTCTAGCGGGTACTTAGCTTTGAGAAGAAGAAGTAAGTCTTCGAACTGAAGCACGAAGAAATATCAGGAGTCAGCCGACCGGCACTTGCGAACTACTTTCACCGCATGGCAAGAAAGACTGGAGAACATGGTGTCGGCTGGCAGCTTTGTACTCCTAGCACTATGGCGTCAGGGAGCATGACTGAAAAGCCGACGCCGGACCCAGACTTTGGGATTCTGGCCGACCAAGGACTGCCTGCCGGCAGGAAGAACCCCACAGTGATGACTGCAACAGTGAAACACGATGAACATCTGCTCAATACAAATGTCAAAGCATATCAAATACTATGTCATGGTTTGCGATTAGCAATATAGTCAACAGATGGCTGCAACACTTTCACAACTCTGCTTGCACTAACAGCAAGCACATAGCAAAATCATTTTAACAAACAGCATAATAAAAGAGTGACACTCAGCAAGCACACAGCAAAACACCTTGTAGACTTCAAAAGCAAAAGACTACAAATCAACTTTCAAAACAACTAAGCAATTCTGTCTTGACACCTACTGTTATGTTATATCACACACCTCCAAACTGGCACAAAACAGTGATGTAAATCGATCAAAAAATGAAACTGTAGCTAACTATATGCATCAGGGAATCTGTTTCAACAGAATTCTTTCTTTTATCACTTCAACTATATATTCTTTAAATGTACTAGCAAAGCTAGCAATGTGCGAGCAGGTGCTTTCTGACAAAAATGTTACAATGTTAATATGAGTCTGGCCAGAGGAACCTGAAGATATTCTGAATATGAGAGGAAGCAATATTGCAACAGGGACAACAATGATTCAAACAAGGTAGAGGAGTTTTTAAGCAGGCTATGACTGGATTCTGGCAGCCAGCAGCCCAAGGTTTTCTAGCGTTTGAAAGATAATACCTGAAAGTTGAAGAAGGTTCTAAACTACAAAATAAATCTTTGTATCTCATCACTGACTTCAGTGAAGATTTACTTAATGAATAAAATCTCCTTGGCTTTCTGAACTGATGGGAAGTGCTGAAAGACTGAGCTTATACACTGGATGGGAAGATTTACAACAATCATCCCATGGCTGAACTTAAATACAGGTTAAACCAGGATAAAGCCTAGGGTATCTTTTGGCTAGGAGCATTTTTACAAGTTTTGTTTAGCTACTATTATAAGCACAGAAACAAAGATGCTGCATTGCTCCTATTCAACGCAAGAGTGGTGGCTATGGAGAGGTGTTGCCCACCACTCAACTTCTGGGCTTTCTGCTCTCTCCCATCCATGACCAAAATAGTGAAGCAGAAAGCCTAAAAACCTCTCTGATTCATTGTCTAGATCATGAGTGGAATGACAAGGAGCACAAAGCCCACAAATTCTGAACACTGGAGTGGATGCAATACCCATGGTGAAAATAGAAACTGTAGTGACAGAATGTAGCTGATAACAATATGAGGGTCTGCAAGAGAAGGCTATGGTTATGTGAAACAGCTGAAATAAATGAGTGTGGCCATTTTTATTATTTTATTGCAGTCATCTGAAATGTATACAGTGAACACAGTGACTATAACTGCTGCATGAAGGGACTGTCTGCAGAGAACAGTACCTGAACCTGCTTTCATTTTGTTAAGTTAAACAGTCATTATTCTGGATTATTCTGGATTTGAAAGACTAACACATTTATATGAAGCAATTAGGAATACTTTTCTGTGGCTTGTTTCTTTTTTTTGTGAAACAGAAATGAAATAAATTACTGTGCAATCAACAAAGAAGCTACAACTTCTACATATAGGGGTTGTCTCTGGAAGAAAATAACTGACACTTATTTATTAAGTTAAATCATTAATTCTGCTGGGCTAATGCATATTTATGTTAAGCAAGCTAGAGTACTTTAGAGTAGTTACTGTATGAAACTTAAAATACATCACAGTGGCCATAATTTTCTGTTTAATGCAGTCAGACATCTGAGCTGTACACAGTCAACAAAACGGCTAAAAAGTACAGTTGTGTACACTTACCATAAATGTAGATGTTCAAGTGTATTCACTGTTGATGTCATTACATCTGGGTAATCTGCTTGCAGATTGCCCTCAGTCAGCCTGATTAACAAAGTTTTGGGTCCTGCGTCAGTTGCTGTCCCTTCTTCCATGATGTCAGGTCGTCAATGGTATAAAACATGCAACAGACACCATTACATCAGTTTTTCTTGCACCAGATGTCAGGTGCCCCCTAATGGGAAGCAACTAACATAAAAGCATAGAGATATACCTCCAACAAAAAAGCAAATACACCAAAAAGGCTTTTAAGCACAGTAAAGGAAAGTAGAGGTATAGCCAAAAGAAGTTAGGGGGCTGGAGGGAGGGTAACCAGGACTGCAACAGTGAATACACTCGAACATCTGCATTTATGTTAAGTGTACACAACTGTACTATGTTCTTCATGTTTCACTGTTGCAGTCATTACATTTGGGGAGATTCCCAAAGCTATGGTTGGGAGGAGGAGTTTAGATAGCATTAGGGCCAGCTATAAGGCCCTGCAAGACTGCAGTGGCAAAGCCAGCTCTGGATTTAGAGAAAATTGGAAAATGATAATGCTTGGTGAAAGTATGTACAGAACTCCAGGTAGCAGCTTCTAGGATGTCCCTGGTAGGGACTCCTCTGAGAAAGGCTGTAGAGGTAGATGCAGCCCTGGTGGAGTGAGGTCTGATCCCCTGGGGGATAGGTTTTCCATGGTGCTTATAGTAGAAATGAATGCAATGGCTTATCCATTTAAAAATTGTTTGCTATGAAATTGCCTTCCCCTCTGTCCCTGCAGCAAATGCTACCAACAGTTGTTCTGATTTCCTTTGAGGTTTAGTCCTGTCCAAGCAGAATCTAAATTGTCTGTGCACATCTAACAAATGCAGTATCCGTTCCCCTTTATTCTGTGGATTGGGAAAGAAGGTTGGCAAATGAATGGACTGAGTAAGAGCCACACTGGATACCACCTTGGGCATGAAGGATGGATTGGTTCTGAGTGACAGCCTGTCCGCATGAAAGATGAAGAAAGGCTCCACTGCCATAAAGGCCTGTAATTCAGATACCCTTCTAGCTGAAGTGATGGCTAAAAGGAAAGCTGTTTTCTAAGAAAGAAATTTTAAGTCTGCAGTAGCAGCTGGCTCGAAAGGAGGTAGAGTGAGTTTCTCCAAGACAAAGTTAAGATCCCAGGCTGGGGTTGGAGCTCTCATGGGTGGTCTCAAATTTTTGGCCCCTCTGAGGAACTGCTTGAGCAATGGATGAGAGAAGAGGGGAGGTTCTGTGTTATAATGAGCTGAAATGGCTGAGGCGTGGATTTTTAATGGAGGAAAAAGACAGGCCTTTGTGAAGCATCTCAGTTAAGTATTGTAAAATCTGAGGTAAATTGGGTGCTGCTGTGCTTATCCCTTGAGACTGGTTCCAGGCACAGAATCTTTTCCATTTTTCAGCATAAGATTTTCTAGTACTAGGCCTCCTTGCCTCCAAGATGATATCCATCACATGTTTGCTGAGGGATGGTAAAGGAGAGATTAAGTAATTAGCCAGGCTGCAAGGGTCAGTGTTAGAAGTTGAGGGTGCAGAATCTGGTTCTCCTGCTGAGACAGCAGGGAAGGAGTCTGAGGCAGGTGCCATGGAGATAACTGGGACAAACTGTGCAGGAGGGGGTACCAGTGTTGGCGCGGCCAGTTTGGAGCAATCAAAATCATTCTTGGTTTGTCCAGTTTTACTTTTAGTAGTACTTTGGAGAGCAGAGGCAGAGGAGGGAAGGCATAGACTGATAGGTTTTTCCAGCTGAAGGACAGAGCATCCACTTTCCAGGCTTGTTTGTGGGGTGTCCTTGTGCAAAATTTGTCCAACTGGTAGTTCTGGGGAGAGGCAAACAGGTCTAAATCTGGGCTCCCCAATTTGCTTGTCAATATGTTGAAAATCCTTGATTCCAGTGTCCACTCGTGTGGGTCCATGAGGTTTCTGCTTAGTCCATCTGCCAGTGTATTTAATTTTCCTGGCAGGAATTGAGCTTGTAGGTGCACTTGGTAGCTCAAGACTGTGTTCCACAATGCCATGGCTAGTCTGCAGAGGGGGTAAGAATGTGTACACCCCTACTTGTTTATGTACCACATAAAAGTGGTGTTGTCCGTCTTTACCATTAGTTGTCCTGAAAGAATGTGGTCCTTGAAATCTGTCAGAGCATTCTGTACAGCTAACATTTCTTTTTGATTGATATGCAAGTGCATTTGACTTGGGTTCCATTTGCCCTGAATGCACTTCCCTGTCAGGTGAGCCCCCCATGCATAGTCTGATACATCTGTTGTTAGGGTTTGGGTGACAGGGGGTGGTGTGAAAGGTAGTCACTTGTTTTGGTGGCAGGCCTCTGCCCAACAAAGGAACTCTAGGCGTAGGCAAGGTATGATAGAAATCATTGTTTCTAGGTTTTGAGAATGTTGACACCATAGGCTTTTAGATACCACTGTAGTTTCCTCATATGCAGTATTGCATATGGAATTAGAAGAATGCAGGAGGCCATGACCCCCAAGGCTTGCAGTATTTGTCTTGCAAATAGCAGGGTTTTTGTGGCCACTTGTTTGAAGTACGTTGTCAAATGAATTTGCTTTTCTGGCGTGAAGTAAGCCATCTGGGAAGTTGTATTCAAGCTTGCTCCCAGGAATATAATTTGTTGACAGGGTACCAGTTGTGATTTCTTTTCGTTTATGGTGTATCCCAGACAAGTTAGAACCCTTTTTACAAAAGCCAGATGATTCAAAAGTATGTCCTGGATTTCTGCCTGAATTAGACAATCGCCCAGGTATGGGTATATTTGAATATTTCTTTGCCTGCAAAATGCAATAACTGGAGCTAGGCACTTTGTGAATACCCTGGTCGCAGTAGATAAGCCAAAGGGCAGTGCAGAGAACTGATAGTGCGTGTAGCCTGCTTTGAAGCGTAGGTATCTTCTGCAAGATTCCCTGATTGGGATGTGCAGGTATACTTCTTTTAAAGCTAGTGTTGCCAACCAGGCATCTTTGCCTAGCATAGGTAGTAATTGGTGAAGAGTCAGCATCTTGAATTTCGGAACCTCCAAAAAGGTGTTTAGAGTAGACAGGTTCAGGATAGGATGCCATGAATTGTCTTTCCTGTGTACCAGGAAAAGTATCTAGTAGAAACCTTGTCCATTTTCCTCTTCTGGTACCATCTGAATAGCCCCCATGCTTAAGAGAGAAAGTACTTGTTTTTGGGCCTCTGCCCACTGATGTGGAGGTAGGTCCGGCCATCCACTTGGTGTTGGCAACGTGTGGAAGTGAAATCTGTATCCCTGAGACACCATATTTAAAACCCATTTGTCCTGGGTAACGAGTTCCCAATTCTTTGCATGAAGAGCAATCTTTCCCACCAAAGGGGCAGTCAGATGATAAGTGCTTGGAAATTTTAAAAGGAAGTCATTTACCATAGGGGGGAGTCTTATTATTCCCAGACTTGGAAGTGGAGGCCCCCCACTGCTTAGTTCTGCGAGTCCCCTGGGACTGAAACCTGGGTTTTTTGCTGTGTCTGGGTTTGGGTTTGGCTTGAGAAGACCTGGAAGGGGCTAGAAAGGACCAATTTTTAGAGGGCCAGTGCCTACAAAATCTAGGAGGCTGAACTTGTAAAAAATATTTAACAGTTTGCATAGATTTAGCTTTATCTTCCATATTTTTAAGAACTTCCTCAGCCTTGTTGCCAAACAGGCGGTCCTGATTTAAAGGAGCATCCAAACTTTAGCTTTAACATGATCAGGCAAAGATTGTTCCTTAAGCCAAGCATGCCTTCTGAGCACAGACCCAGTAATAGCAGCCCTGCAAGAGGCCTCTAATGAATCAAAACAACATTGCAAAGTATGTTTTCCAACTTGCTCAGCAGAATGCATTAAATCCTGTAATTCTTAATTTTCCACAGAGTCAGGAACCATCATTTTCTGTTTAAGCAGTATAATAACATGTTGCTGATATTTTAACATATGAAACTGGCAGTTTAAAGCTCTAATGGCGAAGATTGCAGAAGTGTAAACCTTCTTACCCCATTTATCCAGCGCCATGGAGTCTCTATCAAAAGGGGTAGGATTTTTAGCAGCAGAAGCCTAAATACCCTTGGGCCCCTGTGAAATAGTCTCTGGATCTGCAACAGGATTTTTGAAAAATAACTTGTGGGACTCAGGGACCCTGTAGTATCTTTCAGGTTTTCTGGGAGCAGGAGGCAGGGAATCAGGGGCCAAACTAGATTCCAAGAAAGCATCATCAACAATGTCTAGTAGAGGAGGAATAGCTAAAGGCCTATGCTGAGGTAGGAGAAGGAAATCCCTAAGCCTCTTTTTTGAATCAGAATAATCCTGGCTTTTGCAGTGGAAATGCTCCCTTAGAGAATGTAAGGTTTCCCCGAAAGAAAAATCCTCTGGAGGGGAAGCAGAGGGAATAGAGTCCTCTGCATCAGAATCCTCATAAGTAGGTAAGGACAAATCCAGGTCATCAGAAGAGTCATAAAAAACAGAATCCTGATCAAAAGACTCATAATCAACCTCAGTCCTAGGCCTCTTAGATGGGGGGGTTGGCTACCCCTGATTAGAGTTATCAGATCTTCAGCCATTCTTATCATTTGTTTTTTAGGCATAGAGGCCTGAGCATGTGGCCTGGGCGTCTGTTTTTTAGACATGGATCGAGATTTAGGCCTAAGTAATGAAGGAGGCGTCAATTTAATATGCAAGTAAGTACACCTGAATACACCCTCAATAGCCGGTGCCTGCACAGTGGCTCCGGACCCATCCAAGGTAGAGACATTCGCGGGTTCCATAGTTGAAGCATCTCACGGCATACCGGACTCCGAATGGGTCTCAGTAGAGGCCTGCGAATCAGAAGTAGCGGGTATCGGGCTGCAAAAGCACCTCACTGAATACCGGCGAACTGGCAACTGGATTAGGAGAAGCGTCGTTGGCAGTTTTGGACCTCAGTGGCCTGTCTCTGTCTTTATCTTTGCCTTTTTTCGGAATCCCAGAAGTCGGATGGCTAACCGACGACATTTCTGGATAATTAAACCGAGAACTGAAATATTTAGATCAAAAATATACTGACGACGGATAGTGCGCTGATTAAATAAAGCACAAAACTGACAGCAAGGTACGTCGTGGTCAGGGCCTAGGCAAGGAATACAGTAACAAATGAAAATCTTTATGAGGTATTTGCTTTCCACAAGTAATGCAATTATTAACTTTTACTGACATCGGTAAGGAGCAAGAAAAAGTTTCCCCAATGGGGTACTTAGCTTTAGTTGAAGACTTCGGTTCTGAAACTCGAAAACGAAAATTTCAGGAGTTGGCCGACCGGCACTTGCGAACTGCTTCTTCTTCAGGCACCGCATGGCAAGAAAGACTGATGTAATGGCGTCGGCTGCATGTTTTATACCCCTGACAACCTGACGTCATGGAAGAAGGGACAGCAACCAACGCAGGACCCAAGACTTTGTTAATCAGGCTGAATGAGGGCAACCTGCAAGCAGATTACCCAAATGTAATGACTGCAACAGTGAAACACGAAGAACATCAGCTCAAGTACTGGGGGGTGTTTGTGGATGAAAATGACAGATCCTGCTGTCATGATCAAGTTAAACAGTTATTAAACTAGTTTTGCAGGACTAGACTGCATTTGTATGAAGCAAGTTAGAATACTTCACTGTGGTCTGTAGATGAGGTTATGGATGGTGTATACAAGAGCATATACACTTCTGAAAATGAGCATGGAGTTATGTTCAGCCTGATTAAAAACTGTGAAAAACTAAAAGGAAAGTTGCTGCTCAACTAAAAATTTTAAAGGAAAAATACATTATCATCCAGTAGCTTGCCAGTATCTAAAAATATTCATACATTACTGAAGCCATGAGTAGAAACAAATGCTGACCTTAATAAAGGGCTAAATGCCACCTCAGGTAAAACTCTTAAAAACAGCATTAGTGGTGTTAAAGTCAGGATGATAAAACACACTGACAAGTAAGCCTTGCAATGTCTACATAGGAAAATAACATGTTTAAAGCACTTAGTAAAGACAGAGCTGCCAGAATGAATACTGGTGAAGGTGGTTTTCAATGAAAATGGGGAACATATTGAGCATCAATTCAACTTCCAGATTTGGCAATATGAATACCAACAAAAGAAAGGTTTTACCAACTATGGAAAGTACAGTAAACAGTAATTCCACCTCTGTGAATGCTATAAATTTGATTGAGAAGCCCAGCAGTCAACAAACAATATACAATACAGAAAACATGAGTCACCAGATTTGGCAGACTTTAGCTGTTAAAGCAGATGCAATAATAGTATGAAATTTTTATAAACCTAAACAACTACTGGTGAGGTGACTAGCTGAAAAGCGTAACACAATTTCACTAGAATTAGACAATCTGGAGATGGTGCTAAACAATATTTCTACAATGCAAAAAAAAATTCAAATAACTGAAAGGCAAGCAGAACATAGATTAAGTGTATACAACTGAGTTGCAGGTAATAACAGAAGCTAATACATATGAAAGAGATGATTATAAGATAAAATGCAAGAGATGGAGAAGAATTATGGGTCCTTACAAAATAAGTTAATAGACTTTGAGGCAAGGTCTGTGGTCTAATCCAACACACCCGCGTGATTTGCTGTCTGCATTAAGGTTACTGACTATATTACTGTGTTTCTAGCACTGACTGTGCATGAATTAGTGTCTCTCACAATTGTTAAAAATTTCTATTTTTTACTTATAATGTAATACTCCCCTTGGTGTAAGATCTGCTAATCTAAAAAGTGATAATTAATTGTTTAGATAGCTAGGATCTATAGACTGAAACAGCATCAGGCATTAAATAAATCAGCACGCAGCTTTTGGCGTCTTTGCACGACAACAGTAAGGTACGGCTTAAGTGTATGCCTGTGCTTTGTATGTATATGCTAAGTGCCTTAATAAGCTATGCTAATCAATTGCTAGATTACTTAGAATCTCCAGCTAGGTATTGTATGTTGTTATTTATCATTTATTATTGGACTACACCCCTAGCCCTAAATAGCTCAGTTGCAAGCAGTGGACTGCTTTTCCAGCCCTAAACACCATAATTGAAAGCAGTTGATAAATAGAATAACTCTATTCGCTCCACATGTTGATACGGAGCTGCCGCTAACTTAGCCCTGCTTTTCTAGCCCTAAATAGCTCATTTGCAAGCAGCTGTGCTGCTTTTCTAGCCCCAAATAACCTAAATTGCAAGCAGTTGATACATCGACTAACTGTGACCACTCCGTATGTCTACACGGAGTTGCCGCTAACACTGGACTGCTTTTCTAGCCCTAATTAGCCCACTCACAAGCATATTGACTGCTTTACTAGACCTAAACAACCTAATTATATGTGGGTTGCTCCGTATGTCTATACAGAACTGCCGCAACCACTGGATTGCTTTTCTAGCCCTAAATAGCTCAATTACAAGCATTTTGACTGCTTTTCTAACCCTAAATAGCCTAATTGCAAGTAGTTAGCTCCGTATGTCAATACGAAGTTGCCGCTAATACTGGACTGCTTCTCTAGCCCTAAATAGCTCAATTATAAGCATTTTGACTGCTCTTCTAGCCATAAATAGTCTAATTAGAAGCAGTTAGCTCCATATCTCAATACGGAGTTGCTGCTAACACTGGACTGCTTTTCTAACCCTAAATTGCTCAACTCAAGCATTTTGACTGCTTTTCTAGCCCTAAATAGCATAATTACATGCAGTTCGCTCCGAATGTCCATTCAGAATTGCCGCTAACATTGGTCTGCTTTACTAGCCCTAAACAGCTCAATTGTAAGCATTTTGACTGTTTTCTAGCCCTAAATAGCCTAATTACTAGCAGTTGATATACAGACTAACTCTGTTCACCCTGCATGTCTCTACCGAGTTGCCACCAACACAATAATGTTGTTATTGTATGACTGTACTTCAAATACATGTGCTAGATCCTCATAAAATGTTAGACCACTCAAAGGGAATTCATAGGGAATAATATAGTTATCCTAGTTATAATATACCATTCTAAGGGAAGTAAATAGGGGGTTACCAAATTAGTACACAGGCTAAGCCATTCTAGATTTGTATATAAACTGCGGTGATTAAATGCTAATGCTTTTTTCTATGTTAGTTTTCCACCACATGTTTGTTTTATTTTCTCATACAAACTAGATCTCTAAAAGTAGTTTACTGGGGATTTTCATGGTTCATTTTGGAACATAGACTATGAATGTGAACCTTTGCATTATATAGTTTGAGTTACTACTGTACTGCTTTCCACAGTATGCTCATCTCCTTACTTGCACTCCACCCCTCTAGCTAAGACCTTAACAAGCTGACATTATATTGTTTTCTCTCTGTCTCTCTTTCAGCCTGGAAGCAATGTGCTAAGACACAGGCTGTCTCATCCATCTCCTATCTATCTACCTCAAAGTGTACCCTACAAACAGAAAGATCTCCCGAGTGAACACCAAACTCTGGACTGCCTAAAAGTGCCTCTCACCAGCCTCACAGTCAAGGCGATAGCATATAATTTCTGTACTGAACTCTTCAAGAGTGAGTGCCTTTTTAACCTAATTGTAAGGGCCAGCACACCCGCAGACCTACCCCGAGGCCATTCCTACCCTTATAATATTGTCCTAACTAACTGAGCAGAGTGGATGAGAGTTGTTGACCACAACTGTTAGCTGAGATATATAAGTATCCTGTTTTTTTTTTCGATTATTTATACAGATTATTGTTTCTAACAATTAATATATAGCACTTTTATTGTCTGTTTTTAGTCTTTGAGTGTATTTTATTGCTATTAACTAATCTGCACAAGTAACTGATTTGTTTGCAGTTAAAAGCATTCTGTATATTTACAAATCTTTACCTGTTTAAAAACTTTCATTTGTGGCTTTCTCTAGTGCTTACTGTCTATAGGCTATTGCTTTAGCTGAAGCCTTTCTTTAACTTGGCTAGATTGTGTTAATTGTCTGCTGGCTAGTGGGGGCTGGTTATTTTGTGTTTTTGTAATAAAAAAAAAAAAAAAGTTGTTCTTCTGGTATTTAAGCCCTAACTTTGATAGGGTTTCTGTCTATACACACTGAGCAGAGTGGGTGAGAGTTGTTGACCACAACTGTTAGCTGAGATATACAAGTATCCTGCTTTTTTTCGATTATTTGTATAGATTATTGTTTCTAACAATTAATATATACCACTTTTATTGCCTGCTTTTTAGTCTTTAAGTGTATTTTATTGCTATTAACTAATCTGCACAAGTAACTGATTTGTTTGCAGTTAAAAGCATTCTGTATCTTTACAAATCTTTATCTGTTTAAAAACTTTCATTTGTGGCTTTCTCTAGTGTAGGCTATTGTTTTTGTCCCTACCCCCCCTCCCAGTTGGTGTCTTGCTGTTATACTTGGTGGCTTTGCAGTTGCCCGCCCCTACTGTAAATCTGATCTGTGACACTCCTCCCAGTCTAGTGTCATTAGCTCATTCTACGTAATACAGAGAGAACATTGGATAAGGCCTTCTGTTTCTCCTTTTTCCCTTTCAAAAAAAAAAAACAAACAAAAAAAACTTTTGTGTTCTGACTGTGCTTCTCAAACATTTTGGAAATATAGAGTATATTTCAGAGCATTTATTATAACTTTTATTAAAAAAGATAATAATGGTAGATTTGTAATACTAAGGGGCTACTGGCAAGGGGGGGGATTACATTGGCATGTATTTATATTCCACCTAAAACTGCTATAATGGAGCTTAAGAAAATTCTGGGAGAAATAATCAGCTTTCAGCAAGGAATATTACTTTTAAGTGGGGACTGGAATTACTGTGCAGCAGTGAAGATGTGTCTTGGAAAGTATAACAAAGCATGGTAGACATTTGAAGAAATTCTTGAAAATATTTGGCATGGAAGATGTGAATTCAGTACTAGGAGTTTGGAGTGAATTTACATATTATTCCCCAAGATACAAAAACTGGGCTAGGCTAGACAGAATTTACATTTCACAGGAACATGTGCATTTAGTTGAAGATCCTGACATGCACCTAATAACTATTTCAGATCATGCACCAAAATAACTAAAATAAAAACATAGGGTAATGAAATAAAAATGAAACAGGGGTGCTTTCCCACCTATCTGCTGAAAAGAGAGGAATTTAAAGAATGAGCAGTAGAAAATATTCAGGATCTACAAGATATACATTTCTTCTGAAAGTATATATAGGAAGTGGGTAAAACTAAAGTGGAGTTTAAAATAGGGTGGAAATAAAAGAAAGATATGGTTAAGAAGCAACAGGAATTATTTAGAAGGACTGTAAAATGTTAAATACTGCAGAATAGGGGGAATGTCACAGAACAAGAAAAGGAGCAACTGCATAATGCTAAATAGAAAATAAGGAATTGCCACAATAATATGCATGAGTTTAGAATATTGCTGTTAAGAAACAGTTTTTTGATAATAACTCTACTTCACAAAAACTTTTAGCACAACGACACAGGCAACAGAAAGTAGAAAGGGCTGTCACCAAGCTTAGGGAGCCTATAACAAGGAAGGTACCAAGAGATCCTGAAGAGGTGGTAGCAATATTTCAGAAATTCTGCTAAAGCCCGTATAAAGCAGAGAAATGTGGAAATCAAGAAAAGGTACAAATGGAGATGTTTATGGAAGAATTAAATATGCCAAGGTTAGAGGTAGATAAGGCTCAATTACTAACACAATAGGAGGAGATGAGACAAAACGGTGATGTATAACCAATCTACAGGAAAGTCCCCAGGAATAAATGGTATTCCATGGATTTCTGGAAGCTAGAAGGGAAAAAACTGATAAAGATCTGAAAGGTTTTGTTTAACAGTATTTTAAGAGAAGGAGAAGTATCAACATCCTGGAAGAAAGTGTGGTAACTAAAAAGGGTAAAGATGCATCTGATCCAGCTTCATTCAGTCCCACTTCAATACTAAACCATTATTATAAAGTGTTTATGTCTATAATGGCTAAAAGAATGGCAAAAAATGATGCCAAAACGAACAGATATGGATTAATGTAGTTTTGTGGAGAGGAGGCAAACATTTGATAACATTAACAGAACAGAAAGCAAGAAAATACCACTGTTGTTGGTTGATCTTGATGCAGAAAAAGCATCTGACAGAGTAAGCTGGGGCTATATGAGCAGGGCAATGGAAGCATTTGCTTTCCCTGACAAAATAAGGTTGATTAAGAGGGTATAGGTGGGATCGGAGGTGAAAGTTAAAGTGGGTGGGGTCCTCTCTGATAACTTCTGCTTGAGCAGAGGAAGCAGACATGAGTGCCCTCTTTCCCCTTTGTTGTTTGCATTATATTTAGAACCATTGGCAAAGAAAATAAGGGACTCAGAAATTCAAGGATATAATTGATAAGGCTTTCAAGAGAAGCTGGCTCTGTTTGCAGATATTATTTTATACCTGACAAAACCAGCAAAAGGACATTACAGTGTTGTGGAACATTTTAAGACAGTTTCAAATCTTTTCCGGATACAAAATTAATGAAGCTAAAACAAAGGCAATAGCAGTAAATTATGCATCTACACCTGAATTTGTTCAGCAATATCCGTATTTATGAGGAAATGATAAAATAAAGTATTTAGGAGTATGGATTAAAATGGCTATGGTGTGGCAGCTAAGGATATGTGGGAAGAGACTAAACAAAAGATAATACAAAAACTGAGAAACTGGAAGCTCTGTTACATGGATATGGATAGTAAGATACAAGCAGTTAAAGTATTTTAGACCCTTTAGTCTTATAAATAGGTCAGGCACATATTTATTAACCAGAGAAGTTGTTGTGGATAGCAATTAATAAAGAGCTGAAGGATTTTATCTGGGAGGCGAAAACGCAAGAGTTAAGTGAGATAAGGTGATTCTTCCAGTAGAACGAGGCAGATTGGTATCACACGATTTGAAGGGGTATTTCACAGCTATACAGTTAAGGCTCCTATACATAGCACAAGGAGAAACCTACAATTCAAAGTGGAAAGGGATGGTGATGAAACAGAGAAGCTCAAGAAACGAGAGACTGGGATTTTGGATGCAAATCTTTAAGGAGAATAACAATAATCATACAGAGTATTACATTCATGAAGTAGCAAAAATTATTCTAAGAACTAAGCCAACACAGGAATGGAGCAAGGAGATTCTGCCAATAGGGATGACTGCAATTAGGGATAAAGACAACAGGCAAGAAGGGGATTGGAATTTATTGGAGAAAACACACAAAGGAACCAAGCAACTGGCAGCAAATAACTACAGAGGGAAAGGTAATAGAATAGGAAGACACCAATAATTTATTTGGCCTGCTGGTTAGAGATTGCCTTCCCTGTCAATGATTGATATCAGGTGAGGAATGAGGTTTAAAAGAAAGCAGAACTTGAATGAGCTATGTAATGTCTGACTGAAAATGACCGGGTAGATTATAAGTGATGTATAATATTTGCAAATAGGATTATATCGATATGGGTAGGGATATAAAATGCTTGCAGCT
Source organism: Protopterus annectens (assembly GCF_019279795.1). NCBI lineage: Eukaryota > Metazoa > Chordata > Ceratodontiformes > Protopteridae > Protopterus > Protopterus annectens. Next base: position 1,283,575,813 of record NC_056725.1, read on the forward strand.
GGGAGTATATCAATGTGATTTGTTTTTATTTGCATAAATGTATGAATGGCTATGTCATAAGTGATAATTTAATAAATGTTTTCTTGTTTTAAATAAAAAAATGAATAGAAGCATGTGTAGCAGGTTGCAAGTGTACAATATCTACAGAGGAATGGGAGAACAGGGTTCCTTTTTTAACAATATAATTTATCCTTAAGTAAAAGCTATCTGTTCTATACTTCTCCAGCAATTAAGGCAGAATTATTTGAGAAGTGTCATCTGAATGTGGACTTTTACAAGAGATGGAGGTTTGGTTGCCATCTTTTCAGAAGAGCAAAATGGGAACTTCTTGGTGAAATGTGAGACTTTACAGGACAAACCATGCCATCAACCAGTGCAGAAGACCTATCTACCAGAATAATGACGCACCGTTAAGCTTTTAGATATCGCTATCATTTAATATCAGAAAAGTTTTTTCAGATACAGCAGCATTCTCAGACTCAATATTAACATGAAAGCTAGAAAATATATTACTTCCTAAAACATCAGGGATATCTGTTCGTTTTCGTTTTTCACATAGCACAGTCACCCAAATCAGGACTGTTATGATAAAAAAGAATTAGGTGGCAACTACTGGTGGGAGTAATAAGCAATTGGAGGAAGTAGGATTTGCATGTGCTGTAGCTCCTCCCTAGTTTGAACTCTGCTTTTAGCAGCACACACTGGCCCTATCCTTGGACTAGAACAGAAAGCAAAATCTTTCCCCTAAGACAGCAAGCAACAAGAAGCAACATTTCCAAAGTCTCCACAACCTGATGAAGCAAGCTACAATGCCAAGGAGCAAATAACATCACCATCCCAGATTGGAATTCTGTCAGTAGAAAATGGCAGTTTATTCACTTCACACAAAACAATGGGAAAAGATATAAAGTTACTTAACTCAATTCAGTACCATGCCTGTGTTTGACAAAATTTAACGCTTAAATATTTAAAAAGAATGTACATGTCTCTTGCTCCGATTTTACAGAGGCATGCTCCTAATTCTAAATGAATTTTTAATTTTCATGTGGTCACATTCCCCGTGGTGCAAAAATCACCATCAGGAAATACTCGGAAAGGCAAGAGCATGTCACATGACTGCCACTGTCAATCATCAGTGATCCCAGCCATTCCATAAGCTAGGAGCGATATCACTGCATCAGGACAGTCTGCGCACAGCAGCAGCACTGCTGCAAGTTTCCACAGCACATGATGGGGCCATCCCTATCCTCTTTTTCCACCTCTGAGTTTATTTAAATTTTTGTGTATAACCCAAGGAAAAGTACAGTTTTGTACCTACCATAAATGCAGATGTTCGAGTGTTCACACTGCTGCAGTCATCACACTTGGGTTATCCTGCCGTCAGACGGTCCCGCAGTCGGCCCGAGTTCCAAAGTCTTGGTCCTGCATTGGTTGCTGTCGCTTCTTCCCTGACGTCGGTGCACCAGGGGTATACAAGATGCATCCAACGCCATTTTCTTCAGTTTTTCTTGCCCCAGATGTCAGGTGCCCCCAATAGGTATGCAATACATACTGCTATATAAAAATATATATATAAAAATAAAACAATACATTCAGTCACAAGCAAATACACCACAGAGGTTGTATAGGATAGAAAGGAATAGATAAGTCCAGCTAGTTCAGAGGGGATGGAGGGAGGGTAACCTGGACTGCAGCAGTGTGAACACTTGAACATCTACATTTATGGTAGGTACAAAACTGTACTATGTTCATCGTGTTACACTGCTGCAGTCATCACACTTGGGTTGAATCCCAAAGCTAAGGATGGGTGGTGGAACTAAACAGGGTTTGGAGAGGCTAGTAGTCCCTGCAGAACTGCAGTGGCAAAGCCAGCTCTGGTTTTAGAATATAGAGGTAAGTGATAGTGCTTGGTGAAGGTGTGCACTGAACTCCAAGTTGCAGCCTCCAAAATATCCTTGGTTGGTACTCCTCTGAGGAAGGCTGTTGATGTTGCTGTAGCCCCGGTGGAATGGGCCTGATGTTACCAGGCACAGATTTCCCATGTTGTGTGTAGCGGAAAGGGATGCAATGTCCTATCCATTTTGAAATGGTCTGTTTTGAGATCGCTTTTCCTTGAGATCCTGCAGCATAGGATACAAAGAGCTGGTCAGTTTTTCTGAAAGCCTTACTTTTATCCAAGTAGTAACGTAATTGCCTGTGAATGTCCAAAGAGTGTAGGAGTCTTTCCCCTTTGTTCTGGGGTTTGGATAAAAGGTGGACAAATGAATGGTTTGGTTTAGGGCCACACTGGATACCACCTTTGGCATAAAGGAAGGGTTAGTCCGTAAAGAGACTCTGTCTTGATGAAAAATGATGAAAGGCTCCACTGCCATTAGGGCCTGTATTTCTGAGACTCTTCGTGCTGAAGTTATTGCTAGCAGCAGGGCAGTTTTCCATGATAGAAACTGCAGATCAGCTGTGAAAGCTGGTTCAAAGGGCGGAAGTGTATGCTTTTCCAAAACAAAGTTGAGATCCCAAGTTGGCATTGGTGCTCTCCGGGGTGGTCTTATGTTCTTAGCCCCTCTGAGGAACTGTCTTAGTAATAGATGTGAAAATATAGGAGGATCCGTGTTGTACTGAGCTGAAATAGCCGAGGCGTGGATCTTAATAGATGAGAAGGAAAGTCCTTTGTGCAACATCTCAGTCAAATATTGAAGAACCTGAGGAATATTTGGGACAGGGGGAGTTTGGCCTTTAGCCTGGTTCCAGGCGCAGAATCTTTTCCATTTGTCTGAATAGACTTTCCTGGTGCTGGGCCTCCTGGCCTCCAGAATAACGTCCATCACATCTTTAGAGAGAAGTGTTGACTGGTTGTTTAGGCAATTTGCCATGCAGCCAGATTTAAAGTCTTGAGCTGGCTGTGTAGAATCTGTTTGTTTTGCTGAGTGAGTAGGTGAGGAATTGTAGGCAAAATCCATGGTGGGCCTTGAGCCATGTTCCTTAGTATTGGATACCAGTGTTGGTGTGGCCAGTCTGGAGCAATGAGTATCATTTGTGGCCTCTCTAGTCTGGCTTTCAACAGCACCTTTTCCAGAAGAGGCAGTGGAGGAAAGGCATACACTGTCAATGTTTTCCAATTGAATGATAGGGCGTCCACTTTCCAAGCTCGTGTGTGGTATGTTCTTGTGCAGAATTTCCGTAGTTGGTAGTTTTGGGGGGAAGCAAACAGATCTATGTCTGGGCTCCCCCATTTTTGAGTTATCATTGCGAATACTTGTGGATCTAGTTTCCACTCGTGAGGATCTGTGATATTTCTGCTTAGATCGTCTGCCAGTGTGTTTTTCTTTCCTGGCAGGAATTGTGCTTGTAGTTGAACTTGGTAGGTCAGTGCTGTGTTCCACAAGGTCATTGCTTGTCAGCATAGGGGGTAGGAGTGTGTGCCCCCCTTGCTTGTTTATGTACCACATCACTGTGGTGTTGTCCGTCTTTATTAGGAGTTGTCCTGGATGTAGGAGGTCCTTGAAAGCTGTTAGGGCATTTTGTACAGCTAGCATCTCTTTATGATTGATATGTAGATGCCTTTGGTTTGCAGACCATTTGCCCTGAATACACTGTCCTGCCATGTGTGCTCCCCAGGCATAATCCGATGCATCTGTTGTCATAGTGTGCCTGGCTGTGGGTAAGGTAAAAGGCTGACCCTTGTTGAGGTGACATGCCTGAGCCCACCATAGAAACTCCTGTTGAAGGCAGGGAATGAGTGGTACTATTGTTTCCAAGCTGTGGTTGTGTTGGGTCCATACACTTTTTAGATACCATTGTAATTTCCTCATATGCAGTTTTGCAAATGGTATTAGTAGTATGCAAGATGCCATGAATCCAAGGCCTGCAGAATTTTTCTTGCAGGGAGTTGGGTCTTTGTTGCCATCATTTTGAAGTATTGAGTCAGTTGTCCTTGCTTGTCTGGCGTGAGATAAGCCATCCGGGCCATTGTATTTAAGCTGGCACCCAGGAATATTATGTTCTGTGAGGGCACTAGTTTTGACTTCTTTTCATTTACTGTGTACCCTAGGCAACTTAGTAGGTTTTTGACAAACGCCAGATACTTTAATAGAATGTCCTTGCTTTCTGCTTGAATAAGGCAGTCGTCCAGGTATGGATATATCTGAATCCCTCTTTGTCTGTAGTATGTAATTACTAGTGCCAGGCATTTTGTGAAGACCCTGGGCGCAGTAGATAAGCCAAAGGGCAGTGCAGAGAATTGGTAATGGGTTGAACCTGCAATGAAGCGGAGGTATCTTCTGCAATTTTGTCTGATAGGGACATGCAGGTATGCCTCCTTGAGATCCAGCGTTACTAGCCAAGCCTTCTTGCCCAGCATGGGAAGAAGTTGCTGCAGTGTTAGCATCTTGAATTTGGGTACTTCCAGGTATGTGTTTAGAAATGAGAGGTCCAGAATGGGTCTCCAGGCTTTGTCCTTTCGGGGAACTAGAAACAGTCTTGAGTAAAATCCTTGTCCTTGCTCCTGTGTAGGAGCCTGTTGAATGGCTCTCATGTCCATGAGAGCTGAAATTTGCTTTTGCGCCTCTGCCCATTGATTTGGTGGCAGGTTTGGCATTCCTTTTATCCTTGGCAAAGTGTGAAAGTGGAATCTGTATCCTTGAGATACAATATTTAGGACCCATTTGTCTTTTGTGATGATGTGCCAATTGTCTGCAAAAAGTGCTAGACCCCCCCCAAGGAAGATGCCAAGAGGGTTTTGCTTGGTAGTTTGAGGGGTAAGTCATTGTGTCTGTCTTCTGGTAGTTTGAGACCTGTCTTATCTTCCTTTTTGGGTTGTGGCACTCCATTGTCGAGGCTGGTAAGAGCCTTGTGGCTGGCCTCTGCTTCTTGGGCGTCTGTAGCTGCCCCTCTGTGGTCTGGCAGAAACTGGAAAGGACCACTTTTTGGTTGGCCAATTTCTGCTGAAACGTGGGGGTTGAACCTGTAAGAAATCCTTGACAGTCTGCATAGATTTTGCCTTATCCTCCATTTTCTTTAAAACTTCTTCTGCTCTTACACCAAATAAAACATCCTGCTGTAAAGGTGCATCCAATAACTTTGCTTTAACATGATCAGGTAAAGATTGTTCTTTTAACCAAGCATGCCTACGTATGACAGACCCTGTCACTGCTGCTCTACAAGAAGCTTCCAATGAATCAAATCCACATTGCAAAGTATGTTTTCCCACTTGTTCAGCTGAATGCAACAAAACTTGCATTTCCTTGTAATCTGGCTGGTCTGAATGTGCGAGCATTTTTTAATTGAGACATCAGAAATTGCTGATATTTCAGCATGTGAAACTGACAATTTAAGGCCCTCATAGCCAGAGTAGCTGAGATATATACTTTCTTTCCCCATCTGTCTAGTGCTCTAGAATCCCTTTCAGAGGGCACAGGATTTTTAGCAGTAGAGGCCTTAACCTCTTTGGGACCCTGGGAAATGGTTTCTGGGTCAGCAGCAGGGCTTTTATACAGGAATTTGTGTGAGTCAGGGACTCTGTAGTATCTGTCTGGTTTGGCTGGTGCTGGAGGTAGTGAATCTGGGTTAAGGCTAGATTCTGAATAAACATCATCCACAATATCTAGCACATTTGGAATAGCAAGTGGTCTGTGCTGGGGTAGTAAAAGGAACTCTCAAAGCCTTTTCTTAGAATCAGAGTAATCTTGGTCTTCCCAGTGGAAATGTTCCCTCATAGTATGTAAGGTTCCCCAAAAGAGTAGTCTTCTGGGGGAGATGCTGAAGGGATAGACTCTTCAGCATCAGAATCTTCATAAGGGGGAAAGGAATATTCCTGTTCCTCAGAAGAGTCTGAGGAAATTGAAACCTGGTCAGAGGAAGCGTAGTCCTCCTCCTGCCTTGGCATTTTATCAGGAGGGGGATGGGAACCCCTGATTAGGGTAATTAAGTCTTCAGCCATCTTAAGCATCTTTTTCTTAGGCATGGGGCCTTGTACTGGAGACTGCTGTGCAGTCTTCTTTGTTTTTAAAGGAGTTTTCAGTTTTGCATAGGATTTTATAGTGAGTGTAGTCAGTCTGAAGACACCTTCTGCAACTGAAGGCGTTTCAACTGCACCGGAATCTCCTTCAGGTATGGAGTCGGAAGGGCCTAAAGGTAAAGGCTGTGGAGGCCTAGCAATCTCCGCTTGTGAATTGGATGTCGCCTGGGGGTCTAAATCAGCGGTCGTCAGGAGCTGCGTAGGCGCATCACTGAAAACCAGAGACCCGACGACTGGCAAAGCAGAGGCCTCGGAGTCCGGTTTGGATTTTGGCTGCCTGTCCTTATCTTTGCATTTTTTATGCATTGCGGTCGTCGGTTGATCTGACGGCATGGTATAATTAAATTTCCTACCAAAATAATGCCGGGCGAAATCAAACCGACGTTTAATAGTTTGTTTATTAAACCTAGCACAAAACCGACAACCTATTGCGAACTGCTTCTGCTTCGGGCACTGCGCGGCAAGAAAGACTGAAGAAAATGGCGTCAGATGCATCTTATATACCCCTGGCGCACTGACGTCAGGGAAGAAGCGAAAGCAACCGACGCCGGACCAAGACTTTGGAACTCGGGCCGACTGCGGGACCGCCTGACGGCAGGATAACCCAAGTGTGATGACTGCAGCACTGTAACACGATGAACATCCTAAGCATTCATAAATACTTAATTTCTACAGGCTAATAAAAAATTTAACACACAGCATTCTGGACCTGCTTATATAAAGTTCAAGAATGCTTTAGCAAGACAGCTATGCCTATACTCAAAATAAATACTTGGTTTAAACAGGCTAAATAAAAAAATATGCAGTTAACCTAGACTCATTTATATTCCATGCATTTATTATTTTTCTACTGCCCTAATGTTCTGAAGAGTCCCCTAAGCTCCCTCCTCCACACACAAACTGTCCCATTCATTATGCCATGAGCCAAAATTTGGCTCATTTACTTAACAGACCTCAGTGACAGACCTACAAACCATTCATTCCATGGGTCAAGTGACAGTCCATAGGCCCATATGTCTTTTAGTGGGGCAAGAGTCAGTTCTAGGGGAAGGCCATCATTCTGATGGGTGTGGTCCCTTTCTAACATCCTCTCCTGTGCAATGGACTGGTTTCTTCTAATGCCCGCCTGATTGGTGTAAATGTACATTCATGCTCCCCAAGCATTCCCTAACAGTTGCTGAGCCAAGCAAGGTAAAAAAAATTGCAGGGAAGGCAATTCAACAATTTATGTAATTCTGTACTGATGATAGTTAGAAGGAATGAAAAGATATGTGCTGTATAATGTATTTAAATGGAAAAGAATTACAATGTTTTTTTTCTTTTCTGTTGAGGCTTGTTTGCCTATGTCTTAAGTGATAACTTAATAAAGGTGTTTTTTTAAACAAGACTTTGGACATATTGATCTCCACACATATCACAGTTTCTCGGAGGAAAAGGGAATAGTTATAGCCATGACCTTATGCAAAAGAAATAAGGCAGCTACTCAATTATAATAATAATATACCAAAAAAGATTGGCTTGGAAGCAACAATTGCCATTACAATGTCCAACCTCCTTATTTTTACCAGCAAGTTCAGCTTACACTTCTCTCCAATTTTGTTAGGAAGGGAGTGGCTATATACAGCTGCTCTACACCCCTAAGGATCCACAGATGAGGATCTGCCCCACATAGGTCAACCCTATGGCATTAAAGATTAAGCTCTTCCTGATACTAACCTAGGAGGAGCCTGCTGTTCTGCTGCACAGTTTTCCAAAGAGCCCCACTGTTTCATTCCAAGTCTTCTATTCTATGCTATGCAACAGCTGTCTATTCTGCCTAACAAATGTACCCCAGTATAATGAAGAATATGAAAATCAGAAACGTTGTGACACAAAAAACTTGTTAGCATCACAGGTTCCTAACCACCCCATCTTCTCTTCCAACCTGCTACACTTAGGTCAAAATAACCATGATAAATAATTTCAGTTGGGAGGGGGGAATTATCACAGTTCAAAACTATGCTATCCCTGCGACTACATCTCTAGATGACAAGAGGCAATTTCTGAACAATCCAGTGACTTCCTTCCCTTAGAAGTCACAGCAACTGGCCGAATTATGCATGTTAGATACTCCAGTGAAGGAGGAGGACAAAATATATGTGCCATATTCATACTGAAAATGAGCTGTCAGTCAAACCTGATTCAGATTTACGGCTGGGATATAAGTGAACTACAAGGGAGTACCAGTAGATATACTCTACCAGGACTTCGGCAAGCCCTCTTACTCAGTCCCAAACAGAAAGCTGCTTTAAAAACTGGAGCAGTTGGGAGAAGGGCCAAGACTGAAGAAATCGATATAGAATACAAAGGGTTGTGCTGTCAAAGATAAGGGCAGGAATTAGACTAGTAGAATACCAAGAAGTTCGATCCCAGGTCTGGCAGTCCTCTGTATGTTTGGCTAAGACACTTGAAGGATCAAATTCTTTGCTGATGACAGAAAAACAAGTGCAGTAGTAGACGACACAAGGAAGTGTTTAGTAAAGGGTTTGGAATGGTGGCACAAGAGTACAGAATTATGGCAGTTGAGGTTTAATACAAACAAATGCAAAGTGCTACATTTAGGTCAAAATAACCATGATATACAGTATCAGTCGAGGGAGAGGGTGGGTAGTGGAACTGATGGCACCAAAAGAGGAAAAGCTTCTGAGGATGTTGACTACATGTAGAATGGACCACTGGGGAGCAAAGTGAAAAAGCAGTAGCAACAATAAATGGTATATTGAGGTGTATCCCTTTTGAGCTAGATTACAGAAGTAAAGAGATAATATCACTAGTATAAACAGCCTTCATCAGACCATATCTTAAGCACTGTCTGCAGTTCTGAAAGCTGTATAAGGAAAAACACATCAGGTTGCTATAAGGAATCTAAAGGAAAGGTATCAGAACATCCACAGCATGGAGGGGAACAACTATAACCAGTGGCTAGAGAAATGAGACTTTTTATTTAAGACCAGTAAAACAGGGAGCTATGACCCCAGAAAGATCTCATGAAGGAGCTACAAATGGGGTTATTCTGGACAGAAAGGACAGACCAGGACGAAGATAATGCTTGCAGCAGATTGAAGGGATTAATTAACTTTAGGTCTCTAAAATTAACATTTTTAAGATAGGAATTTACTGCTGGAGTGGGTGGTGGACAGACAATCCACAAAGGTATTCGACAGGACACAGAATAAGCATAAAAAAGTTAAGTGAGGATGGAGTGCAGATAAAATATTAAATCCACTGAAAATGGCAGACTAGATAGATTTAGTACAATTTTTTCATTAAGCAAATATAATGTAATAAAAAGTGGCCTGGTCTGCAATGATGAGCAGCACAATTCAGGAAATACTACAATGGGATCTGCCTCAATGCAGAGTACTAGGCAGCATTTGCATCTCACTGAGCCTCTGTAATCAACAGGTGACACTACTGCCTGGTGAAAGCCTGGATCCCTAATGCCCTAGTCTGTGTGAAGTACCCCTTTCTACTAGAACAGTACAAGAGCTGTGTATCAGATGAATGTTAAAAGGTTTTAGTCTAATACTCCTGTGTCTTCCATGCATGGTCTGTGGCCATGCATGGAGCTATTTTGGTGTTGCTACAAATCTTTCTTAATCATTCTCATATCCACATACTTACAAGTGATGTATGTCCACAGGTTACAGCGACTGTTCCATGGTCACATTGAGTGGCTGCACTACCGTGCCTGGTTAGTAGTCTCTCGTTACTGTGCTGCAACAGTCTCTAGTGATGTCTCTGGTACAAAGCTTGCCTGCTCTTAAACTGCATAGCTACTGTTACACATGTTCTGTTGCCTACATAAATAGGCTCACAAAATGCGTGTCTAGTTGGTGCTCACAGGTCTTACGTAACCCTATTGTACTGTTTGCTATAAATAGTGCTTCATCCACACAGCACAGGTTATACGTATTTCTCTTGGCAGCCCTACACAGTGGCTACCCGGGTTATTAATAGCATTAGACTGCAAAAAAAAAGATTTTCCAACAGCAAAATGCTTCAAATAATTTATTTTCCTGTCTTTGATTAAAAGGCAAACTTAAATCATCATACTTGTAAACAGCAGCAAATAAGTAAACTAATTTAACATTTTACTATACAAGCTTTTAGTTGCCTGGTTATTTACAATGATTAGGACTTGCAGACCAGTACATATTACAATTCACAGTTGTATCTTGCCCCCAGACAAGGTGCATGTTTTTTGTGTGGCAAATGGGGTGGGGTTAGTGATAATGAATTACTAAACAAAGGCAAGGATCGAATGTAAAACCGGCAGCTTCCAATAAATGTTAACAAAGAAACCACAATGTAAGGGCACATGTTTTCTGTAGTTACAAAAGCACTATTCACTGGAGAAGCCAGTGATTGGGGTTAATCAATTACAGTGTGTTAAGCACACTAGGCATGACTAGAAAATGACCAGTTAACGTCATGCTTATTTGTGAGTGGAATCCATTTATCTGGCGACAAGATGTGGAAAACAGATTACCATACACCACTACTTATCTACATGCTGGTGGCAGTGTTGTTCTCCATGTATCTCCATATACTGATAAAGCAGCATGGCATTTCAACCACTATTTTCACAATGTGCCTCACATTCTGGTGGGAAGTGGTGCTGGCAGAATGATTCTTGACAACTGTAATCCTTTAATAATGAATACAGCAGAGTTTCTGTGAGTAAACTGTTAATAACTGAAGCACCACAAATTCAATTTAAACAAGCAATTACCCTGGTCTCCTTCTATGGTAAAGCGAGTATTTTCGGTTAATAAAAACAGCAATGGCACATGAAGCAGATGAGAAGGCAAAATGTATAGTCTAAAAGAAACAAAAATAACTTTCAAGGGTAATAAAAGAAAAATGCATTTAATTTTTGAGGGGTTGTGGCAGACACATAGCACTATTATCAAGTAGACAAATAATGGAGAGGATGCTGAAACATGGCTGCTTAAGACTGACAGACAGGACGACTAACAAAAAAACGACTTGATGAGTCAAGATCTCTAGTTCTCTTTGCCTCTAAAGCTTATGTTTTTGTGTTAGACTTTCCAATAAACAAGTTTCTATTAACTTTGCTGGGGCAATTTACGATAATACCATGTACACATTCAAGTAGTTTTTGGGGGGAGACCAGCTTTGGACATATAATACTTATTTATTTATGCATGCTTTCCTTTCAGTAAACTGGAATGCTCTTCAGAGATAACTAATTCTGACTACAACCATTTTTTTCTGTCCATCTACATATTGTATCCAATAGCAGTTCCAGAATGCACGTAGTAAGATAAAAGCAAAGGAACAGCATACATGTTATACTGACTCACAGTTCATTCACTAGAATCAACAAGATCATGTTCCTTCTCATTTGTGTTCACACCTCTGATATGCTTGACACAAGACATATCAAAGCTTGTTTAGCACTACTATTAAACACGAGTTACAACAGCAGCTGCACATTCACTCACTTTGTACTCAGCAGGAGCTTGTGATTCTTAGCCACAAGCTTCCCAGACAGTTGTATCCCATTTAACCTCAGTTTAGCATTGTGGATGCATTACTTTCTAGCAAATTCCTGCTGCTCTTCCAGCATATCACAAACTACAGTATGTATGTATGTATTCATTACACATTATTAAACTGGGTTTTTCGCATTGGCCATTAAAAATTTGCACAAAAACTCCACTAAGAACAATGCGTAATCACTGAATCAAAAACAAATTATTTACTAGGACAGTGACAAAACAACAAAAGTAACTTGCAATGCCATCATACACTCATGTCAAATGACAAGATACCAATACACAAGCAAAACATTTTCCACAATGATCTGTGAGACGAATAGTTTTCTAAGAAGGAAAAACAAATTCATGGAGATAAAAAGCACAAAGTCTGCTATAAATCATTCATATCTCAGTTGTGTATATTTAATCATCCAAGGAACAAAGACAAGTATATTTATATAATATGTACACAACAGATTGTTTTCTTTAAAATTTACTGTTGTTTAAGTGCCCTGGCCATTCTGCTAGTACAGCAGTGAAGAGTGGAGTGGGGTCCTACAGTACTGCAGTCAAGGGTTAGGGCCTTATGGCACAATGGTACTGGGTTCAGGTGCATCAGTTTAAGGGACTCTGTAAAGGTCAGTTAGCTCTATCACTTAGATAATACCCTACAGTTACTTTTAAGCTGATGGCAGGGTCACAATGATGCAGTGACAATAGGAGAGAATTGTGCTGATGTGCAACAGTGCTACTGAATACCCTATCATCTGCCTCTTGCTGTGTGTTAGGAATGTGCAGCATCCCTGGATTAGAAGACATGTAAAAAATAAATTAAAGAAATGCTGTATTGCTCCACTGACAGAAAATACAGAGATACTGGAACACAGATGTGCTGTAATAACAGGTGTTGCAATTACTTGAGCTTTTCAGCTGGCATGAGCCCTTCATCGGGAGTACTAGGTATAGGATGGTCATTGTCGCTGTAAAACTAACAGTCTTTTTACCTTTGTTTATATAGGCAAAGTGAGTTATGGCAGAGTTATTTTTCCAGACTTGTTAATAGTCATCAAAACAGTAAACCACCCCCCAGCTTTTGTCAATACTTACTGATGAAGGGTGGGGGACATCATCCCTTAAGTGATTTGCTGATTAGGTAACAGGGCAGAAACAGTACTTTGACACACTACATGCCCAAAAACAATCCTTGTTGGGAGTTAGATTTACATAAGGATTCATCCTTGGTTTACCTTTAAAACGGTGATCTCAAAAAGACTGACCATGCTTCCATGAACTCCGAAATGCGAACGTCCCAAATGCCGAAAACCCTATATGTGAATGGCTAAATCTCGCCCACTTTTGACCCATGGTAGCACTGGTGTGGCACGGCTGGAAACATCTAAATTCAACATTAATTCGATATTTAAGATGTGTTGCGGATTCGAATTCGCAGACAATGGGTCAACGAAGTGGTAGGTCGATTATATGTGATCGACGATATAAAGGTAAACCTTCATCCTTAGGTCACTGTTGCATACCACTCATTGAATGTCCAGATTTTTGCCTCATATTTTTGGTATTTTCCTGATAAAATTTATGGTTTCCTGGCAAATCACTGAGGACTGAAGTCGCTAAACAATGGAATATATTTGAGGTCCAGATTTCATATCCTTCAGAAAATGCATGCTGACACAAATCTTGTTACTATAGCAACTTTGTAAGTTTACAAGAGCAATATTTCAAATCTGTCCTTGTTTTGGGGCCTTTGTCTCCCCATTATTTTAGGCTTCGCCCTGATTTCTTGTGCTAAAAAGTTGAGAGGTTTGCAGTGTTATTCTCCTTGTATGTGAATAAAATATGAAAATACCTACTAACATGTCTTAAAAAAAATAACGCTGGCATAATTCGCTTTGCCCATATAAGCAAAGATGAAACTATTAAGTTTTACAGCAGCAGTGAATATCCCATGCCTAGTACTCCTGATAAAGGGCCTATGTCCTGGGTCTTTGTGTTAGAAGACCTAGGTGATCCTAAAGAAGTTACAATAAATAAGTTGGTTATACAGATGGTTGCACGGTACTTTGTATGAATACCAAAGTATAATTCTGTGACTGATTAAGGCTTATTTTCAGAGGTACGCAGGACAAGTCTTTTCAGATCAAATAGTAAATGATACATAAACAGTGGATCGGTAATGCCGTGCCACACCTTTGTTGCTGGTACTCCTCTCCTCACACCAAGAGCAGCAGAAGCTTTAACAAAACATTCAGATTATCACTATTAAAATAGCTCACCTCCCTGCCATCCTTTTCAGTTACAGGCTTCAAAACTGGCATTTTGCAGAATAAGAAAATTATTCTCAAGATCAAGCTGTATGCCAGAAGTAATTTGTCAGACCTCTTACAACTACTGCCCCAAAACAAAGCAAATTATGTTCCTAAATCAGCCATTCTTTCCCACATTTAGGTTGCCAATCTTGCTTGTGTTCACTCAAATTAGTACACATAACTACATGCAATAAAAGCAGCCCTGCATACCTCTCAACCTCTGAGACAAAGAAATCTGGACAAAGCCATATATAATGGGCAGACAAAGGCCCAAAAATAGGGACAATGTTTAAATAGTGCTCTTGCAAACTTAGAAAGTTGATAGAATAACAGGTTTTGCATTAACATAAATTTTCTGAAGAGTATGAATTCTGTAACTCAAACATCTCTCATTATTTTCTGACTTCAATCCTCAATGATTTGCCAGTGATTTGCCAGAAAAAAGAAGGTATGTCTTACCATAAAGTTCAATCTGTGTTGCTCATCTTCTTTCATTCATCACTGATGGGCTCAGAACCGAACCCATCAGTGATGAATGGAAAAAAGATTAACAACACCAGATTAAAAAATTTTATGAGGAACAGACCAAAATATGAGGCAAAAATCTGGACATTCTGTGAAAAAATGGACAGTTGAGAGATATACCTGACTTATCACAGTTTCAGTATTTCTGAGTACTTTGACTTGCAGGTAAGACAAGGTGATAACTGTTGCCTGGATAGACATGGCGTGCCTGTTGAACTTCTGAGGACTGTAACGGTGAACCTTAGAACAGTGCAAATTAAAGTGAAAATGGGAGGTGTACAATATCCCTCATACAGTGATCTCTAAGTGAGTATATAATACCAGGGATATGGTCCCCCTTCCCAAAGCTATCGTGCAAAGTACAACAGCAGACTTTGGAATATATCTATCAGACTTGCAGTTTATTTTTCTAAGTTCTGGGATTTACAACATTGAGTCATATCAATAATCAAAACAGGGGTCAACAAGACTTTTAGTGACTGTTTTCCATTCTTGATTAATAATGGACAACAATACTTTTTCACAGGAGTCGTGCCCCCAACTGTATTCAGTGTTCTGCTCATGTTTCTACAAAATAATTAACTTCCATGCAGCAGGGCAGCTACTTTCAAAACAGTGACTGTAAAGAAACTGGAGTGAGCTAGCATGCAAGAACAGCATACTGAGGTGGGTCTGCCATAATGGTTGAGATCGGTACCTCATAGACCCAAAGTACAGGGTTTAATTTTGACCTCACATTACTGCCTAGGTTTAAAATTATTCTTCAGGGCAGTTAGCCTAGTATTCACCTGTTAACATGGACAGCATGACGAGCCTTTTCAGGTGTCTGACTTCAGATTAGAAGATTATACATTCAAATCCTACCATGGTTGTACAAAAGTAAAAAGAAGTTATGTACTTACTGCAATGTTCCATCTGTGTTGTCTATTTTGATTTATCCTTGACATATGGGTTCAGTTCCAAGCATTGGAACCAACTCAATCGTTACTACAGCCCGCAAGAACCAAAAATTCTCAAGCTCAAGTCCTGTCTATAGTGCTCCTCTCCAATTTACCTCAGATTGAGTTTACAGATAAACATGTCATGTCCTAAGCCTAGTATCACTTTAGTGGAGACCACACCTAATGTCATATATGAAACAATGTGTAACTAGGACCAGATTTCATAACACCAAGAGATCAGAATGGAAGGGGGATGGAGGCTGGGGAGTCAAGGATAAATGAAGACTGGCACAGATGGAATATAATGGTAAGTACATAACTTCTTTATCTGTTGTTGTCAATCTTCATTTATTCCTTGACATATGGAACAGTCTCTCCAGCTACCTTGTATCTTGGGAGGACTCACGGAAGGATATTCCTGAGCACCATAGAACAAAAGGATGTTCTTCCCCTAGAGACCAAATCCAATTTGTAAAGAGTAATAAAGGTATGAAAAGAAGCCCATGTCACAGCTGCACAAACAGCATCCATGGAAGCCTTAGAATGAAAAACTGCTGAAGTAGCTATAGCTCTAGTAGAATGTGCCATAACCGGCCCAGGCAATTCAACTTTCCTCTTATTGTATATGAAGCATATACAATCCTTCAGCCATCTAGACAAGGTAACCTTAGATACTGATTTACCTATTCTGGAATTTGAAAAGGAAACAAAGATTTGGTCAGATTTTCTAATATCCTTTGTTCTGAGACAGAATCGCAATTGTCTATGGGCATCCAATAAATGCAAAGAATATTCATCTTTGTTTGAGAAATTGGGGAAAAAAAGACTGGTAAATTGACTGTCTGACTGATATTTGTCTCTGACACCACCTTTGGCAGAAAGGAAGGATTCGTCTTCAAGTAAACTCTGTCTCTGTGAAATATCAAATATGGTGGTTTGCAAGATAAGGCTTGAATTTCTGAAATTCTTTTGGCAGATGTAAACACTACCAGAAATATAGTTTTTCACGGTAAAAATTTTATGTTGCAGTCGGCAGTAGGATCAAGGGGGAATGTACTATAATTTATAACATTAAGATCCCAGGGTAAGATCTTCATAATGAGGTCTTAGCAATAACGTTCCTCTTAAGAATGCGTTGCAACGTTTATGAGAAATTAATGAATATCTCTTGAACTCATTATGAAAGTTAGAAATAGCTGCTAGCTGAACCCCAACAGTAGAGGCACAGGCTCCTTCTTCAAAGAGTAAAGGTAAAAAATCTACGATTTTGTCAATAGAAGCAGAAAAAGTGTCAATGTTGTTGTCACGAGCGCAGTAGAAAGTTTTGCCAATTACTCTTACAAAGTTTCCTAGAGGGTTTATGTGATGCCAAAAAGATCTTACGAACTGGGGAAGATAGAGAAAAATGCCTGGCAGTTAGTGGAACTGGAGAAACTAGCCTGAGATTCTGAAGGTTTGGGTGAAATAATCCCTCTGGATGGGACAGATCATCTGGTTCAGAGTCCACAGTTGTAAAATCAAATAAGGCCAAAGGAAAGGGGAACCAAATCTGTCAAGGCCAAAAGGGAGAAATGAGGATTACCTTGCTCTTCAACCTTATCGCCTTCTTCAGAAATTGAGAGATTAAAGGAAAGGGAGGAAGGACATATAGCAGTCTGGAGGGCCAATCGTGCAGGACAGTATCTCTCAGGGACTCCCCCGGAGGGGGAACCAGAGCAAAGTAGCTGCTGCACTTGTTGTTCAGAGGTGACACAAATAGGTTGCAGCAAGGCTAGCCTGGGTCTATGTTAGAATCGCGAAAGCTTACTTTCGCGAATCCACATTCATCGACACATAAATGTTGAAGTGCAAAAATACCTAAGAGCGAAAAAAGCAAATCCAGAATGCCGAATGTCCTTTTTTTTGGCCAGCACAGTGAAAGTGGGGATGAGGAAATAAATCCTTTTCTTCACTGTAGTGTGGTCTCGGAGTTGGTAGGGGGGGGTGTGGGGTAGGGGGGCTTGCCCCCCTGCAAAAAAATTTTAAGAAGTGTTTCGCTTAAGGTTTTTTACATTGGGTTTTCCTTACCTGTATGGCGCTGTTGCTTCTGGGAATACGTTCAATGTTGTGTTCGCGTTTTTCATCTTTCGCTGTATTTGGTTTTCAACATTTATGCGTCGATGAATGTGGACTCGCAAAAGTAAGATTTTGCGATTTTAATATAGACCGGCTAGCCCCAGTGACGAAATATTTTCTATGCCACTTTGGGATTGAGAGACCACTCATGAGGCAGGAGAATGCATCTGCTCAGTTTGTCTGCTATCACATTGGAACTCATGTGTTGCTATAAGACAGTGGTTGGAAGAGATCATCCACTGCAGGACTCTGGGAGGTTCTCAACAAAGGGGATATGATCTGGTTCTTCCCTACATTGATGTACCAAACTACCAACATATTGTTTGTTTGGATCTCAATCGTTCCCAAGGGGGAGAGTAGTTTGAAAGGCCTGCAATGCTGAAAGTACCACCTTCATCTCTAGAACACTGATATGCAAGTTGGCCTCCATGGGGGGACCAAGTGCCTTGGACAGTCTTGCCCAGATAATGCCCCCCACCCTATACGGGAGGTATCCATAGTCACCATCTATGGATTGGAGTTGACACGGGACAAAGAAGCGGCCCAACAGAATTTCCTCTGAATGAATCCACCAAGTTACATTTTTGTTGAATGACTGGTAATCAAAATCCAAGGAATTCTCATGTGAAATCGTGCAAGAGGAACTAACAAAATCCCTGAAATACGATAGACATTCGATCAAGATCATAAAAATCATAAGCTATGTAGCATCTAAAATATCTCTCAGAAGTGACATACATCCTAATCCTGGACCACCAACTCTTATTTCTTAGCACCGCCACTCAACACTCTACTCACCATCATATCACACTACAACTCCCCAGAAAAGCTGCATACCACCTATTATTACTAAATATAAATACAAGAACCATTACTAAAAAAATTCATGACCTACACGTCAACCTCACACTACATTCACCAGTTATTGTCTGAACTGAAACATGGCTAAAACCTGCCATTACAAATAATGAAATCTTGGAACCAGGTTATTATACCTTATGTACTGATAGAAAAAGTAAAAAGGGAGGTGGTGTTGCCATTATGTTTAAAAATCAGCTTAATGTTGAAATCTCTGAACTATCCACCCCTACTCTTGATAAAGCTGAAGTTATCCTCACCAGGCTAAAAATTAACCACAAAAAAATTTATAAACATAATTGGATGCTGCATCCCACCTGGTAATAACATGCCCATATTAGAGAACTTACTACACTGGGTCTCCAATGTATTCTCACATGAAACAATCATTATGGGTGACTTTAACATAAGATTGGCTAACCTGCAATCCCATCAATTACATCAACCTCCATGGATATAATCAATTAATCCAAACACCAAATAGATAACTGATAAATCATCCAAAAGACAGTCAACTCTGAACTGGATATTGATAAACAGACCAACTGACTCATATCATTCTGGCGGCCTACCCAACAGCCTGAGCGACCACCTACCAACCTTTACGCTAAAATGATGTACATACCAGGTTAAACCCACAACCTACCAGCTAATAAGAAACAAAAGAAACTTTAACTCCACTTACTTTATTACTATCTAAAAGGCTGTAATTGGGAACCACTTAAGGTCCTCAGCCTAAGTGAAGCAGTAAATTCATTGAACTCTACTTTTCTAGATATACTGAATTCACATGCCCCTCCCAGAACTAAATCAAAATTTGCACCCTGGCTTAGCAAAACAACTGGGTCATTACTGAAAGCTAGGGACAAAATTTGGGACCGATGGCAAAAAACTAGATCTCACGCCTCTAAACATTTAAACCTAGAGCTGAGAAATAAAGCAAATAAATCAGTTAAACTAGATAAGATCAACTACGATCATAATATACAAATAAAAAGCATCTAAAGCCTCAAAAATTCTGGTCAGCCATTAACAACATTCTCCTGCCTGGTAAAGTTGGTACACCCTCCCCAACCACAACAAATTCCTCACAGAATATAGCCACACAATTCAACATCGATTTCACAGAATCCATTCTGGCCCAGTCAGCCCCCAACCATCCCCCACTCCCAAAGAATCACCTAAACCAAACAATAACAGCTTCACCCTACAACCTGGTCCTATGGACATAGATTAAAAAAAAATGCTAAAAAAAGCTAAAACCCACAACATTAGCTGAGTTTCTTAGAACTGCTTTCGACACAATAGCTTACCCTGTAGCCATACTTATAAACATACCTATATCTGAAAACCTAGTCCCTGATATCTGGAAAATTTCCCATATTATTCCACTTCACAAAGGAGGTAATTCAAAAGAACTGAAACTACCGCCCCATCACCATTCTTTCCCCACCATCTAAAATCCTAGTGATGTGGATACATACTCAAATCATGGAATACCTAAATACTCACAAACTTCTGCCTAATACACAACACGATTTTGGCCTTTTCATAACACCACCACTGCCCTAATGTCATTCACAGACATAGTTAATAACCATAGAAACAATGGAAAATTTATATCTGCACACCTCCTGAACTTAAGGCATTCGATACGGTTGCACACAAGAAACTCATTAATATTTTCTCTGATCCAAATCTCAGTGAAAATACTATTGCCTGGTTCCAGTGCAATGGCAGAAAGACCTCTCCTCTCTACTTCCAGTTACTTTAGATGCTCTCCAAGGTTCCACCCTTGGGCCCCTACTGCTCTATATTTTCACTAACAACCTTCAGACCTCTACACTACATGCTACTGTCATCCAATACACAGACAATTCCACATTAATGTGATGCTTCTTCCCCTCAAGATCTTCATTCACCAACACAAGCTTCCTTTCTCTCTGCTGAATCTTGGCTCTCTAATTCCCAGCTTATTCTGAACCCTAATAAAACTAAACTGCTGCTCTTCCACCCAAGTAGATATACACCACCATCTCCTCTATTTAACATCACAACCAAAAATAAAATCATTATCTCATCTGTCACCCACATTAAACTACTTGAAGTTGAAATTGACTAATTTGAGATTTGATATTCACATCTCCCAAACCATAAAGAAGGTCCACTAAAAATCGGGTATCCTATATAGAAATAAGCAATTTCATACAAGCGCATATCCAACAATTGATATGTCCACAGAATTTCCTCATAAAAAGAAAACAGGGCATAAGTAACATGTATGCAGACCACCTCAAGGTCCTATCCCCGTATTCTGTCTCCTACACAGGCTCTTAATGGTAGACCTACGCCTGGCATACAAGGCATTGTCAGACCCCATTCTGATGGACCTCCTGCATATCCACAAAACAAACAGCACCAGAATTACCCTTCTAAAGTCTTAAACCTTGTCTGTGATATAAATAGGACCTGCTGGAGAGACAGGTATTTATCCCATAGACTACCCTTTCTTGGGAAAAGGCTCCCCATCAATGTGAAGCAGACTTCCTCCCTAGTACAGTTCAAGTGTAATTTGGACAACTGGATGGGGAACAGGAAATTCATCCCCAGTTTGGCACCTATGTCTCTAATGGACACAGACAGCCTGTAAATGGTTCATTTCCCAGGCCTCTGCTTGTAAATGTTTCACCTCCCAAACCCCTGCTTACACTTATCAGGTACTAGAACTTGTCAGAGATTTGGGAGGCATGGCTAGGCTTAAAAAGGTCCTCGTGGTCATTAGCCTAATAAACACCTCTGAACTAAAGTAACACTCGCACGCATACACCTCTGCTCAACACTTACCTACACTTCTCCAATTCTCACTAATCTAAGAAAAACTGATACTGCAAAAATTGATTCAAGCTATAATAAAATTGCCAGATTTGCCACAGACACTCCTTATAGATCTCGCCACTGCATAGCTCTAAAGCAACTTAAATGGTTAAAACTACCACAACTCATCCTTTATAACCAACTTACTCCAGCCCATAAAATTCTGTATCATCCCGAAAAAAACCTGCTCTAAAAAACTTAATTCATCCCTACACCAGTAACAGAGTCCTACGCACAGATAATAAACTCCTCCTGGACATAACCAAAGCTAAAAATACAGCAGACAAATCCCTTTTTGCAAATTTTATAAGTAGAAAATGGAATTCTTTACCCACCAACTTAACTATAACCTCAACAACACAATTCAAAAAATCTTTAAAAGTTCATCTTACCGATACATGCCCCTACTCTTGTGCCACACCAGTTTAGCACAAATCAACAATAGAACTTCCTCCTTTCTTTCTTCAACTATGTCCAAGACTTCCTGTTTCCCTGACTTGGGTAATATAAGGAAAGTCCTATAACTCTCAGACTTATGAATCATAGGAATGACTATCCTTCTCACACCTCCAGTATCTAGATACCTTCCCTACTTGTAAAACTGTCTATTAAAATTACTGTGAATGAAACTTGTATATTTTGTAACCCTTCTTGTTTTGTGACACTTTCCCTAAATGGTAAAACTGTATATATTAGCTTCTATGTATGTTTTTGTGAATCATGTACTTATGTAACAATTATTGTTCATAATCATGGAGCTTTTCTCCCCAGGCCTCCACTGAAAAAGTACTTGTGTCCAGTCGGACTTTTCCAGTAACCAAATGTAAAATAAATAGCGTAATGGCTGCCACCATCAAGCCTAAGGCCTGTAAGACTAATTGTGCAGCTACTCTCGTGTTTCTGACCATCTTTTTTACGTGGGTCTTGAGCTTTTGTATTCTTGGAAGGGGAAGAGAAGCTATGCAAGTATTGGTATTCATAATTTACAGTGATGCCAGGATTGGTGCAGGTCTGGAGTACTTAGTCTCTTTCTTGTTCTAAAAGATGCCTGTTGGGAGCAGTAATGAGCCAGTCATCTAAGTACAGAAACACCCAGAATCCTTGCAGTCTCAAGTGAGTTGCTACTACTGACATGCATTTTGTGAACATCCTGGGGGCTGTGGTGAGACCAAAGGGCAGAGCTCTGAACTGATAATGACTGTCTCCCAGCCGGAAGCAAAGAAATCTCCTGGAGTGCTTGCCCAGGTTTTTGTGGTAATACGTGTCCTGAAGATCTATCAAGCACATCCAATTGTCTTCCCCAGAAATGGGAGAAGAGACAAAACCGTGACCATCCATAATTTTGTCTAATGGATTTGTTCAAAACACTCTGATCCAAAATTGGTCTCCTGTCCCCTGTCTTCTTTGGCACTAAAAAGAATCTGGAGTAAATTCCACATCCTATCTGGTCTGGTAAGACCTTTTGGATGACTCTTTTTAGAAGAAGTTTTTGAATTTCTGGCACTGCTGATTCCCTCTGACTGGGTGGAACACCGGGGATTCTATAGGAATCATTTGGAAAAGAGAGAAAGGCTATGGTGTATCCTCTGGTTATAATCCTTTGCACCCAAACATCTGGAGTTATTTCGAGCCAGGCATATTGGTGCAAGGATAGATGCTCCTCGATTTAAAAATGGACTTGGTAACTGACCTGCAAAGGGTTCTGTGGATGGGGAATATCTGGTCATAGGTCTATCCAAGAAAGAGAATTCAGGGCAGCCTGCTGTGTCTACAGATATCGGTGTCACAATAGAGGACAGTGTCAAAGCTGTCAGCTCCGGTTCTGATAATTTCAGCACCAGTGTTGAAGTCAGTTGCAGTGTAGAAGTCGACACCAAAGAAACCTTTGAAGGAACTGTCAGTTCTGTAGAAACAACAGGAACCAAAGTCCTCTGTGTTTTGGTCATTGGTGCCAAGGGAGATGCTGGCACCAATCAACTCCTCTTTTTTGGTTTATCTAGTCTGGAAGATGAAGATAAACAAGAAGGGGAAGATACACCTGTTTTACTTTTACCAGAAAAACTACGTAAGGCCTCCTCAAAAGCTGATTTAATTATCCCCTTTAGCAACAATTTGTTCTTTCGTTCTACCAATGCCCAGTGACTAAAGGCATGACAGATTGAACAATCCTCTTGCAAGTGCAACGGGCCTAGGCAGTAAACACAAAGAGAATGCCCATAGGAATTGGGCATCTTTCAGTCACGTTTCAGACATTTTTTAAACTCTGAAGCTCCTTTAACTTTGTCAGCCATACTTGTAAATAAACAACAAAAACTGTAATTAAAGCTACCAACGATGGTAGAAAGGAGTACCAAACTACAAAAGACTACCAACAATGGTAAATAGGCTACAGCAAGTGTAGGGAGAAAAATGAAAATAAACAACTACAAGATTTTTCCCTCTCTCTCTCTTTTTTTTGTTTATAGAGATGTAGAGGGAAATGATTACTACCAACAATGGTAGTCGCAAGACACACTGAAATGTACAAGAAAAGGAAGGAGGGAGATGAAAGATTTATAAAAGAAAATGGTAGGCTAAAGAAGAAAAAATTAATACTATTTACTACTAAGTAAAAAATGATAAGTTATACCAAAACTTTAAATTAGATCAAGAAAACTGAACATAGCTTGAGAGCAATTTGGCAACGTGTCTGTCACAGGAAGCAGCAAATGGCATCGGAAGTAAATTGGAGAAGAGCATTATGGATAGGACTTGAACTCAAGAGTTTTACACAAATGGAAGTTTACCTGGCTTGTCTTCGAAAACATCAGCATACTCCGAGAAAATAGAACTGGTGAAACTGGAACTAGGACATGTCCTTACATGATGCACTTCTTTGGTAAAGAAAAGCAGTTTCACTCTAAACAGTCTCGGAGACCTAACAATGACTATACAGGTCTTTTGACTAAAACTGCAAGCAATAACTGTTCCCAGCTGAATAGCATGAAAGCATTACTGAGCTTTCGGTTTGAATCTCTTCACCTCCATAAGCAACAAGCTTCGCACAATAGGCCAAATTAAGTTGTTCACCAGCTATTACTCTAGCAAATGTTTCTGCTGACATAACATTCCACTTTGAACCAGTGATGACTTTGAGCTCTGAGGGTTTACCATTGATCAGTATAGTACAAAATATTTTGTTGTTTACCAACAAATTTACTGCATTAACCTTTTCGCCAACCACTGATACACCATCTACATAGAAAGTAGAATTGCAGCTTTCTATATGATCAACTTGCTTTTTGAGTGACTTGTCTTAAGAAATGAATGAGACTTGCTTGATTTACAAAGCTTTGGAAAGTGATTCCATTTTTTACACTTGTGGCATTGCTGTCCAAATGCTAAGCACTCTTCTCTTTTGGATTCATGACTGCCAACACAATTACGACAGCTGACAATGAGACTTGACTTGGGTTTTGCTGACTCACTTATGTTGCACTGAGCATGTCCGCTTTACTGAGCTAGTCTTAGAACTTGCTGGAAAGGAACAGCCGGGCTGTCCCTGGAAATCCTGCAGGGGCTGCAGCTACCATGTGCTTGGGCCTGTTTCTGTTAGCCACATGCTGCATGCTGTCCTATGCTTGCTGTAGGGGCTGTTGTCTAACCATGCTCTTAATCACTTGCAAGCATATCTGTGTGCCTTTCTGTAAGGTCGTGTATTTGACAAATCTCTATGGCTTTGCTCAATGTTAAATCACTGTCTTGAAGCAAAATCTTTCTCACAGCAGCATTATTAACACCACACACACAAGCCTGTATTTTATAAATCTGTCCTTCAAATCACCAAACCTGCACATTTTAGCTTTGTTTCTCAAGTCAGTAATATAATCTGCAAACGTTTCTCCTGGCTTTTGGTCTCTTGTATAAAATAAATGCCTCTCCAATGTAACATTTGTCTGGGGGATTACACATTTTTCTAAATTTACGTTTCAAGCACTCAGGGTCCTCCCTTGATTCAGCCTGTACAACAATATGTCAGCTTTCCCCTTCTCCTGCATATACTGCTGGTGCATACACAAATGAATTCTCTCTTTTAATGGCTTCTGACTGTGCTAGATTAAGCAGAATAAATGCCCTCGTACATGCATCTTTGTCAGAAAAAGCTGCTTATGAAAATATTGTATTCCTGTTCAAATACTCTCTAATCTTCTGCAATATTAAAATCAAACACGAGTGGACTGGGTCTGTGAAATGCCTCTGCCATGCCAACACACAATAGTAAACACTCTTTGAATTATGTATGAGCGCACACAACATGTCAGGAATTTATGCTAGAACTTGTAACTATGCTAAACAGCCAGAACTTGTAACTATGCTTCTAACTATGCTCAACAGCACAACACTCTTTAAAATAACTGTACTTTGTAAAATAAGTTTCCGTAGCACAAGAACACTTTGAAATCACTGTATTTTGCAAAACCACCCCTTATCAGTGTAAGAAACACTTTGAAATGACTGCAGTTTGCAAATAAACTGTAAACAGCACAAGAACCTTCTCAAAATTGCTGTACTTTGCAAAATAACTGTACAGTGTAAGGAACACTTTGAAATGACTGCACTCGGCAAATACAATGTACACAGCATAAGAAACTTTTCAAAATTACTGTATTGTGGCTGCACTTTGCAAAATAACTGTACTTTGCACACAGTAAACTCTTTGAAATAATTGTACTATAATGAAGCACACACTGCAAACACTTTGCATACTCTGAGATACTTCAAACAACTCTGGTTGTGCTCTGAATAGCTTTAGTCAATGTGAAATGGTAGCACATATCAAAAAACATGGTCGCTTACTAAAAAAAATGCAGAGGCTTTGCTTTTCCATGCTTACTTTGTCCTTTTATTGTACTCATGCCCATTTGACTTTTATCATGCTCGTTACACTTTCTTGTGCTCTTTTTACTTTAAACATGCTCGTTTTGCAAATCAGAAGTAGTTCTGAATGTATTCATAAATATTTTGAATAACTTTATCAAATATTATGGTTTCGAACATTTCACTTAATAATTAATTTGTGCTTTTCGTTTGATTATTAATATGCCTTCTGTTTTGTGTTTGATTAATAATGCATTTTGTGCTTTACAAGTGCTTTGTATTGTTTTCTTTATAAAATAAATCATTTATGTGAGTTTTTTCATTACCTAAAATTCGTTTCTGGCCTTTCTTGATTGTTTGAACACTATCACTCAGCTTGCTCAATATACCTTTACCGTTAACTCTGCACCTCATGGCTTGAAGAAGTTTCACTCTTGATACCATTCTGGCACCATGTCGCTCGTCCAGTCAGGATAAAAGAGACGAACAGCTGTGGGTTCAGTTCAAGCAGCTTTATTATATACAAATACATCAGGACTGAGGCTTAGAAACTTAAGCTTAAATAAATTTATAAACAGATAGACTACTGCACTAATACATGTTAACACTCTGGCTGTTCTCTCAAAATGGCACTGCTACCTGCATGTGCTCTCTATTTATATGCACATGCCCTCACTTTGAAATGATTCTTAAAGGTACAACACACACACTCTTCGACATGTACTACTAACATAACATTTAATATCGATTTTTTCTTGCCTTCTATACCATATATGCTTTTCACAATATTTTCCTCCTATACTATGACATTTCACCTGAAAATCTACCATTTCCCTATCATGGTACAATCTACTTTTATTTGTCAGTTTTCTAATTAACATTTTGTCCTACTCAGAATATTATTATTATTATTATTATTATATTGTATGTTTTGTCAGACATATATGTTTATGTCAATTAGTTTCTCTTACTTACTGCCTGTGTTTCTTGTACTGAATTGTAAAATTATGTGTTTCTGGCATTCTGTTGCATGAATCTGCATGTAATATTTTTAAAGGAGTTTTTCTCCCCGGGCCTCCACTGAAGACAGGCCTCTGGCCCAGTCAGACATTATAAATAAATACAACTCATACTCAACACATATAGTCATCAGCATTAATCAATTAAATTAGTCAATTAAAAAAATAATTTCATATAGTTAGAATTATTTAAAATACAAACCCTGGAATAGATAAAACACATACATAAAAACACAAATTCATATATAGTAAAGTATAGTTACTAAAACCTAATTACGAAAAACAGAAATGATGTTTCATTTTTAATATAGGTTTCACACTATTAACAACATTTAAATCTGGTTCACAGCTATAAAAAAATTAATCCACTTATATTCAGTAAAGTACAGTTGTGTACACTTACCATAAATGTAGATATTCGAGTGTATTCACTGTTGCAGTCATCACTTTTGGGTTATCTGCTTGCAGTAGCCCTCAGTCGGCTTGATTAACAAAGTCTTGTGTCCTGTGTTTGTTGCTGTCCCTTCTTCCATGACGTCAGGTCATCAGGAGTATAAAACATGCAGCCGACGCAATTACATCAGTTTTTCTTGCCACAGATGTCAGGTGCCCCCCTTAATGGGAAGCAATTAAATCTATAAACATACAAGGTAATACCTCCAACAAAAAAGCAAATACACTGAAAAGCTTTTGAAGATAGCAAAAGGAAAGTAGAGGTATATCCAAAAAAGAAGGGGGCTGGAGGGAGGGTAACCAGGACTGCAACAGTGAATACACTCGAACATCTACATTTATGGTAAGTGTACACAACTGTACCGTATTTCACTGTTGCAGTCATCACTTTTGGGTAGCTTCCCAAAGCTAAGGACAGGAGGAGGAATTTAAATAGAATTAGGACCAGCTAAAAGGCCCTGCAAGGCTGCAGTTGCAAAGCCAGCTCTGGATTTAGAGCTAGGCACTTTACCCTGGGCGCAGTAGATAAGCCAAAGGGCAGTGCAAAGGTATCTTCTGCAAGACTCCCTGATAGGGATGTGCAGGTATGCTTCTTTTAAATCTAGTGTTGCAAACCATGCATCTTTGCCTGGCATAGGAAGCAGCTGGTGAAGAGTCAGCATCTTGAATTTTGGAATCACCAGAAAGGTATTTAGAGTAGAAAGGTCCAGGATAGGACGCCATGTATTGCCTTTTCTGGGTACCAGGAAAAGTCTCGAATAGAACCCTTGTCCCTTTTCCTCTTCTGGTACCAAGTGAATAGCCCCCATGCTTACGAGAGAGAGTACTTGCTTTTGGGCCTCTGCCCACTGATTTGAGGATAGACCTGGCCACCGGCTTGGTGTTGGTAAGGTGTGGAAGCGAAATCTGTATCCTTGGGACACTGTATTTAAAAAACATTTGTCCTGGGTAATGAGTTCCCAGATTTTGGCCTGCAGACCAATTTTTCCGCCTAAAGGAGCATTCAGTTGGGAAGTGCTTGGAAGTTTTAGAAGCAAGTCATTGAGACTGTTTTCCATAGGGGGGAGTCTTACTACTCCCTGATTTGGGTGCAGAAACCCCCACTGCTTGGTCTTGTGTGTCCCCCTGGGACTGAAACCTGGGGTTTCTGCTATGTCTGGGTTTGGCTTGAGAAGACTTTGAATAGGCTGGAAAGAAACAATTCTTAGAGGGCCAGTGCCTACTAAATCTAGGAGGCTGCACTTGTAAGAAATCTTTAACAGTTTGCATAGATTTAGCTTTATCTTCCATCTTTTTAAGAACTTCCTCAGCCTTGTTGCCAAACAGGCGGTCCTGATTTAAGGGAGCATCCAGCAATTTAGCTTTAACATGATCAGGTAAAGATTGCTGCTTAAGCCAAGCATGCCTTCTGAGCACAGGAACGAGTAACAGCAGCCCTGCAAGAGGCCGCTAAAGAATCAAATCCACATTGCAAAGGATGTTTTCCAACCTGTTCAGCAGAATGCATTAAATCTTGTAATACTTTATTTTCCGCACAGTTAGGAATCATCATCATTTTCTGTTTAAGCAATCCAATAACATGTTGTTGATACTTTAACATAAGAAACTGGCAGTTTAAAGCCCTAATGGCCAGGGCTGCAGAATTGTAAACCTTCTTACCCCATCTATCCAGCGCTTTGGAGTCTCTATCAGAAGGGGTAGGATTTTTAGCAGTAGAAGCCTTAATGCCCTTGGGTCCCTTTGAAATAGTCTCTGGATCCACAATAGGATTTTTAAAAAGGAACTTGCGAGAATCAGGAACCCTGTAATATCCGTCAGGTTTCCTGGGAGCAGGAGGCAAAGAATCAGGGGCCAAACTAGATTCCAAAAAAGCATCATCAACAATGTCTAGTACAGAAGGAATAGCTAAAGGCCTAAGCTGAGGCAAGAGTAAGAAATCCCTAAGCCTCTTTTTTGAATCAGAATAATCCTAGCTTTCCCAGCGGAAATTTTCCCTTAAAGTGTGTAAGGTTTCACCAAAAGAAAAATCCTCTGGAGGGGAAGCAGAGGGAATAGAGTCCTCTGCATCAGAATCCTCATAAGTAGATAAGGGCAAATCCATATCATCAGAAGAATCAGAAAAATCAGAAGATTCATAAACAACTTCAGTCCTAGGTCTCTTAGAAGGGGAGGCTGGCTTCCCCTGATTAAAGTTATAAGATCTTCAGCCACTCTTATCATTTGTTTTTTAGGCATAGAGGCCTGAGCATGCGGCCTGGGCGTCTTTTTTTTAGGCATGGTTCGAGATTTAGGCCTAAAAGAAGAAGGAGGCATTGGTTTAATATGCAAGTCTGTAGGTCTGAATACACCCTCGGAAGCTCCGGACCCATCCAAGGTAGAGACATCCGCAGGTTCCATAGTTGAAGCATCTTGCGGCATACCGGACTCCGAATGGGTCTCAGTAGAGGGCTGCAAATCAGAAGTAGTGGGTACCAGGGGCTGCAAAAGCATCTCACTGGCGACTGGCTTAGGAGAAGCATCGTTGGCAGTTTTGGACCTCAGCGGCCAGTCTCTGTCTTTATCCTTGCATTTTTTCGAAATCCTAGTAGTCGGATGGCTAATTGACATTTCTGGATAATTAAACCGAGAACCGACATATTTAGAGGCAAAAATATACAGACGACAGCACGGTACGTCGTGGTCAGGGCCTAGGCAAGGAACACAGTACGAATGAAAATCTATGAGGTATTTATTTTCCACAAGTAATACAATTATTAACTTTTACTGACAAGGAGCAAGAAAAAGTTTTCCGAACGGGATACTTAGCTTTAGTTGAAGACTTCGGTTCTGAAACTCAAAAACAAAAATTTCAGGAGTCGGCCGACCGGCACTTGCGAACTGCTTCGGGTACCGCATGGCAAGAAAGACTGATGTAATGGTGTCAGCTGCATGTTTTATACCCCTGATGACCTGGCATCATGGAAGAAGGGGCCGCAACCGATGCAGGACCCATGACTTTGTTAATCAGGCCTACTGAGGGCTACTTCAAGCAGATAACCCAAAAGTGATGACTGCAACAGTGAAACATGAATAACATTCTCAGTTAATGTGGTAATATTACCACCACATTCATTTTTATATAACCTCTGTAAAACTCTGATCTTAAAAGAATGCCCCTCCCTACTACCTGCAATATTTTTGTGTAATGCATTGGTCTCTGTCCACCTTCGAATTACAGATATATGTGAACAGATACATTTTTTTAATTTACAACTGATCTTACCCATTTAAAACTGTTACATTTCACACAATTAACTAAATACACTAAATTTTCATGGCACATGTACTGTACTTTTGAATACAAATGTCTTGCACTAACAGGATGCTTAAAATGTTATTTATATAACAACAGAAATAACAGTTTTAACCAGGATTAGTTCCATATTTTTTGCTTTTTTCTTTTATTGAACTTCGTAAAATCTTTATAGCACAATTTTTAAGATTTTTTCTCTTTTATAAACAAAATTAGGGGAATGGTCTATAACTCTGGCAATATAACCAAAAACAAAAACCGTCCCTTCTTCCATGATATCAGGTCGTCAGGGGTATAAGCAAGCAGATACAAGTAAATAAAAAAACTTTGGCAATATCACAACTTGAATGTAATATCGACCAATTATTCTTAATATCATCTCTTATTTGCCCAGACTGTCTATTATATTTCATCACACATCCTAGCCTTCTAGTATTATCACTCCTACTGAATCTTCATTGTCTGAAAAATAGGGTCTAGCAAGATGCATCACGTTCAGATTTAACAAATCCTTTAATATTTTTCTAGTATACTAGACTTCGACCCTCTTTCTGAAAATCTTCAATCATATCATTCTGAAACGTATCTACTTTCGTACTTAATCTGCTGGCCCTCAATAGTTGACTTTTAATGATTTCCATACTTCTTATTGTCCAAAAATGCACAGCAATACAAAATGTGCTGCCCTATTAACTTTTTAAGTGAATTAGAGTACTCCCATAAAAGGGTGATTCCTGATTTTGAACCTTTATTTTGCTATTATTTTTAGCTTTGCCCAGAAATCTTAAGTGAGACTTATAGTACCTGGTATTCTGACAGTATTTATAAGACTCTCTGAAAGAGAAAACCATTCCTGAAAATTGGAAGAATCCGCTCTTCTTAAAATCCAAGGTTTGCGCTGAGATTAGCCACTCTGGGTTGCTCATGTTCATTCACTGATTATCAGCTTTATCCTAACAAGGTCATATCACAATCCTGTTTCAGTTAAAGAGCATAAATGGAAAATGAATACAATTATTTTTCTCCTCATTTTTCCCTAACCAGCGCCAACTTTTGTAGGGCCCCTACACAGTCAAGGATGATTAAAGGTGGCCCCTGCATCCACAAGTATTGCAGATGCCTAAAGCTGGCTATGATGTTAGTTTTACTGGAGACAGTCCCCACCATCAGGATTCTACTAAGTGAATGGCACTATGTCAGTGGTAAAAATAATGAAATTATGAAGCCTGTAACTTGACAAAATACTGTTACTAAAACCAGAAATATCTAAACAAGAGTTACTACTCTCCATCTGTTTATTAAGTACACAATATTGCTGTACTAGTTTTTGTTGAACTGACTGACATTTTACAAAATATAAAAATAAGATAACGCACTATAGCTGCAGGCCCCCAAGATCAGGGGGCCTCCAGCAACTGCAGGGTTTACTGGTGGCTAAAGAAGGCTATGCATTTTACACTTTTGTTAAAGCACAGACGTCCTTCAGTTTCTTATAATATATTTATGATGTCCCTTGCTATGCAAAATCCTGCCAAAGCATACCTTTCAACTATCCCTAATATGTAGGAACACTCACAAATTTGCCTCAGAGCTTTGCACTGTCCCTCCTAAAATAAGAAGTTATGTACTCACCATAACGTTCCATCTGAGTAGGTAAACGTCATTTGTCAGCAACCTATGGGATTCGGATCCGAGCCGGCAGATTTCAACAGCTTTAGATCCGAGCTCCAAACTCCTCCCCTACCCATAATCCCCTGCCAACCCTGACTGACCTCAGATCAAGTTTGCCCAACAGCAGAGACTGCTATAAAATTATCATTCTCAAGATAAGTGGGTAAACCCCATGGACCTGAGTATGAAGACACTCACAAGTGAGGGGGCAGGAGGGAGGGACGGTTGCTGACAAATGAAGTTTACCTACTCAGATGGAACGTTATGGTGAGTACATAACTTCTTAATCTGTAGTAGTTAACTTCATTTGTGCAGCAACCTATGGGACAGAGTCCCCAGCTACCTAAATCTTGGGCGGCCTTCATGGAAGGATGTTCCGGAGCACTGCAGAGCCGAAGGATGCTCTCCCTCTGGAGACAATGTCCAATTTATAGTGATTGATAAAGGTATGAGATGAGGCCCAAGTGGCTGCCGAGCAAATATCATTTAAAGAGACTCTAGCTCTAAAAGCCGCAGAGGTAGACACAGAACGAGTAGAGTGGGCATGGACTCCTTGAGATGCGGGCCTGCCCGAACTTTCATATGCTAAAAGGATACACTGCGAAATCCATCAAGACAGTGTGACTTTAGACACAGATTTACCCAAATTAAATTTGGCAAAGGAGACGAACAACTGGTCGGATTTCCTATGACCAGATGTCCTGTGGATGTAGAAGCGAAGTTGTCTATGCACATCCAATGAGTGTAATTTGTATTCCCCTTTGTTATGGTGATTAGGAAAAAAGACCGGCAGGTTGATGGACTGGTTAATATTAGACTCAGAGGCAACCTTGGGAAGAAAGGAGGGATTGGTCCTGAGGTAAACTCTATCCTTGTGAAAAGTCAAGTATGGGGGTTTTACACAGAGTGCCGGTAGTTCAGAGACCCTTCGAGCCGAGGTGATAGCGACAAGAAAGGCCGTTTTCCATGACAAGAATTTAAGGTCTACTGTAGCTGCAGGCTCAAACGGAGGAGCTGTCAAGGCCTGAAGCACCAGCGTTAAATCCCAAGGAGGGACTACATCCTTCATTGGCGGTCTGAGCAGAAAGGTGCCCTTCAAAAAGGTCTTGCATAATTTCGTGGTGATCAAAGAGCCCAGTTCGTTTCCCACCTGATAATGAGAGATAGCTGCTAGTTGAACCTTGACTGTGGAGGAGCTAGCCCCCTGATGAAACAGTCCTGACAGAAAGTCTAATACTGTGGGCAAGGGAGCTGTAAAAGGATCCAAATTTTTGTGTTCCGCCCAAATGGAGAAACGTTTCCATTTGCTGCTATAGCTCTTTCTAGTAGACGGCTTGTGCGCTGCTACTAGAATAGTTTTAACTGGGCAAGAGATGCCGGGAGTCCTAGTTACGAGTGGAACTGGAGCAGCCAAGCTGTGAGCTTGAGGTTGACCAGGTTCGGGACTGGGAGATCTACGGGGTGAGATATTAGATCCGTACTGGGATCCAGAATCCAAGGAGGATTCACCAGATGAGACCAAAGGTAAGGGAACCAGGTTTGACGAGGCCAAAACGGGGCAATGACGATAATCCTGCTCCCCAACCGACTGGTTTTCTGAAGAAACTTCAGCATCAAGGGAAGAGGAGGGTAAGCATAAAGAAGACCGGGAGGCCAAGCATGCACCAGAGCATCTCTCGGGGGTTCCCCGGAGGGGGAAATGAGAGCAAAGTAGTCGTAACATTTTGTGTTCGAGGGAGAGGCAAAGAGATTGCAACAGGGTTGACCCCATTTGGCAAAAATCCGATTCGCTATCTTGGGATTCAGAGACCACTCGTATGGCAACAGGATGGTGTGACTTAGTCTGTCTGCTAGGATGTTGGACTGTCCCAGAATGTGCGTTGCTACGAGAAAGCGGTTGGTGGTGATCGCCCATTCCCACACCCTCATGGCCTCTCGGCAGAGTGGATAAGACCTGGTTCCCCCCTGTTTGTTGATGTACCAGACAACTGACATATTGTCCGTCTGAATCGCAATCGTTCCTACAGGAAGAAGGTCCTGAAGTGCTTGCAACGCTAACAGCACTGCCCTCATCTCTAGGACGTTGATATGCAGTGAGGTCTCCGTGAGGTCCCACGTGCCTTGGACTGTCCTGCCCGAACAATGCCCCCCCCCACCCGAGGCAGGAGGTGTCCGTGGTCACCGTGGCTAGTGGAGGGGTCATACAAAAGGGGCATCCTTGCTGGAGGTCCGGGGATTGGTGCCACCATAGGAGGGCCCTCTTGCAAGCCCTGCTGAGTGGGACGGGATGGCTCAGAGGATAGTGAAGAAAGGACCACTGCACCTGAAGGGTCCATTGTAAGACCCTCATGTTCAACCGAGCCATTGGCAATAGGTTGATTGCTGCCGCCATCGAGCCAAGAGCCCTCAGGGCCAATTACACCGGGGGAGCTAGAGATTGCACAATGGCTTGCACATGTAGCCTCAGGGTTAATAGCCGGTCTGAGGTCAAGAAAGCTAGGAGTTTGTTTGTGTCTAATCTGGCCCCTATGAAGTCTATAGTCTGAGTCGGAGTACGAGACGACTTCTCTATGTTGATAGTGATCCCCAGCCGGGGAGCTAGACGAAGAAAGTAGTTTCTGGCTGCACAGAGTAGATGCCTTGTCGGGGCGGTCAGGAGCCAGTCGTCCAGGTACGGGAAGACCTGAATTCCCTGGAGCCTCAGGTGGGCCGCAATCACTGCTAACACTTTGGTGAACACCCTGGGGGCTGTGGTGAGACCAAAGGGGAGGACCCTGAATTGGTAATGACTGGCTCCTAGCCGGAAGCGGAGGAACCTCCTGGATCGCCTGTCCATCAGAATGTGGTAGTACGCATCCTTGAGGTCTATAGAGCACATCCAATCATTCTCCCGTAAAAAGGGGAAAATGGATTGAAGAGTGACCATGTGGAACTTCTTTTTGGTTACTGACAGATTCAGGGAAAAGAGGTCGAGGATTGGTCTTAAGTTCCCCGTCTTTTTTGGCACCAAGAAGAACCTGGAGTAAAACCCGGACCCGCACTGGTCTGGGGGGACGTGTTGGATGGCTCTTTTTTCCAGCAAGTGTTGGATTTCCATTCCTGCGGCCTCCCTCTGATCGGGTGGGACATTGGGGAGGTATCTGGGGCTGCGTGGATAACAAGAGAAGGGAATCTTTTATCCTCTGGATATGATGCGAAGCACCCAGCTGTCTGTCGTGATGGACTCCCAAGCTGCTGGGTGCTTCAAGGAATGCCCCCCGACTGCCTCCAGAGTGGAGCAGTCGGGCAACCCCTCAGGGGTGTTGCGTGGGTTGGTCTGAGAAGGGTTCTCTGGATCCAAAGTTCCGCGGGCCCCCTCTGCCTCTAGGGCGGCGTCTACCCTGCCCTCCTCTGCCACGGAAGGGCTGGGAGTCCGGAGCGGGACGAGATTGTTGCGACTTCCGGAACCACATCTTCTTCTGTCCCTTTTGGTTCTTAGAGAAGGACCTCTGGGGAGCAGAGAAGCGGACTCCGACGGCAGACAACGTCTTCCCATCCTTTTCGCTCTGGACCAAAGTATCTTGCACGGTTTTGCCGAAGAGGGCAGAACCATCAAAAGGGGCATTAGCGAAAAACGCCTTAAAGGGTTCTGCAAAATCACAGTGCCGGAGCCAGGCCTGCCGTCTCATAACGAGGGCCGCTCCGCTGGCTCTAGCGGCTACTTCCTTGGCATGAGAGAGCAGCCGCATAGAGGTGTTAGATATGGATCATAGAGTAGCCATCCGGGTGGAGTGCAATTGTTTGTCCTCCGCCGACATGGACTTGGGGGGCGACGCAGCGTACTCTTTGATAAGGTCCCGCTGCAGTCGTAGCACATGTGCCATGTAGTTCAGTGACCTCACAGAGAAGGTGGCCGAACTAAACACCCGCTTCCCTAGGCGGTCCATCGACCGAGACTCCTTGCTCGGGGGATGAACCGAGGGACTCTCCTGAGCAAGTTCCCTCTTGGTGGCCGCCGCCACCAACATGGCATCTACAGGAGGGCTTTTGCTCCAGTGGGATTTGTCAGAGGGTGGGCTGAGAATCCTGTCAGGGCACTTGGGGACTGGCTCCACAGTGTCCGGCTCCTTCCTGTAACCAAGTCTACCAGGGGGTCGGCCGGAGGTGACACCCAAAAGGTAGACGGGCCTGCTTCAAATGCCTCCAGGAACACGGATTCGTCCGAGGTAGGCTTTGGGGCAGACAACCCCCCCTAATTCTGAGCATCTCCATGATGTCACCAAATGAGACATCTTCGGGGGGGTGATCTTGGGGAGCCTTTCCCTTCCTCCAAATCCGTGTCCTCAGTCAAGAACTCGGAGTCCAGGTGCCTCCTCTTGCACCTTCGCTTGTGAGGTACCTCCTCAGGGGGGCTGTCTGAGGAGGTCTCACCAGCAACGTCTTATCAGAATGGAACTACCTGGGACGTCAGAGCAGGCTGTCCCTGGGGCCGGGTGATGGAAGTCGGACCCAACTGAGAAGGAGTGCAGGGTGGAGTCGTGGCAAGGGCCGGGGCCTGGAATCCCTCAACAGAACCCTCTCCACCACATTGAATGCCGAGGGAGAGCTGCTCTCTCTGGGATCCGAGAGCAGACCCTCCCTCGTATCCGATGGACGGATCGGAGCCGGTGCCAAAGCAATCGGATCTGACGGACCAGCATGCTCCGAAATGGATGGAGCCGAAGCCATGCCGATACCGCCAGATCCGAAGCTCAGCCCTCGGCTCCGAGAGGTTGGATCCGAAGAGAATGGACCCAACAGACTCGAGAGAAGTGTCGGAGCCGAAGTACCCGAGACCATCGGCGCCGACACACCCCCGGCTCCAAGGCTGCCTGGCTCCGAAGTCTCCGAACCCGGGAAACGGGACAGAGAAGGAGCTATCGGGGCAAAGAAGGGGGTTGAGCTCCCCCCCGGAGGGGGGGGCAGGCAGGAGCACTCCCATCTGCAGTTGGGCCTGGAGGAATCTTCTCATCATCCAGTCCAAATCTGCATCGGTGAGACTTCAGGTAGATCTTGACGAGGCCACCGAGGCGGGGCGGGAGTGTCACCTCGATGACCTCGACGGAGTTCGGGTCTCCTCCTCCTCAGGACCCGGTGAAAAGCACGGGGACCGGATCCGAGAAGGAGGAGACCCAGAAGTCCTGGAGGGAGAAGCCCGCTTAGCCAGGGGGCTGAAGCGGAGGCCTCGGCCCTCCGCTTGTGGTGCTTCTCCTTCCCTCTTTCTTTCCTAGCCTCCCTCTCCTCCGGGCCTAAGGCAGGAGGTTGAGTCCCGGCCAGGGGGGGAGGGAAGCAGGAGTGGCAGCTGCCGCAGTGGGAGCCACAGGAGAACCGGAGGTAGAAGCCGAGTCCGGGGGCAGAAGACCCGCCAGAATCAGCTTAGACGTCCGGTCCTTGAGTGCCCTGGGGTTGAACGCTGCACAGATGGTACAACCAGGGGACAGGTGTCCAACCCCAAGGCACATCACACACCGAGTGTGGCCATCTACTGGTGACAGCTCATGGCCACACTCGGCGCACTTCGAAAACACTAACTTTGGGGCCTCAGACATATTGGAAGGAAAAAAAAAAACACACACACTAGGCCCCAAACACACACACACAACCTGACGGAACCATGAAGGGAGGGGGGAGGTTAGAATATAGGACAAAATAAATTAACTAAGATGGTTCTAAGGGATAAGGGGCCCGAAAACACAATCACACCAAGAGTTAAGTAAAAAAGGGTTAGAAAAAGTTAAATTTTCTCACAAAAATTACGAACAACGCCTGGAACTCAGGATCAAGCTGCTGAAGTAAACCGCGGCAAACTAGATCTGAGGTCAGTCAGGGTTGGCAGGGGATTATGGGTAGGGGGAGGAGCTTGGACCTTGGATCTAAAGCTGTTGAAAACTGCCGGCTCGGATCTGAGGTCGGATCCGAATCCCATAGGTTGCTGCACAAATTAAGTTAACTACTTCAGATTTATAGATTTTCAAATGCTAGTGAACCTATTGCTATTGTTAAAATTGTTTATCAATAGAGATATTAAGCACATTTTTCTCTCAGCTAATGCATGAGATGATAATCTTGTCTACTTCCCTTTTATGGGAGTATGAAAGAAACCAAATGTTGCAGGACTGCAGAAACATGACAGTACTTTGTCAGGAGGATGTCTAGGGCTGTTGGTCTTACACACACACACACACACACACACACACACACACACACACACCATTAAAAGCACAGGATCACAAAGGCAGGATGGAAGGATCTGTGGTTTGGAACACCAATGGTTAAAGCTTAGTAACTTTAATATTTTAATAAAGATAAATCCTTTAAGCATGTACAGTATGTAAACTTACACACACACACACCCATTAAAGCAAAGACACAGCTGAACAACAGGGACTTAACTACATTACTTTTGGGCTAAACATCATGAATTTAAGGACAATGAAAAAAATTGCTTGATTAGCAGTTATCACACTGTACGTAAACTACTAGTCATAGTAGGGTTAGGGGTATCCACCCACTTTAGCAGTACAGATCTGGCTACATACACCCTCCCTGAAGTAAAAGCAGAGATTCACAAAAGCATGGTGATACACCATTTTCTTCTGTTAATGCCTGACTACCATTTTGTGTTGCAATTTTTTTGGATACTAATTAATGGATTAAATTGCAAAAAATAATAGGAAAAGGTACAGAATAATTAAATGATGGGTCTCATGAAACACTTGGCAAAAGCTCTGCAAAACCCTTATATTTTTAACATGGTTCCTGATAAAACAGTTTTTCCATTTTGTAAATGTAATTTAGCTGTAGCAACAAGCGTTTTGTACGATAGTGTTTTTTTGTTTGTAATCTACCAACTGGATTACACCTCTTGCTGTGCAAAGCAGAAATATTTGCTTAGTAACCCAAAGAAAGGGGACAGAGAGCCACCAAGGACCGTCCCACTCTAATTTGGCACCCACCTCGTATGATATACAGGAGGGAGGTGCCTTCCAAGCCCTGCCTCCACCCTTCTACAGCTCGAATCGTCCCCAGAGCCTCCCCACTCATTCCCATTGTTAATCCAGTGTACAAATGTAAGAGGACATTTTTTGTGAGCTTACTATGTACACAACAGTGCTTACCCATCCTTAAAATAACCATTTAGAACCCAGATCAAGGCTTCTGGAAGATTTATTTCACTATAGCTTGACTTTATGCAGTTTTATTCAGGTTATATCGACTAAGCTATATTACAAGCTTATGCTGGTGACAACATCCATAATTCATCCATATCACTTTTGCTTGTTATCCTCAAATCCCTGTGAACAATGCTCAGAGCTGGACTGATCTGTCCCTTGACCAGATCAGATGGCTTTCCGATACTTTTGACTTTAATTCTGGAGGTAGAAGACCGAGAGCGATGTGCCCAGGTCATGAACAAAAATAACCAATATGGTCTAACCAGTCTAGAAGTTTTACAAAAGGAAAGTTATACTAAAGAATGACAGACACAAGCAGTATTCACAGTGTTCATTTTTACATAAATAAAATGAAGAAAAAAATACTCAAAGTAGATCTCTTTTTAAGTGCCTCAGCCTCTCTGTATTCAACATGTAGTCATGTATTTTTTTTTCATTTTAAATGAGACTGTATCTGATGTGCATTCCTAGAGATATAACAACAACACCACAGACTCAGGACATCTACAACGGCTTTTCTGAACAGGGACAAAGCTGAATAAGCAGTGATATTCTTTGTCTACAACATCAAGAAACATGCACCTATTTTTAGCAGTCAAGTTCTGATGGTCACAGTTTTGAAATGTGGTTATTACCACTTCTAAATGACTGGAATGACAAAGTCTCTAATTTGTGCCAGGACCTGCATGTTCAATTTCTTGCAGTGGACCTGTGTACAGCACTCTACTATATTCCAGATGGCTATCTAAACGGAATTCTCCATAATAACAAAACAAGTACATAAGGCCTTTAATACAGGAAAAATAATTCTAGACAAGGAAAAGTCTCAATACTACTAAATGAACTCCCTGAATGGCCCTGTAGCCATTTTACTCCAGTCCAATATTATCCATCACAATATTTCCTCCTGTCTTACAGTAAGCCACATACAAAATGTCTGCTCCAAGGAACTCTACTTGTAGCTCTTATTCGGGGTCAGTTATGTGGAAAGTCTTCATTACCTTAATCCTACTGTATTATTTCTGTCCACTGAGAGCAGTTAATTATGAAACACAGCAGTTCTGTCTCTGAGAACATTCTGTACACTTGTGCATGCCTGATCGACACTAATGCCCTGCTAAAAGTCAGAAATGTCTACCATCCAGACAGAAGGCCTTCATGGATTAAAACTGTCATAAAAGACATGATATTAAAACTACAGCATCAAAAGAAATGCTAGCTGAAGTGACCCACGAGTACAGCAAGCTCAACAGGGAATGTTCTTAGCTATATCTACAAAATAAGGAGACACACGTATTCCAATACATTGTGCATATTATCTTTGCATGAATATACAGAAAGATGTACAAGTCAGAATTCTCATAGGAAAAGAAAATGCAAAATTTCAGTTTAATTTATCTGAAATAGAAGTAGACTGATAAAATCCAAATTTCTGTACAGCAGCATACAACACAATTATAAATGCATAAGTAGTTCAGCAGGCCACAAATATCTGCTCTAACTTGCAAACAGGAGATTACATGACACAAAAGTAAAAATAAATAAATAGGTACATAAATAAATATATAATGGCTCCAAAAAAGAACAATCTGCCAAAGTCAGCACAGTGACTTAGCTGTAGTAGCAAACGTTGCATTAGGCCGTCCACATCCTGTCTTTTTCACTCGAAGCACTGCATTTTACTAACATAAGAAGTAACTTTTTACTGAACTCTTCAAAATGTCTGGTTACAATCCTGTGTGATGAAACGAGGTACTGGCAGCATAGCTATATGGAATTTTGTAAATATATGTCACTTGCGAATATCAACATGATTTAACCAAGATCCTTGTGTTACAAATGTATTAGAACTGTATGTCATGTGTATATCAAACTGATTTGTACAGATGTTTGTGTTGAAAAGGTATCTGTAAAGTGCTTGTGTTTGAAATGTATCCATAGTGTGACCTGCTGGAGAGAACAGAAATATATATGCACTATTGTAACTGTTTAAATGTATATGTTTTAACAGAGGAAACTGGCAGACAGGAGGTTAACCTCATTCCAGCAACATTTAAAATATATCTGAAATTAAATCACTTTACAGGCTAGGCCATAAAGATGCTATCTCACAGGGTTCAATGGAGCCAGAGACACAAAGTCTGTACTAGGAAGCTTTCTATATTGTCTTAAAGATGCTATCTCACAGGGTTCAATGGAGCCAGAGACACAAAGTCTGTACTAGGAAGCTTTCTATATTGTCTTTGTGGTGAACTAATTACTAGTCTGGAAGCATAGAGGTAAGAAATTGTTTTATGAATTACAGCACCTGCCATATATCTGAGCAAAAGCCCTTGTGTGTATATTTTAACAGGTATGTACCAAATCCTGCTAGCTTCCAGCAATGGAGGTTTGCATGGGAACTAGAAGTCAGATAACCAGAAGTGATGTAATTCTGCAAACTATCCCAGAAGTAATATTTTAGATATTATTATGTGAAGTCTTAGTGAGAATGAGCATCTTGTATTGTCTTGGGCCTGACAACAAGGACCATTCACCTCACCATCTGCCTTGCTCTATTACGTTAGTTAGTTATTAGGGAATAGTGTAATTCTCTTACATTCAGTCAGAAATATAATGAAGCTTAGTTTAGCTATTGTTTTTCTTTATTTGTCTGGGTTTGTCATTAAATGTTATTGTAAACATTTCCTGTGATTTTGAACTCTGATATCACTGTGAATATATACTTAGTATTTTCTTGTTTTTTATTATTTATTAAATACAGTTAAACCTTTCATTGTGGCTGACCTTTGTAGAGATACTTAAGTTTTGTGAGTATTTGCATATTTATTTAGTGACACTGTGTGGGCCACTCCTAATAGCCTTGCTCTTAGTCAAAGTACCATTTGTATTAGTATTGCTATTAAGCAGTAAAATTGGACACTCTTTAAGGGCCTTAAAGTAGCTGGTGAGAGGTTCTGGTGACAGTGATAAC
Source organism: Protopterus annectens (assembly GCF_019279795.1). Classification (NCBI taxonomy): domain Eukaryota; kingdom Metazoa; phylum Chordata; order Ceratodontiformes; family Protopteridae; genus Protopterus; species Protopterus annectens. Next base: position 1,283,618,468 of record NC_056725.1, read on the forward strand.
TAACTTATAGTCTGGGCAAAAGGGGGCATAGCTAGTAAACCTGTGCCAGCCTTTCCCAACTCTGTGTGCGTGTGTGTGTGCAAATCAAATACAAAAAGAGTGTGTGTGTCAGCTACTTGGGCAGGGACATGAAGCACTGGCTGGACAGAGACAGTGTTGGGGGACTTGGCTTGGAACCTGGTAAGGACTCAACTCTACAGCTGTGCGGCTAAGGACTCAACTCTACAGCTGTGCAAGTGGGGAGCCTTATTTGGGATCTGGAGAAAGAGAGAGGAACCATCCCTGGACTGACTGTGTTCCCTGTGTACTCTTAAGGGAAATTGTGCTTGATTCTGCTTGATGCAGAGAGCTGCATCTGCAGATACTGTGTGTGCACCTGTTATCCTCTCAGTGAATGTCCACCACTGGTGCCAGTAGTGAGGATTGAGGCTCCTTAATTACTGGCCTGGAGTTGAGGGGTCATCACATATTGGTGGCAGTGGAGGAATCACCACATCACATATTGGTAACAGTGCTGCAGACACTGAACTTCTGTAGCCTGTTAGCAGCTGTCACTAAAGAAGGTGTTTGTACTCTCAAGCAGCCACACAGTGAACATTCAGTTTCATATCACAGTAGTTTTATTTATTTACTTTTGTTATCTTAGTCAGTAAGGGAAAGCAGGCAATGATGTCAGCAGAGGATTATGGCAAGATGACAAGGAACCATTTGGCTGAGATGTGCCAAGCCAGAGGACTGGTGCGTGCCAACCTGACTAAAGGGGAAATGATAGCAGCCTTAATCACAGCTGCATCACAGACCAGCAGCCAGGAAGACAAACTGGCCTTGGGGATGTAGAGCTCTCAGAAAACAGGAAAGTTCAACTTTTCCTCAGAGGACTTAAAATCTGTCTGGAGTTAGAGAGACTTAAACTGGAGTCCAAACGTTTGGAATTAAAATGAGCACTGCAGCGTTTGGAGGTTGAAGCAGAATCAGCAGACAGAATGCAGCATTTGGAAGATGAAGAAAATGAGGGGCAAAGGCAACATGAGAGGGAGATGATGACTCTTCACCAGGGTCATGGACGTAACGGGGAAGGGAATAACCAAACCCCAGCAGCAATAAATGTTAATAAATTTCTTCCACAATTTACAGTGTGTGATAACTTTGATAGTTTTATTCATATGTTTGAAAGGGTATGTAAACAGTATAATGTTGACCAAGGGCTCTGGGTACGGTTCCTGACCCCCTTAATGGTAAAACTGTAACTGCAGTTTCTAAATTGTCTGACATTGTTTAGACTATAACAAAGTAAAGAAAAGTTTATTAGAGTGTTTTAAGTTAACACCTGAAGCTTACAGAAAAAAAGTTTCATGAGCATAGGCACACGGTAGATAAAAGTGAGTGTGATTAAGTTGCAGAGTTAAGCATTTGTTTCACAGGTGAGTGAGTGGGTGTCAGGTCACCACTTTTGAAGGGCTGGAAGACCTTTTGGTGTGGCAGCAAGCCCTTAGCACTTTGCCTGAGGACATGAGAATCTGGATGGCAGACAGAGAATGCAACACCACAGATGAGCTGGAGAAAAAAGGGATCTCTACTTAGTAAGCAGGACATCACTGAGCAGGAAAGCAATATCCAGTGCTGCACATGGATATAAGGGAGCCCATGGTGGGCAGCTTAAGCCACTTCAACAGAGTCCACCAATAACAGGGGAAGCCACTAGTTCAGATACAAGGCAAGGATCAGGGATTAAATGTAACCGGTGGGGCCATGTACCACATAGATGTCCATGGAGGCAAGGTGGGGGATCAAAAGTTGGGGAGCTAGCAAGTAGGAATAACAGAATGCCAGTGGTAAGTTGTCTGCAGACAACAATGGTATCACATAAGAGGTTATATCTTATCTTAGTACATGGGAAACAGGCCATTGCTAAGAGAGAGACAGCCTCTGACCTAACCATTGTGAAGCCTGCAATGTTTAAAGAGGAGTACTACTTGCTTGGGCAGTCTACTCCACTCAGAGCTTTACGAGGGACCCAATTCCAAATACCTTTGGCTAGGGTTCACCTTGACTGGGAGGGTGGAAAAGGAAGCAAGCAAGTAGGTGTGTTTCATTATATCCCTGCAGATGTCCTGATAGGGAATGATTTTCATAATGCAGTACCTCATGTGTATTGAGTGAAACAAAGTCAGGCTTGGATACAGGTATGTGGGTCTGGTAGCCTGGGTGGGGGCAGACTGACCACACATGTGAAGCCTCCTTCAGGGGGGGAGCTACCCTGTAGCAGTGAGCTTGAAGGTGAGCCACTGCTGCTGGTGCGTACTGGTGTTCCCTTGAACAGTGACTGCAAGGGCATCAGTGAGTAGTAGAACCTAGGCTGACAGTGAGGCACCACTGTCAGAGGATACTAGACTTCCTGTGGAAGGGGAGCTGGGAAGGGTTACAAAGACAGTTGAGATAGGCTCAGATCTCAGACTCTACATTACAGGGCTTGAGGGAGGTAGCTATGGAGGCGGCTGATTCTCAAGAAAAAGGGGGTTACTGTATAGAGAATGGACCCCTGAGGGAGGGACAGAGGATGAGAGAATACAGCAGTTGGTAGTGCCCAGAGCCTACCATCTGACACTTCTAGCCATGGCCCATGACATTCTTTTTGCAGGTCACATGGGCATAAAGCGTACAAACAGACATATGAAGAACTTTTATTGGCCTGGGATTTCCAGGGATGTAACAGAGAACTGCAGGACCTGTGAGCAGTGTCAAAAAGTAGGCAAGGCAGGATACAAGGTCAAAGCTCCTTTGATGCCTTTGCCTGTGACTGAAGAGCCATTTCAGAGGGTAGCTATGGACATTGTTGGCCCTCTGAGTACCCCAAGTTCCACAGGGAAGAAGTATATCTTGTGGTAAGTAAATTATGCTACCAGAAACCCTGAGGCAGTGGTCCTGTCCTCCACTGGGGCAGGAAAAGGTGGCAAATGCTATGTTAGAGATTTTCATCAGGGTAGGTTTCCCAAGAGAAATACTGACAGATGTGCCAATTTTATGTCAGACCTGCTGGTTTGTCTGTGGAGGCACTGAGGGGTAAAGCACCTAAAGACCACCCCCTACCATCCCCAGACTAATGGTCTTGTGGAAAGCTTAAACTCTACACTAAAGACCGTGGTACAGGCATTTACAGACCAGTTTAAGAGAGTGTGGGATAAATATTTGCTCCATCTGCAGTTTGCACCAGAGAGGTACCCCAGGAATCTACAGGTTTTTCACCCTTTGAGTTGCTGTATGGGCATCAGGTGAGGGGACCTCTAGAATTGAATTGCAATGAGTGGCAGGGTGAGTGTGAATCCTAGGAAAAGTCTGTTGTGGCATATGTCCTAAACTTCAGGACAAGGCTCAGGGAACCACTCATGGGCTTCACCCAGGAGAACCTCGCAGAAGGCCAACAGCAGAAAAAGGTCTGGCATGACAAGAATGCTTGAGCCAGAGACTATGCTGTGGGGCAGCAGGTTATGGTTCTCATTCCTGTCAGACACAATGAACTGTAGGCAGCTTGGAAGGGACCCTTCAAAGTGGTAAGGAAGGTCAATGATGTTAACGAAATGGTAGAACTGCTAGGCAGGAGGCAGGGGCACAATCTATACCATGTTAACATGATGAAACCTTACCATGACAGACTGGCCCCTGTGCTGAGTTTTTGCAGTGGATGGCAGGAGGGGTCTGAGGGAGATCTGGTGACTGACATCCTCAGTGAGGCTCGGACTGACACCTCAGTGGAAGAAGTAGCAATGTCCCAGCAGCTATACCCTACCCAGGTTTGAGAAATCTGAGCAGTGTTACGGGAGTTTGGGGGCATGTTCACTGGAAAATCAGGGTGTACCCACCTGGTGCAGTACCATGTGGATGCAGGAGGATACCCCCTTATAGGGTGCCTGAGAGAGCCAAACAGACTCTGAGGGAGAAGATACAGGAATTTTTGGAACTGGGGGTAATCCAGGAGTCCAGTAGGCCCTAGGCCTTCCAGTGGTGCTGGTACCAAAGAAGGATGGCAACACCAGATTCTGTGTGGACTACAGGAAACTAAATAGTCACACAGAGTCAGATGTTTACCCCTTGCCTAGGACAGATGAAGCCTTGGAGCAGCTAGATGGGGCTAAGTATCTGACCACTATTGATCTTACCAAAGGCTACTGGCAGGTGCCCTTGACTCCCAACACTAGATAGAGCTCAGCCTTTGTGACCCCTTTTAGCTTGTATGAGTTCACAAAAATGTCCTTTGGGATGAAAAATGCCCCACCGACTTTCCAGAGGCTGGTAGATCATATCCTAGCAGGAAACAGGAGGATTTTGCCCTTGCTTACCTGGATGATATTGCCATCTACAGCCATTCCTGGTAAGAGCACCTTCAGCATGTCAGGGAGGTGCTGGGCAGACTACAGAGGACAGGGCTGACCATTAAGCCCAGTAAGGTTTGAGTGGGTATGGCAGAGGTCTCCTACATGGGACATAGAATGGGGAGTGGTAAGACCAGGCCAGAACCTGCTAAAGTGGAAGCCATTCATTCAGGCATGGCCTGCCCCCATTACCAAAAGGCAGGTGAGGGCATTCTTAGGGACAGGGGGTACTATAGAAAGTTTGTCCCTAATTATAGTACCATAGCTGCTCCCCTCACAGACCTGACAAGGAAAAATAGATAAGGTAGTGTGGGCCCCAGCATGTGAGCATGATCAGGCATTCCAGAAGCTTAAATGAGCTTTGGCGGGACCCCCTGTGTTAGCCAGTCTAGATTACAGCAAATAATTTGTTATACAGGTGGATACTTCAAACTATGGCCTGAGGGCTGTACTCAGCCAGGTGTCTTCAGAGGAAGAAGAGCACCCATTGGTATATTTCAGCTGCAGGGTACATCCCAGGGACAAATGCTATGCAGCTGTAGAAAAGGAATGTTTATCCATAGTATGGGCACTACAGAAACTTCAGCCTTACCTGTTTGGAAGCAATTCCCTGTAGTTACAGACCACAACCCCTTAACATGGCTACATCAAGCCAGCCAGCAAAATGGCAAGGTACTAAGGTGGAGCTAGGGGTGCAGGCATATGATATGACATTGCAGCACCACAGTGGGGGTAGCAATGCCAATGTAGATGGGCTCTCAAGACAGGGTATGGGATAATTTATTCCCAGATAGGCTCATTCCTCTCAAGCAAAGTTTCTCAAGGGGCACTTGAAAAACTAGCTTGAGTCTTTGAATGGGGGGGGGGTGATGGAAGGAGGTACTACTAGCACAGCTAGCTGGAATTTTGTAAATAATTATATGTCACTAGCGGATAGCAAACTGATTTATACAAGATGCTTGTGTTACAAATGTATTAGAACTGTATGTTGTGCATATTTATTTATTTAACATTAGTTATCTGGTAAAGTCCAACTTGGAACAAAGCCAATTTTCAGTGGAGGCCAGGGGAGAAATGCACTAGACGCATGTCTTTGTAACGTGGTAGGAAACTGGAGCACCCAGAAGAAACACACAAAAACACAGGGAGGACATACAGACTCTGCACAGAAGGCACTCCAGCTGAAAATTGAACCAGAGAATCTCTTGCTGTGAGACAACGCTATCACTGTGTCATCTAGTGGTTAAACTGATTTGTACAGATGTTTGTGTTAAAAAGGTGTTTGTAATGTATCCACCGTGTACTGGAGAGAACAGAAATATATATACACTATTTTAACTGTTTAAATGTATATGCTTCAAAAGAGGAAACTGGGAGACAGGGGGTTAACCTAAGCCCTGCAAATTTAAAATACATCTGAAATTAAATCACTTTACCAGCTAGGCCATAAAGATAATATCTGACAGGTTTCAAAGCACAAAGAGACAAAGTCTGTACTAGGAAACTTTCTGTATTGTCTTTGGGGTGAACTAATTACTACTCTGGAAGCATGGTGGTATGAAATTATTTTATGACTTCCAGCACCTGTCACAGATCTGAGAAAAAGCCCTTGTGTGTGTATTTTAACAGGTAGATGCTAAATCCTGCCAACTTCCAGCAATGGAGGTTGGTGTGAGATCTAGAAGTCAGATGACCAGAAGTGATGTTATTCTGCAAGCTATCTCAATCTCAGAAGTAATGTTTGAGATATTATTTTGAGAAGTCTCAGTGAGACTGAGTATTCTGTATTTTGTCTTGGGCCTGACAAGAAGAAGGACCAGTCACCACATCATCTGCCTTGCTTTAATAAGTAAGTTATTAAGGAATAGTGCAATTGTCTTAGATTCAGTCAGGAATATGCTGACGCTCAGTTTAAATATTGTTTTTCTTTACTTGTCTGGGTCTGTCCTTCAGAGTTATTTTAAATATTTCCTGTGATTTTGAACTCTGATGTCACTGTGAATATATACTTAGTACTGTCTTGTTCTTTTATTATTTACTATTAAATATATTTAAACTTTTCACTGTAGCTGATCTTTGTAGAGATATTTAAGTTTTGAAAGTATTTGCATATTTATTTGGTGACACTGTGTGGGCCACTCCTAATAGCCTTGTTCTTGGTCAAACCACAACTTGTATTAGTATTGATATTACACAGTAAAAAATTGGACACCCTTTAAGGGCCTTAAAGTACCTGGCGAGGGGTTCTGGTAGTAGTGATAACTACCTTACAGTCTGGGCAAAAGGGGGCATAGCTAGTAACCTTGTGGCAGCCTTTCCCAGGTGTGTGTGTGTGTGTGTGTGTGTGTGTGTGTGTGTGTGTGTGTGTGTGTGTGTGTGTGCATATGCAAATCAAATCTAAAAGTGTGTGTGTGTGTGTGTCAGCTACTTGGGCAGGGACATAAAGCACTGGTTGGACAGAGAGAGTGTTGGAGGACTTGGCTTGGAACCCTGGCTAAGGACTCAACTCTATAGCTGAGCCAGTGGGGAGTCTTACTGGGAGATCGGGAGAAAGAGAGAGAGGAACCAGCCCCCAGACTAACTGTGTTCCCTGTGTGCTTTTAAGGGAAATTGTGCTCGATTCAGACAGCTGCATCTGGAGATACTGTTACCCTCTCAGTGAATGTCTCCCACTGGTGCCAGTGGTGAGGACTGAGGCTCCCTGATTACTGGCCCAGAGGTGGAGGGTTGTCACATCTTGTACATACATATATTCAATCATCCTTGACTTGACTAAAATCTATTTTTTGATATCTTACCTTTGTTAAGTATTGGGATTTTAAAGGGAAAAAATGTCTTCACAACATTAAGGCATTGTTTTGCTGAAGGTAGGTAGGGAACTGCTAATCTGGTAATGTTACTGTCTGTCAAACTGACAAACATGGTATGACAGCAACCCTGAGACTAAACAGACACAATGGTATAAAAGGGCGCAACACCCCACAGAAGGCTTACTCCTCTACTACCATACAGTGAGAGATTATAAAACAGCATGCTGGAAGGAGGTGTGGCCTACTGTTGACACGTGTGAACCGTAGTTGTGACAGAAGCCTAAATCAAATTAACCAATTAAAGGATAAACATTGAAGCCCCTTCAATGACTAAATGCTAGTGAATTGGTCGGTCCATTCTAAACATGAAATCACAGCAGAAGCAGAGTCAAGCCCCTCTAAACTCCTTCTCTGTGATGGAAAGCATGAAATACATTGAAACTATGAAACCAAATGAGGCCTAGCTATGGAAAACATAGGTGCTGGCCTTCAATGCACCCCAGATAACAGAAGTTCACCTTGCTGACTTAGTTGCTGGAGCTGTCGGCCAGGGTAAAACAGAATGGGAAGGAGAAGCAGATACTACTTTCTCATATCCAGGGAGATGAATCATGCTGGTGAAGCACCATCTGAGGGAATACCTGAAAGCATAGCTCCATATGTATATGAATTCAAATGGAACAAACCTACCAAAGACTGGACTAATATTTCAGCCAAGCTGATGTCAGGTTTGGCAGAGTGAGCATTTTGTAGTTAACCTGGGGGAGATAGATGCATTGGACAAAACATCCCTAACATCAAAGAGTGGCAGTTGCACTCTAGCTTCTACCTTATACTCATCCTCAGAAGGTGATGGTCACACTCTTTGGCTCTTGCTTTCTCCCCTGTACTAATGGGGGTGTTAGGTAGCAGGGAATTGATGGTCAAGAGGAACGGGGCCCAATAAAACAAACAAAAAATCAATATCTGGAAGACCAAACGAAAAACAGCAAACAGCATTCAAACTGCATCAAAAAGAAAAATATACGAACATTGGAAAACATGACATTTTTGTTCCATGGTTGGCCTTTCTTAAATTAAATGGAAAAACAAGAGGATACCTGCAGTTTTTTCCTGAAGTATGGATTATATGTGAAAAATTCCAGCCATGTGAAGCACTGACAGGCATTATGGGAAGTCATGTAATTCAACTACTGTTTGCTGAATTCAACAGATCACTCCAAGTTAAATGTAAAAACAGAGGAACGGAATTTGGTCAGAGCACATACTCAACATTTTAATTAAATTCCTTCAGTAGTCTGCTGATGTTACACAACTACTTCAGCTAAAAACTAGGAGGATAACTGGAAAACAGCAACTTTTACTTAACTTACAGTGGGCCAAATAAATGCAACAATTTCTACACAGTAACAAAAAACAAATTAGGAAGTGTACAGACAGGGAGGTGACAGTTCATTTTAGTTTACCTAATCAAACTACAAATGATGGAGTACAATTAAAATACCTGCTCTACAAAATGCTTGCAACATTTTAAAGTGGAAATGCTATTTGCAAAATTTGTGATATGGCTTAATAAACGTTTTAGATTTCAAAACTGACAGTTAATGAAATGCATTACAAGTTGGTCCTGCAAATCTCCCACTGTTGTGTAAACTATGGCACTCTGGTAAATGACTCCAGTTCCCCCAAGCATCGATTAATATATACAGATAGATATACATAAACATATATAATGAAGGAGAGAGAGAGAGATCCCATTTTAAAACTACTCATTAAAAACTCTAGACAAAATTGGTTACAACCATGCCAATCTATGCATGATCTAGACAAACACCAGAAAGACATGTACAATGCAATGTAAAGTAATTGGCTGTTCATTCCACACACAAAGCATAAAATGAACTTCTGTATATGGTATCCAACTCAAACATTTTCCTTTACCAGAAAGACAAGATTAAAAGAATGTCATCGTTCAAATTCCTGTCAGAAGCACCAAATATGAATGTCATTAGTTGTCAACTGCATGATCTGAATATTTTTTTTAGATGAAAAACAGACAGTTCACCACTGAAGGTGAAGTATGGCCAAACCACAAGAGACCATTTCAGTTAAGGGCTCTCTCGTTCACTCCCATTCCTCTTCCTACTGGAAGAGCGTCACAACGGCATGCCACTAAGCAGAGTAGGGCTCACATTCCTTTCACCAGCCACAGGTTGCAGCTGTTCAGGAGCATGCCCAAGAAATCTAAGGCCAGATAAGTGATATAATGTCTCCCAACATGCCCTGGGACTTCCTCTCAGCAATAAGGCACTAAATAAATATAAATGTAAATATAAATATATGTGCATGTGATTGTAAACATAAAAATGTGAATAGAATGTTAATGTTAAAACCTATAACAAACATAATGAACATAAAATAAAAGCTTATATTATGGTGAATTAGCTCTTATTTTCAAAATGGTTGTAACAGAAATAGTTTCATTAATACCCGGTTATTGCGAGGTATTAAGCCTCAATTGCCAATGCAACTCTTTACTATAAAAATGAATCTGTACTGCCACATAAGGGGATACCAACACCTTATCCAAGGCAAAAACGTAAACTTCTTAAAACTGGTACAAACACACAAATTTTACAAGACAAAAAACAATACTACTGTAATTTACAGACAGTAAATCAAAATAACCCTCAGAAGTTTTGGGCAGGTTTAAATAATCTACTACATCCTGGACAAACTTCAACCCCAATACCTGCTGCTACTATTGATAAAACCCCAGAAGATGTTTCTGACAGTTTTAACTGATTCTTTACTGAGACAATTCAAGCCCTAGCTCCCCGGTCCTGAAAGTAGCACCCCTAGAAACCTACTCGCATTCAGCTTCCAACCAGTCGCCACTTCACGTATCCGTACCTTGATCAAAAAATTAAAACCCACAACACTTTCTGCTGATCAACTCCCTGCCGAGTACCTACAAAAAATCAGCTGATGCTATTGCTTACCCCGTCTCAATACTAATCAATCGAACCATAGTAGAAGCTAAAATTCCCACCATCTGGAAAATATTCTATGTAATCCCACTTTACAAAGGAGGCAGCTCTACTGAATTCTCCAATTATAGGCCAATAGCTATACTCTCTCCACTTGCAAAGATTATGGAAAAATGTATTAATAGAAAACTCATGCACCACCTAATCCAGAATCACCTTATGGCAGACACTCAGCATGGCTTCCGTCCTCATCACAGCAGTACTTCAGCCCTCCTAGCCTTTACCAACACCATAAACCATAATCGCAACAATAATTATATATCCTCAGCCCTCTTCTTGGATCTTTCCAAGACATTCGATATGGTTGATCACCAACTTTTAATCTACACCCTGCAAACATTCTGTCTAGATACTAGAGCCCTTCAATGGTTTCAATCCTACCTGAATGGTCAACAGCAAGATTTCCTCCGGCAGAACAAACTCTCTAACCTTCTATCTAACACCCTTGGAGTACCACAAGGCTCTATACTAGGGCCCTTGCTGTTTTCCATCTTCATTAACGACCTTTATACTGTCATCCCAAAAGTCAGCTGTATCCAATATGGTGATGACTCTACTCTGATTTGCTCAGCCACATCTCCAATAGAGTTATGGTCAGCTACCCAGACCACCTTTAATACAATAGAAAACAGGCTTTCTGAACATCATCTAATCCTAAATCCCAAAAAAACTAAAATGCTGTTATTTTCACCAACACGTAGGTCTACCGCTTTCACCTTTACCACAAATTCAAATGATGGCACACTAATCTCCCCTGACCCCTCTACAAAACTATTAGGTGTCATCATAGACAATAACCTAAAATTTGACCTACATGTTAACCAAACTATCAAAACCATCAATAAAAAACTAGGGTCACTTTACAGAATAAAAGCCTTCCTAACCCCTCCAGCTAAAATTGCCATAGCTCGCTCTCACCTTTTTCAACCCTTCTGTATGCATCCCCTCTACTCTCGAATTTAAACAAGACTGTCCTTAACAAACTCTCAGTTTGCTACAACCACATTGCCAGGTTTGCCACTGGGCTGCCTTTTAGGACACATCATTGCATCAATCTAAATCAGCTTGGGTGGCTTGAACTACCCAGCCTAATCCAGTATAACCAACTGATTATGGCCTATAAAATCCTCTATAATCCGGACAATACTCCTGCACTTAAAAATATTATCACCCCCTATAACAATCCTAGACCGCTTCGATCCTCTAATAAACTACTAATTCAGACTAGCAAAATTAATAACACAGCCGGTGACTCTCTCTTTGCAAACTCTGTAAGTAGATCCTGAAACTCTCTTCCAGCTGATATTACCTTACTTTCCACCTTAGGTCAATTTAAAACTAGACTCAAACAACATTTGTCACTTAACTGGCTATGTCAATGTATCAAGCCTGGCTAACTCTCTCTAGAATGTGTAAAAATCTGTTAACCAGTTTACTGTGTAATTTAATTTAATCCTGACGTGCGCTCAGGATTAACTCTAACCTGTGGAACTTGTTTAACTTGCTTACTTATGTAATCTCTGTAAATAGTCTGTTTGTAATATGTAATGCTGGTATTATGTGATGCTGTATCTGCTTACCCTTGGAGCTTTTCTCCCCGGGCCTCCGCTGAAAATGGACATGCATCCAGTTGGACTATCCCGGTCAACAAATGTAAAATAAAATAAAAAAAATAAATGTTCGTAAAGTGCATTGGTGGATTTTGCTTTTTTAATATCATAAACATGTTCCCTGATCCTATCACGCAACCTTCTGCTGGTTTTCACAATATAAAAAGCTTTACAGACGTCACATAATGCCACATACACTAAATGCATCGTATTACAATTTACTTTCCCTGGACAGGGAATAGTTTTGTAATAATCATGAATCACAACATACGGCCCTTTGTGAATAAATTTACACCATTTGCAGTTGCCACACTTTTGCATACTACTGTGACTCCACATACCATTACTGGTTGCAGACTCGTAAATGCTTTTCAAATTCTTGCCCTTAGAAAAAACTATATTACTGGATTTACCAAGGACTGACTATTTCTGAACTAAAAAACAAATCCCAAAACTTCCTTACAACACTAACATAATAATGTCCAGTGTTGCTACAGGGTACAATAAATAAAATTATTTTGTGATTACTTCTCAGAGTAATCTCATTCATGTTGATAATGGTCTGAACCTCGCCCTTAAGTATTGAGGCACAATGGTTTTCTTCTATTTTCCTTAAAAAATGTAATGGGTAAGCCCTCTCCCTGAATAAACTAATCAGATGGTGTATCTTGTGCTGGAAGTTAGAATCATCTGAAATAAGATGGGATAATCTAACCATCTGACCTTTAACAACTGATCTCTTCTGGACAAGGGTGCCAGCTATCGTAGTGTAAAAGGGGGTTGGGAGGTTGGTATAATGGTTAAGGTGTTTACCTTAGAGACACAGGGTACAGGGTTCGACTCTTACATGGGTAATAGGCTAGGCTTAAAATGGCTCACAAGGGTAGTTAGCCTAGTACTAATCTATGAACCTAAATAAACATTAGAAAATGTTTTTTTCTATAGACAATCGAAGAAAAACACTTAATATCACACTATGAAAGAATTTGGAAGCTAAGAAAATCTATACTTGTCTCATTACTAGTGTACGTAAACTTGAGAAAATTAGTAGACCACCGCCAGGAGTTCAAAAAATAAAGCCATTGATCTACAGTTCCTTTCCATAAACTTAACACATCATCCAAATATCTGCACTAACCACGTGTAAAGGAAAGGAATTCCGGGGTAACCACATGAATTTTCTCCCACATGACGAGGACTATACTGGCATTGATGGGGGTACAACCAGAATCCATAGCAACACCCAAGACTTGATGAAAAAAAATTCCCTTTGAAAAATAAAAAAAATATTATTTAAAACCAACTCCAACAATGCCGTAACCACCCGAGCAACATGTGATGACACAATTGAGTGTTGGAACATAAAAGTTAGGTTTCTTAATCCGAATGTTCCTATCTTTCACTAGTCTCAAAAGACTCATCACTGGAAAGCCTGTCAGACAAATGTCTCCCTTTTTTATATGTGAGTGCACTTCTCTAAACTGTCCTCCACAAACCCTTTTAAAACTGCAACCATAGGGTTGGAAGGTTGTAAAAATGTACTTGTCCTACATGGCCCTGTATACTCCACGTCTGTGTTACCATCCCTATCAGCAAAGAATAATTTTAAGTCACAATTCCTAGTAAAGAGCTTAAGTTGAATTAAGGCATTTACCACATCCAAATTAAAACTGGGAATGAATGAATGAAAAACCTTTGTTGAATAAAGACAAACAAGTTTCAGACAACTCCACATTAGAAAGATTAAACACTTGAAAATTGTCAGTTCAACCAATGTGCATTTCAGTGTCATCTGTGAGCCTCCAACAACCAAATTTACATAAAGTCAGTGCTTGTATCTCCCTGTCCTTTGCCCCTGCCCCAGGGATGAACAAATGTCCCTCTGTGTTGGGGTTCTGAACTGGTCCCTGAGCCATGGTTGTAATTCTGTTGGCGACTTGCCAATCCCTCCAACCATCTGACTGGCAGATCTAAAAAAACCATCGTCATTGTTACCAATGTCCTCTATTCCACTATTTGGGTTCACATTTTCTCAGAAAGACACAGACCCACTACCCCTCCTTTTACCTGAAATGGGATAGGCCTTACTCTGTTCATAATTGGCATTATCCCAATTTAACTTGTGACTTTTCTGGTTTATGTATTTAGTCACATAAACATCTACTTTGGAAACAATCTCCAAAAACTGTTGTTTAATTGTGGCAAAGGAAAGATCTGCCCTTAAAGGCTCATTAAGTGATCTAAGTTCATTATCAAGCACTGTAATTTTCTATTCATTTTTTTTAAATATTAAAATAAGTAAACAAATACCTGTGCAGTTGTATAACATAACAATGTCACTGTAAAAACTAGAGTTCGGCTCAGCATTATTGGGGCACTTCCAAGCCCTTAGTCCCTTTGGCATGATATTACAATGTATACATTCCTGGAAATAAGAATTTTCGAGATGTAGGTTATGGACCTTAAATAATTTTTGTTCAAAATCTTTAGTCAGCCCAGAAAGGTCAGCATCAACTTGCTCGGGTGAAGAAGCAAAAGGAAAGCCACTGGAACGCATCTATACATTGTAATCCACTTCCACTACTGTGTTAACTGGTGGTTCCATTACTGTTGCACTAGTTACATTAAGGCCAGCTACATTAGGATGCCCGTTCATTACCACCTGTACATGGTAGTGCAGTAAATTTAAAAACAGATCGTGAACGCTGAAAGCTGTAGATGTTTGCAATCCACCGGAACTAAGGGACAAGTCATTGAAGGCAGAAGGGTTAGCATACTTAACAATCTGCTGTATGAGCAGGGTGAGGTCACCAGGTAAATCCATTTAAAAGTCCAACATAGTCCAAGATCAAGATGGCTATAAAACCAGTACAAAGATGAACAACTAAATAAACTAATGAACGACAACAACAAAAAGCCACCAACGAAACTCGCACACAGTGAACTTTATTAATGAGTGTTTTCTTCTTTTAAAAACTAACAAGACTTTGTCAGAGTAACAGATAAATAAAAATGCACACAGTCCTTTTATATTAATAGACAATCAAATCTGTAAAAGCAACCACATAAAAGATATTCTTAAAGGTACACAATGAATTATATTAAAATAATCCTTAATACTGTAAAAAGACTAAATATAGATAATGCCCTAAATAAATATAAATGTAATTGTTAATGCCTCACAATCAGTGGGTATAAATAATGACACTATTTCCATTACAATCATTTTGAAAATAAGAACTAACTCACCATAACATAAGCTTTTATTTTAAATGTATTATGTTTGCTATAGGGGGTTTAACATTAACATTCACATTTTTACATTTACAATTACATACACATATATTTATATTTATATATTTATATTTATTTAGGGCATTATTCATCCTTATTTCGTCTTTTTACTGTATTAAGGACTACTTTAATATAATTCAGAGTGTGCCTTTAAAAATATCTTTTAATTATGTGGTTGCTTTTACTGACTGCTTGCCTATTAATAAAAAAGGGTTGTGGGCATTTTTATTATTTTGTTACTCTGACAAAGTCTTGTTAATTTTTAAAAAGCAAAAGTGCTCAGTAATAAAGTTCATGGTGTGCGAGTTTCGTTGGTGGCTTTTTGTTATTGTCGCTTATTAGTCTATTTAGTTTGTCTTGTCTACTGGAAGATACTCTGATGGCTACATTCTTATGAGATGCTCAAACCTCATTTTTTATTGATCTACAGCAGAAGCAGCTCCACTTCACTTCATGTCTCAGCTGCATCACTGAGATCCTAACAATGTCACACTGAACAATTATAACGGCTTTTTGGAGAAACTTTCAGTCATTACTCTCAGCTTATCACCACATATTAGTCAATGAGATTGCACCAGCTGTCTCAGAACATGTTAGTTTAACAATTCTCCCTTGCCACCACTCATGGACAATACCCTGTGGCACGTAAATTACTCCATTAATGATACCCAAAAACATACTTAAAGAAACAAATCCATTCTTTGTGGGCAAAATCCTAGCTGCTAGATTGAAGCTGCAGGCTCCCTGCTACTTTATAATCATCAGTGAATAATCGACCCATATGCTACCCGATCAGTGTTAGTACAGGCTAAATGGACAATATCTGCAAATATCAGAGATGTTACCTCTATTTTCCCAGACTAGACACCACTCCAGTCTTGGGATGCCATGTGATATTCTGCCCATGGAAATCATGCAAAGAACTGATGTGAAGATGCTCTTACTGGAGAGCCCACAGTACACCTTAACGTTTTAAATTAATTTCAAGAATGTATATGCAACTCTCAGCTAATTCACAAAGAGATTAGACAGCATACAATAGTAAGTATTACATGCAAGCAATCAGTATTGCCCATAGTACACTTTCAAAGATAAAGCCTTCAAAGAACAATCAATCAAAGGGCAGTAGTAGTAATAAGAAAACGGGTACATGGTCAACTAGTGAATCACTCATTTGTACTTAAGTTCCTTATTTAAACCCTTAGTGGCAAGTCTACAACATTTCAAAATTAACAAAGGTGTCATAAAAAGAGTAATTTATGCTTCGTTTGCACTGGATGAATCAATATGAAGCGTAAATAATGACTTGAGAAGCACATAAGGGACATTAATAACATGGATAACCCCGCTGCAGCTCACTTTACATCTTGTCATAGACTGCCTACATAACCCAGCTGCAGCTCACTTTACATCTTGTCATAGACTGCCTACATAATCCCGCTGCAGCTCACTTTACATCTTGTCATAGACTGCCTACATAACCCAGCTGCAGCTCACTTTACATCTTGTCATAGACTGCCTCCATAATCCCGCTGCAGCTCACTTTACATCTTGTCATAGACTGCCTACATAACCCCACTGCAGCTCACTTTACATCTTGTCATAGACTGCCTACATAACCCAGCTGCAGCTCACTTTACATCTTGTCATAGACTGCCTACATAACCCCACTGCAGCTCACTTTACATCTTGTCATAGACTGCCTACATAACCCAGCTGCAGCTCACTTTACATCTTGTCATAGACTGCCTACATAACCCAGCTGCAGCTCACTTTACATCTTGTCATAGACTGCCTACATAACCCCACTGCAGCTCACTTTACATCTTGTCATAGACTGCCTACATAACCCAGCTGCAGCTCACTTTACATCTTGTCATAGACTGCCTACATAATCCCGCTGCAGCTCACTTTACATCTTGTCATAGACTGCCTACATAACCCCACTGCAGCTCACTTTACATCTTGTCATAGACTGCCTACATAACCCCACTGCAGCTCACTTTACATCTTGTCATAGACTGCCTCCATAATCCCGCTGCAGCTCACTTTACATCTTGTCACAGACTGCCTACATAACCCCGCTGCAGCTCACTTTACATCTTGTCATAGACTGCCTACATAAACCCGCTGCAGTTCACTTTACATCTTGTCATAGACTGTCTAACACCAGGGCAATATTAAAAGTTACCGTACTATTGGAAATTTAAGAGAATATTAAAAAGGGGTCTAGCATTAAAGAAAGGTTGAAGAACAATGAAGCTTTGTTAATTTTGAAATAAATTTATGGTTATAAAATCAGAAAATGTAGTGGAAACACAACTTACTAATTAAGCCACTTACCAAGCTCCTGCTAACATTCAAAAGGTGCTGTCCTCCAATTCAGTTACTCCTGTGAAAGCATTATAGCTGAGCACTAGAGTGTTTGTATGGTTTTATTAGGGCTCATTTAATGTTTTAAGTCATGAATTTACTTATTGTGGACCTTCCAAATTTACATTTATCTACAACGGCAATGCTTTTTAACATGAGTCATTGAACTCTCCAAGCAGTTGAATTCTAATTACAGAAATCGTACTCGAGGTGGAGGTACTATAGAGAGCAAAAATTGTATCGAAAAAGAGTGTGGTGCAGCTAAGGACAGATGAAGCACAGGTAAAGAGAATACACTGCCAAATGCTTTAAAAAAATGATAAAAGTAACAAAAGTAGTGTTTGCCATATTAGCCTCTAATGTGATGTACAATGGGTTTAAAAAGTTTAAGCTACACAAACTGCTGACTTGAAAAGAAGCACTTATTTTATTATCACAACCTTAAAATAATTTATTGTCATAAAGTCTTAAGATACTTTAACATTCTAATTCTACCTTGTGATTAAAATGATGACTTGAAGGAGAAGTTGCACCCAACATGGGTGCAAGCTGCACATAAATGAGTCAGTGAATAAGTGGTAAAGCAACACAAACTGGCTCAGCAGATTAAAAGCATGTGGAAACACGTGACTGGTGGGATTCCATTAAATGAGTGTCATCAGACAAATGAACTGCTGCTGCAAACTACAAAATCAAAATGAAATAAACAGGCAACCGGCATTAAAGACTATAGCAATAACCCACGCCTGGGTGTGGGTAATGCTAAATTTACCCACGGTTGGCGTGGTTTGGTCCCGAGGGCGAAGCCTGAGGGACCAAACAAAGCCAACCGTGGGTAAATTTAGCATTACCCACACCCAGAAGTGGGTTATTGCTATTATACCATGACATTATTTAAGAAAAGAAACTATTACTTTTCTTAAATAATGGCATAGTATAATGCCTGTTTGCTGCCCTTCTGCAGATGTCTGGCATCCGCGGCAGTTCTGATGTACTGCGCCTGCGCAGTACATCAGAGTTGGGCAAAAGCAACGGAGAAAGCAAGATCTCCGTTGCTTTTTTAGTGTCTCGCTATGTTAATGAGTTTAACATAGCGAGACAGTTTTAAAATAAGCAACGGAGATGTCCGTTGCTTATTTTAAAACTGTCTCGCTATGTTAAACTCATTCCCCGTTGCTTATTTTAAAACTGTCTCGCTATGTTAAACTCATTTAACATAGCGAGACACTAAAAAAAAGCAACGGAGATCTTGCTTTCTCCGTTGCTTTTTTTTAAAATACTGTCTCGCTATGTTAAATGAGTTTAACATAGCGAGATAGCTTTAAAATAAGCAACGGAGATCTCCGTTGCTTATTTTAAAGCTGTCTCGCTATGTTAAACCCATTTAACATAGCGAGACAGTGTTTTAAAAAATCGAGTTATACTAATGGAAAAAAGTCCGGGCGACCGGACCTTTTTCCATTAGTATAACTCGATTTACAACGGGCACGCTGGCCAATCAGCGTGCACGTTTTGGGGGGATCATGGTATAATACGAGTTAAATAATTCTTTAGGAAAGCAGGTGTAGTCATTATCACTGAATATGACATGACAATATCAAGGCACTGACTATTTAGCCACAGGGCACATAAAAACAAACAAGGAGGGCCATGCCGCTTTCTCAATGCAGGATCTGAAAATGGCTTTCTGTACTTGTAAAATAATAATCTGCTGCTAAACCATAGAGATGGAACTGCATAGATGCAGAAAGTGAACAGAACAAAGATTTAAATGAACCTCAAAAATATGCTTTATGGTAATGGCAGAAGAGGATAAAGAAAGAGAAACAAAACATTAAAGTGTATTTTCATCTAAAATTATTACTGGACAACGCTTTCATGGATGACTTCTCTTCCAATTTTAACAGTGACAGTTTTCCCAGGACTAATGAACAAATTAGTGTAGTACATGAATCACTCTGCTCAGCAAGTGAGAGAAGAGTAACCTTGTTATAGCAATGTTCACACTGCAGGTTCTTATGTACAAACCTTTCTATTATAAAAATAAATGAACCTCGTCATGCCACACAGATGGCACTCACCAAGGAAATATGTCAAAAACAACTAGCAGTTTTAAAAGCTACAAACACCTCATTGCCACACAAACTACAGTTAGAAGAAAGGTGCACTGCTAATCAGTCAGCTTTAAAAACTGGTATACTCCTCGCATTGCCACACAACCTTTCTTTTTTTAATTTGTGCTATCACTTAAGGTCAGCTAAAACTCCTCATGCACAACACATAATTAGGCTGAGGTCTCTGATGATAATTATTTCAGAACTATTCTTGATATCCGTATCTCAAATGTGTAACATAGAGGTTCTCCTATCAGTCAATTTATTATGTCCTCATGAAATGAATGTGCAGAAATTCACACAGACAGCAAAGATCGAGAGCTGAACGTTGACATTCATTGCAAGATATTTATCAATTCACAATACATAAAAGCTTCGGCTAATCTGATGTATTATCACTTATATAGATACAAAAAAGTTTAACAAAATGTTTTGGTTTGAAAGATGTAAAACAGTTGGTGCCATCACACACAGTGGCTAGAAACAAAACACACTGCTCAACAAACTACACCTTTAAATTATGTTGTATTCAGTATGTGTGTGAAGTGTCTTACTGATTCCAAAGCTGTCAGGTTTTCCTGATGCAGTCCTGTGCAGCACTGCAAGGCTTAATAACAACAACTTTGTAAAGTGCATTCTAACACAAACAACTGAAAGGGTTGTCAATCATAACCAACGGATTCAAGAAATTCAACTTGAGACCAAAGCTTGGTACGTGAACACAATAACAAAGAGTTAGGATCAGTGACCCAATCATAATTCCTCTTGCACATGGACCTACTGCAAGCTACAGAAAAAATATTTTATTTATTAATTTTGCCTTTGTTTACCGGTTAAGTCTGACACGGTTTAACTAAGCCCTTTCAAGGGAGGCCTGGGAATGCAGTGTTTTACAGCTTTGAAAGCTGTGACAAAACATTGCCACGAGCAAAGTGTATGCCTAACACACTGACACCGTTAACAGCTGTTTCCTTTTTCTTTCCTTTTTTTTTATTGTTTTTTTATTGTTTCCCTACATATTCGAACATTTGAAAGTTCGATCGCTAAAGGTCGATCTTTAGCGTTTCGAACATTTAAATGTTCGGATATGTAATATAGACACACACACACACACACACATATATATATATATATATATATATATACAGATATATATATATATATATATATATATATATACTACATATAGAGAGAGATATTAGATATATATATATCTATATATACAGATATAGGTCCCCTACAGATGATCGAACTTCCAAAAGGCCGACTTTCATATGGCTGAGACCATATGATCGACTTTTGAAAGTTTGAACGCCTGTTAAAAAAAAAAAAAACAGAAACACAAAACAAAAAAATGACCTGCACATTGTTAGCAGGGAGCAAGCCACCCCTGCACTCTCGTGGGGGTCTGTGCCCCCCCACACCCCCTGCTATTTAAATATACCAACTCCAAGATCGCACTACAGTGCGGAAAATGGAAATCTTCCTGTTCCGCGCTATATGGAGATGTCTGTTTAGAACTTTCAAACTTCTGGTCTTACAGAGAGCATTAACGACCTGTTTCCTAATGATAGTAGGGGAGTTATATTTGATGATATTTCCTGAGGGAAAGTTGAGGGGGAAGAGAGGCGTAAAGTTGAAGCTGAATTTATCAGCCAGGAGGTTTTCTCTCTCTTCTGGCTCAGTATAGATGGCTCCATTTACAATGAGTTCTGCACACAATTTGTACTGCCTTTGAGGTTGCGGAGATAGCTAAAGAATGCTTTGTGGTTGCCTTTGGCCTGGGAGGCCAAACTTGCCTCTTATTTGGCTTTGATAAACTTAATTTGTCCTCTGAGTTGTTTGTTAATTTGATGAGAGTGCTTTTATCCTGCTGGGTGCTGCACCTCCTAATTTTTGCCATGATTTTCTTCCTCCTGTCATACATCCGACTGCAGCTATTAGGTTGGTACTAAGCTATCGGCCCTAGGGCCTATGCAAGCCTAACCACAATTCCCTGGATATTTCTTCCCACAATATTTACTTCTCTGGACCCCGATCTAGCAGGGTGACTGACATGATCCCCAGGGTGAATTTCCCATCTCCCATCCAATCAAGGTTCCTTTTGAAGAGGGCCAATGAGGCGCTCTGCTTGACATGTATGGGCAGTCTATTCCAGAGAATGGGGAGTCTCTGGGTCAGGAACCTATCCCTCCAGCATGTTTTGTTCATTGTGATGACAAGGTTTCGATCCCTGGAGCAGGTGGCTCTGAGGGATTGGGATTTCTTTAAGTGGAGCATGTCCAACAGCTCAGGGTTTGACATGGCCTTTTATGTTAAGCAGGGATCACCTCAGAGTAGATGATATGCCACAGAGTATAGCTGGAGTTTTTTTTTAAAATGGTCAGCATATGGCATCTGCTTTAGGCCTGTGATTCTTTTAGTGAGGTATTTCTGTGGCCTTTCCAGCTGTTGCAGAGGTACATACCAAATGGGGCATTCTACCTCTATAATGGGTAGAATGAGGGATGAGTACAGTGGAACAATGACCTGCTTTTTTCTGGATGAAAAGCCTTCCTGATGAGGTGCCACAAATCCTGACTGTTGTGGTGATGTGGTTATCAAAAGTGAGACCACTGTCCACCTGTGTCCCCAAGTCACTCATCACACTTGAGATGTTTAGTGTCCTGCTACCTATGTGGTAATTCATGGGTACATGCTTTTTTTTCCAAAGGGGATAACTATACATTTCTTGGCATTAAGCTTAAGCCCATGGATCTATGGAGCTGTTCAGCCATCCTCACATTTGCATATACAAAAAAACAAATACCCCAAGCTAACCAAAATTTGATGGTTTCTGTAGTACACCATACATTAGCACACTGGATAAGAATGGCTGACAGCAATAAATCACAAATACGTTACTTAAATGCACAGGGCAATGCAAGGTAGAAAGCACATTCTGCAGCCTTACACAATTCATAATACCCAGGTTAAAACAAACTACCTACCCCTGTTAAAAGTAGTCAGTCTGTACCCAAAAATCAAGTAGCCACCGTCACACTTCATAAAAAGCTACAGTACAATGTGTATAAGCCCCCCTCCCCCATGTAAGATGAGCATCTGCAAGGAGAGACTAAGCACACTCGGAAATAAAAGGTAAAGCTCTACCATACTAAAGATTACATCCCTTAGCATCACATGGCAAAGCAGCATCAGAATGGCTTTCCCTATATTCTGCAAATTATAAGCCACTTCATTAGTGAACATAAGGGGGGATACAAATTTGTGAGGGCCAATCTTTCCTGCACTCCCCATACACCCTTTATGCATCAATTCTACAGTAGCACTACAATATGAAGCAACAAAATCAGCCCTCTCAATTTTTAACAGCATACTTAAAGTGATCTTAATAAAGAGAGCTAGTGTGTTTTTTTAGCACTGCAGTGTGTGGCTAGCTTAGCTGATGTGATCATAAAGATTATGCTAGAGTCTGTCAATATTAAGGCAAGACATCGAGTCAAATACTGCAACATACTGGAGCACAAAAAAAAAAATTGTATTGCACAGCATAAACGCATTACATTTTTAAACAGTACTTTCACTGGTGCTTCTTGGTTTTGTCTGACTGTCTCTCAAAGCCTTACAATATGCAGCCTGTGAAAGGGGGAATATGTGACTCAAAACACTCTTAGCAAACAAAGTTGAGTAAATTTAGAACTGCAATTCAATATAAAGTAATAAAAAAATCACCACTGTGCCATTAGTGTGTGTGTGGGGAGGGCAGCTAAATTCCCCACATATATTACATATGATCACCTCAAAAATAAGTAGACTAATATGGTATACCAACAGAAGGAAATTTTTCTAAGGGCAATGGCAACCACCTTATCATACCAGTGATGTGCAACACGCGTGTGCAAAAACAAAAAATATTAGGAATTACATCACCTGAAAACAGTGTGTAGCTGACCAAATCAGAGTTAATGGATCAGACAAGTTACTTTGGATTCTTTTCGGTCTTCTGTATAGACTGGATATCCCCTCAAGTTTTAAGAGGGATTCCATTATTAGTCACCAACACAGTAGACGGTATATGTACTCATGCACCAGGAAAAAAAAAAAAAACTAAGCAACTCAGTGCATCTACATTATATGGTTTTCTTGATGAAAAATGTGCAAACAAAACTAATGCCATCAGAAGGATGTAGAGCTATTTAAAAGGGTACTTCTTACTCCTGCTCATTTCACAAATTTGCTGCTGAACTATAGTTTCCAACAAGCTCTTTAATATCAGAGGGAGCTTCTCACAGCCTGCGATAAACTGCTTCATTGTACAGGTACATGGTGTCCCTACCATGCCATGAAAGAGCGCATCTCCAATAAGATTTTCACCACTTGAGACAGAGCTGATGAAAGGTATATACAGTTCCAGTAGAAATGTTTGTTTCGAGCTACACTGGCAAGCTGCTTCAACATTAATGCACACTGGACGTCACCTCCATAAATATTCACTTATTGTCCCAGAACTGCTTACACACTTATACAGTAATATAAATAAACCATTTTTTTTTTTTACTAAATGTTATGATGCAGCTGACAGACTAAAAGTGTCATGCAGTTGAGGAAGTCTCCGATAATACCCACTCCCTACATCTTGGAAAAGCAACCATGCTTTGACTACATCACTTTTCCTTTGGACTGCAACCCTACACTGTGCAGGAGATACAGAGACAGACCGAACACCATTTCCAATGAGACAGAGAAAAGGAAAACTAAAAACTAAACTTACTAACATGCTTGTACAGGGTTTCTGTGAACAGTTCTGCATAGGCAGAAGTGTTCTCAGGGTTTTGGAGGCTTGAAATGTTGCCAGATTCACACTTAATAGCAGGAGGTTAGCCTTACAATAGCTCCTGAATATTCCTGGTTTAGGTGGGGTTCCAGGTTTTAATTCAACTTCAAAGGAGACCATTTTGTGGTCTGACCTTACCAGGGAAGGCATTACAGTAGGGGGGTGTGCAGCACTCTCCCATATTAGTGAGGATCAGATCCAGTATGGTTGCACCCTTGGTTGGTGTATTGAGCATCTGGTCCAGGGAGTTTGTGTTTACAAAATTCAGGAATCTCTGTGCATATACGTTTGATGTTGTACAGGAATCCCAGTTAACAGTGAGGTAATTAAATCACCCATGAATACGGTATTGGGTTGGATGGTTAGTGTTTCCAATAAGTTTTAATACATGGTATGGGTTTCCTGGGTCATAGAGGGGGACCTATAGTTTGAAATAAAGTGGTACTGGACTTTACCTATGATGATTTGAACATGGAGCAGCTCTCTACGGTAAAGAGAGCTTCTAGGGAGTGGAGTTTTTTGTTTAGGCTCTTAGCAATGAGCAGTAATACCTTTAGATTTTCTTGGTTATGATTTGCTATGTCGGAAGTACTATCAGTTTGGCATTGCCTAAAACAGGCACTATGGGGGAAGACAATGTTTTAGTTAATATGAGGGAACATCTACTTAGATTGAGGCAAATGCAGATTAAGTGCCCTTCCAGAAAATTACTTGTGATGTTTCAAAGAGGTAGCTGCAGAACAAGCTTAGCAATGAAGTGGACAGGTGAAGCTAACAAGTATACAAAGTGATAGGTTGAAAGAGACCACATCAAAGGCTTTGAAGAAGTCTAGAAAAATCAATGATGTAAGGTGACTGTCTAGGAAGTGTCACTACTGGGTTTATGATGGTTAGAAATGCAGTATCATTAGATTGTTCAGATTACATAAAGCTAGAGTTGTCTGTGAATGCTTTTTTTTCTATGATTTTGGATAAAGAAGAATAGAACGGTTACAGACCTGGCTTAACAGCTATAATGTAAGACTGTTTTCAAAAGATGAGTACCTATTATTATTGTGATGGATCTGTTTATTAGCATTTATAGCACATGACAGAAAAAACACTAATATTTGGCAATACTGAGCCTAAACTTTAACAACACATTAAAATACATAATTTTGCACAGTTAAAGTAATGGACAATTTTATGAATAGGGTTTTAGCTCAGCTTCTTGACATTGTGGAAATGTTACTTAGTAAAAATATTAAAATAAAAAGCTGTTACACGGAAATGCATTACCGCAAAAAGTGAACACAGAACAAATAAAACACCAACTTGGAATAACAAATAAGGGGGTAAAGGATATCTTTTTAAAGGTTTATGTAATTTGAGATAAGTACAATTACCCTTCTACATGTTGCAAGATTAACTCTTTTTAAAACTTTCATAACCCTTGATATCAGGAAAAATTGGGAAAGGAGTTGGGGGGGGCTTCACCACAAAACCAGTGACAGAGAGTTTGCCCTTTCATAACAACTTTTTGTATTCAAGAATTAAGTTTTTCTTTGTTTAGTTTTCTCAGTATAATGTGTTTCTATGTAATCAAAAATACTACATCACTGTGTGAGTGTGTGTATTCCCCTCTTTTGTGCCTCTCAGTACTTCCACTGTATACCCAGCCACTGCTAATCCTCACTGCACTTGTAAAACAATGGTAAGTTTTCAAATAAGGAGCAGTAACCAAGTAAAATTTACACGTAAACTCGTTGATCAACAGGAAGTCAGCGTCTGTATATAAACAAAAATACGACAGTTTTTTTCAATGCACAAAGCAAATAGTACATGTGAACACAGCATCACATGACCAATCAGAAGTATCAAGTATGTGTGCATATGTTGAGTGTCTGTGCGACTGTTGGGGAGATAACAGGGACACCAGAGGACTAGATAGCTGCTTTGGATTTTGCTCAGAGATGAAGAATATTTCAATCATTAATAAACTGTTCAGAGATATTCCAGCCTGGTTTTAGTTTCAACCTAAAACCGCAAATATCAGGACAGACTGCTTTGTCATTACTGGGAATGAGATTTAAGGGAAGGCAGAGACTGAGCAATTTATGTAACGTTGAAGTGAACAGTATCTATTAAAAAGAAAGTATACATATATACTGCACAATATAATGAAAATGCTAATACAGTTTATTATTAATGTATACATACCTAAGTCAGCGTTTATGAAAATTTAATGTTTGTCTTTTCGGCTTTTCCTGGTTAGGGGTCACCACAGCAGAACTCCGGTCTGCTAATGATTGGCAGTATATTTTTAGGGTGTCGAGTTGCCAGTCCGACGCCCAACAATCAGCGAAGGCACACTCATTCACGCATGTCTTTCGGAGGCCACTCGACCACGGGGAGGACATTCAGACTCCACACAGAAGGCACTCCCGCCGAGAATCGAACAGGAGAATCTCTTGTTGTGAGGCAACAATGCTACAGCTGTACCACCGCGGCCAAGCACATTTATGAAAATTTAATAACGGTGTTTAAAGAATGCCCTACATAGAGGGAACGTTACCTCTTTGCTTCTGGGGTCTATCCCTCTGAGAATACATCCCAGCATTTTGTTTGTTGAGGTTATTGCCCCCTCTCTAGGGTCCACTCTGGGTATGACCCATAGCCCTTATCCTCTTCTTGCATGTTCCTATCAGCTGCACTCCTTACAGGTGAGACTTCATATTACTGAACAATGAATGACAACAGCCACCTTATGCCTACTTGGCAGCAAAATCATCACAGCCTTCCCTAAGATCCAGTAAGAAACTCCTGTTGCCAAAGAAGCACATTAAGGTATGGCCTACTTCTACATCCTACACCAAACTCACAAGCAACTTTGTGATGCAACCTTCAGCTTCTAAAGTCTAAAAATAAGTCTGGCTGCCTTCCAAGGAGTGGTGTACCACTTTACTCCCAGCACCATGCAATTCTTTACTGGCTGCTCCTCCACTCATACTGGTAATCATGAAAGGTATAGTGAGAGCAATGACTTTTGGCATCATTTCTGTCTGCAAACACAACTTAAAGCCTTCAACTGAACTTAATCATTCATGCTCCAGGCATTAACTATTATAAATAACTTCTTCAGACAATAGCACTGTTCTGCTACTCAACACTAGGGTACACATTCTACCTTGGAATCCTATATCTCCCATCAGAGGATTTTGAAGTAATATGCCCTGCTACCACTGATTAAATGCACACTTACTGGGACTTTTAATATTATTTCAGGATCTAACTCCTTCCCACTTAAGTGTGATGATGCTGTTACAGCCTCCAAACCAGTGTGCACCAAACCCCAAACCAGAATGGATATGATCTTAGACTTGGTGCTCAGAGGTTACCCCAAAACAATCTTGGGTATATAAGGTCACTCCAAGTCCCAGCAGTTCATTCTCTTGTGTTCTATACCTGGTTCCACAGACCATTAACTTACACCACCATCCCACATACTTACTTCAAATTATTCCAAAAATGGACTCATTTTAGATAAACAGTAAAGGCTAGTCTTAAGTAAACACTCTGGATGCTGCTTCAAAACTTCT
The DNA here is from genome assembly GCF_019279795.1 of Protopterus annectens. Taxonomy (NCBI): domain Eukaryota; kingdom Metazoa; phylum Chordata; order Ceratodontiformes; family Protopteridae; genus Protopterus; species Protopterus annectens. The sequence continues at coordinate 1,283,646,498 of NC_056725.1, forward strand.
TGAAATTGTCATTAAGCTCTTTCTGTGTATGATTAAAAGTCAGTCCACTCCCTCACATCTGCAAAGCTCCTTAAATAACCAGAGATCCAAGCAAAGTCTTCACAAACATTAAAAGTAAAGTAACTACCTTAAAACAAGTACAGAAGTACCACATGAGGCTAACGCAGCTGAGTACAAGGCAACACACTTCTATATGTGTGACTGAATGCCTGGAAACAATCTTACAAAACTCAGACAAAAACATGCCCACCCCCTCCTGTCAACCATAACATAGACCACAAAATTACTTCTGATAGCACATTTCCTTTTTTGACTTGTACGACTTAATCCATAGTAATTTCTTAAATTTTAATCACTTATCCAAAATTCTCCCCAAATATATGGACCATGAAGAAAGAGATGAAAGTAGGACCACACAGGAAGGGACCTCCTCGTAGTTCATTCTACAGACCTTTGAAATTAAATTTTTAAATGAGAACCTTAACATCCTTTTATGAAGCTGTAGCTTTAAATGACAAGCTTCTATTACAAAATGAGAAGTCTGTTAGTGGTGTGTTCAAAAGCATAGCTAGGGTGGGGTGAAGGAGGGCAGCCACCCCATGCACAAAGTGTTAGGAGAGAGATCGCCATATGCTGATCGGTCTCACGTGCATTACTAAATGAAGGACACTACTGCACTTGTATCAAAACCAAAGAGCATTAGTGCTCTGTATGTGGCATACTGTACACTATTGCAAATGCTTGTTACAAACATAGCAAGCAGTTTGATTCAGTTTAAAAGGGCAGAAGAGCTTTTTTTTCTTTGCTCAACAACTTAAAGCTGAAAGGGGGTGCCTGATTGGGATACAACATCAGGAGCCAAAATAGCTAGCTATACTTACTAATGGTTGTGTTCTTATAAAATTAGCTGACACTGCTAATCAGAAGGTATTGTCTCAGTTAAGTAATGCTTCTTCTTGGCAAAGTTTTTCAATACACATTGGCCAGAGTACCAGAGTTCTGGTACATTGTGGCTAACATTTGTAGTACTGTATATCCACATGTATACAACCCTTCTCCATTGGAATCAAAATGCTAAGCCTATCTGGAAATGAAGTCATACTTGCAATGCTGAAAAAGTGCACATTTTGTGGCATTTTAACCTTCTGGTAAGCACTCTAACCATAGCTCTTACATCTTAGCAAAGAGTGACAGTTTAAAGGGCATATATTATATCTGGCTACCTATCATACTGCTGAACCTGGAAAAATCTGGACAAGGTCCACAAAAAATAAGTACAAATCTGTATGTTGATTAACATAAAATGACCATACATATGCACACTGAAGAACAGCCAACCAAAATATGGCACCAGACTCCCCCTGCAGCCATTCCAATGTCCCATTACCTGGCTATTTCACCCCATTTACCATAAACACTAATGCGCATACTGCTTTACTTCTACAATGACTTGGATTTTATTTTTACATTTTATAAATTATAGCACAATGCACAAAGACTAATAGACTAATAGACATCTGCTAAACAAAGCAATACTGTCTCACAAGGAAAACAGACTTGGCATTAAAACTTCTCTGCCCTTGAAACTCACATTCACTGAAACAGCATTGAAACCCACATCACACCCAAAAAAAAATGCATCTGGCCAGTGGTGGTGGATAAAGATTACCTTTGGGCTTTTTTCAAATCATAGGCCCCCTTACACACAAAACAAGAAACCTACACATGTTATTTGATACACCTTCCTGACTTTATTAAATTATATTCCTTGTATAACATATCACACTTGTGAGACTTGGAGTGCATCTTAAATTTACTGTTTTAATATTTTTCCAGTAGGAAATGAAACAAAACGCATGAACCAATAATGACAAAATTGCCCAATTCAGAAAATTTCCATCATAAAAGTCTATATATATATATATATATATATATATATATATATATATATATACACACACACACACACACACATATATAAATAAAATGACAGTAGTGTAAGCCATGGGCATCTTGCATAGCTTCTCAAACTTATTTTCAATTTCAGTCTTTTGCTTGACTTGCTCTGATTTGTGTTACCAGGCCAACTCAATAGCTGTAAATGCACAACAAAATACACTAGGCAAACCGCATGTTTTAAGACTTTCAATTTTTAGCCCAAGTACTGACAGACCCTCTCCTACATTCATCCTAAAGCATCAAAACTATCACTGTAATCCAGGTGCTGTTAACTGGCCACTCTTGATTCTCCACTGTCTGCAGTGGAAAAATATGTATCATCTTAAATGCTGGAAAATGTTTTGTACTTCTTTAGAAATATTTTTCTTATAAGGAAGCACTGAACATAATATTTGTGATTTTCTGTACCTGAATTTGGGTTAATGATATTTTTTGCTCTTTTTCACTTTCCACTGAGGCACAAATGCCCTTGTGCATGACATTTTCTCGCTTTTGTTGTATCTGTAGCTACACCCTTGACTTGTTATACCCACCCCCTTTAAAAGTACAACACAGTACAGTACCAGCAATGCATCTACATACTGTGGGAGTAGAACCCTTCTGGATCAAAAGCAAGTATTTAACCTGTTATGCTATTAACAATGCAAGCAGACTCAGCATAAGCAGCACTAAACGTCTCTTGCCCTGAAGTTCTCAGTTCCTTGTAAAATCCACTCAACACTCAACTGTATCTCTCAAAGTTGCAGCATCAAAAATCTGGAAAAAGCCAAAATTTATTGGGGGGGGGACAAAAGCTCAAAAACCAGGCACACATTTTAAACATTGTTTGTATAATTCTGGAAAGTTGCTAGTATAAAATGTGTTACCACCATGCATTTCACTGCCAAGTCTTAACCCAGGACCCTGTGCAATACACTCAGAGCAACATACCACCATGCCAAATCAGCAGTTTCCTGAACAACAGAAAGACTGAAACGTAAATGGCTATCATTTAGTGAATTCAGTTCTCACTTCTCACCATAGCTCTCAACCTCTTAGCACAAAAAAACTGGACAAAGCCAATAATGGGGGAATACAGCCATAATGATCTTATAAAATTAGAAAATTGCTAGAATGAAAGGTTTGGTGTTATTTCTTTTCTGATCTTATAAACTTAGCAGGAAAAAAACCTGGACAAAGCCAATAATGGGGGAATACAGCCATACTGACCTTAATTGCTGCTAGAATAAAATATTTGGTGTTACCATTTCTTTTCTGAAGAATATGAAGTATGAAATTGAAATGCCTGTCATTATTTAGTGAATTCACACACACACACACACACACACACACACACACACACACACACACACACACACACACAGGATAACTCCAGTTAAGTTAGCATCAAAATGAATGGCTCGTTCTGCTTCAAAATGGACCTTTGTAAATGGCTTTCAGACACACACCCTACCTTTCCAGGATAACTCCAGCTTCCAGTTAAGTTAGCATCAAAACAAACAGCTTATTCTGCTTCAAATGGACCTTTGCAATCCAGTTAAGTTACCATCAAAACGAACAGCTCATTCTGCTCCAAATGGACCTTTGTAAACGGCCGTCATACACACACCCTACCTTTCCAGGATAACCCCAGCTTCCAGTTAAGTGAGCATCAAAATGAACAGCTGTTCTCTTCCCCGTAGCAGCATAATGGCTCTCTGCTTCTGCGCTTTCCAGTGCAGCAGCTTCAGCAATAGCAGCATAACGGCTTGTTCTGCTTCAAATGATAGCAGCAGCAACATAATGGCCCATTCTGCTTCCGCAGCAGCAGGAAATGCACGCAAATGCATGCTGAATGAGCTTCAGCTCAATTCCAACAGGCTGGCTGCTGACAGTCATCATGTAAGTGATGACGTCAGCTCTAAAAGCCAGGAAATAAAAATTTAAAATAAAGCTCTGTGAAATTTGGAAATGAAGGGGTGCCACTCGGAAATTGTGGCACCCCATTATTTGGACCCCAAAACTTGGTAAAAGCCAAGTAATTTGATACGGTTGGGAGGTATGCTACCTATATGAGGACAAACGGATATACTACATGCATTTAACCCCTCCCTAAAAAAAAAAACACTAATTAAACAGTTCAAACATCTCAAACTCACCAGGAATAAGTGACTTTTTTTTTTTTAAAGAACAGCATAGATTCTACAAAGGCTGCAAAACTACCCCTGCCCTGACCAAGTTCTCTCTTCATAGAGAATACTTGAATGACAGTCTCAGACCACCTGGTAAATGGTGAAGAAAGTAAGCATGTTTAGCCATTTCTAAACGCTTGCAAGACAACATCTCCACTCTTCTTGTTTATGACTGAACACCCTACAGCACTGCTGCCATCAGCCTTGGCTACTGATCTTTCCTATGCCTGTGCTTTTTCTCCATTCTCCTGATACTCCCTTCCCTAGCCTGAGTCACTCTGTCTAAACTATTCTCTTTGGTAGATACCTAAAATATTACCTAAATGGGACACTATCTTCCTTTACATGACATACTATTTTGCATGTTGAAGTTTATACAAACGTATTTTGCAAACACATCCAACAATGACATCTTGATGCTGTCTGTAAATTTGATAAAATAAATATATAAGTAAATAAATAAAACTGCACAAATGCAAAAAGCCTAAATGTAAAAAAAAATTAGAAATTCAAAGTACATTTATTCCAAATATGAAACAAATATTTTTAAGGCACTGATGAGTTCTTGTCCAGCAGAATAAATAATACAACTTGCTTCTAATTCTTTTCTGTCTCCTATGTTCTTAACTTAGAAGGCTATTTCTGCTGTTTTCTCAGAGACTTAAAATTCCTCTCTACTTGGGTACCTGCCAGCGCGCAGAAGCCAAGCTGAATGAATCACCAGTGATCCCCATGCTTTTTCTGTATTCATTGTAACATGAGCATCAAGCACGGCTCTGTAAAGCCCCAGACACAGCTTGCAACAGGTTGCAACAAGTAATCATTTGTTACTCTGTAGTTTCAGAGTGTTTGTGGAAATGTACTTTTCAGAGAGGTGCAGCAAAGATAAAACTATGTGGTTTTGTAACACGAGTAATAGGAGTAACCTGACTCTAAGGTTTTAGAAGGTTTTCATTTAAGGCTGCAACAACCCACTTTGGCCCTTTCTGCACAACTACGTTGCATCATCAGTGGTTTAACTGTCACTGCAGTTTCCAAAATATTGGCAATGTTACTACAACTCTCTAAAGGAAATTTAATTTCAGACATGAATCAATCTGTTGAATGGTCTTTTCTTTCAGTACTTTTCCCACACAAACACATACACATGTAAAACATATTTGAGTTTCCCGCACTACATCTGTGCATCCACACATATAACACAATCAATGCTAAATATCTGTGCAAAAATCCAATAGACCATCAGTTACGGTTCAGATCATAATGTTAAGGGTAAAGATATAAGAAATACTAAGATTTTGTACTTCAACATTTCTTCCATGCATATTGACTAATTCCTAACAAGTCCCTGTCCCCAAAAGAAACAGTAATATTGTCAAATCTTCCTGACCTCATCGTCTTCTTTCGGCATTTCCCGGTTAGGGGGTCGCCACAGCGGAACTCCGCTCTGCTAATTATTGGCAGTGGATTTTTACAGTGCCGAGTTGCCAGCCTGATGTCCAACCTTCAAAGAAGGCACACCCATTCACGCACACACCTACCTGCATGTCTTTAGACGTCACTCGACCGCGGGAAGGACATGCAGATTTCACACAAAAGGCGCTCCAGCCGAGAATCGAATGGGAAAACCTCTTGCTGTGAGGCGATAACGCTAATGACATCATTCTGTGGGGAATTTACATATCAGGGTTTCATGGGTTTCCTTATACATTCCAAAGGTGTACTGTCAGGTATCCTAGCAATGTTCTAACCCTAAGTGCAGGTTAAATGTGTGTAGCATTTGACAGACAGCTGTCCCATTCTGTGCTGGTTCTGCTCTTGAACCCACTACCTGTCAAGTTAAGTTCTGATCTGCTTTAATCAAGAATGGATAAAGCAGGTACAGAAGATGAAAGGATAGATTGCCTTTTAAAGAATACTTACAACATTTATAAGGTAACCATCTGATGATATTTTGAGACTTGTCACCCTAAGTCCTGGAATGGCAAAACTGAATGAGCAAAAATACGGACTTACATGAAACAAATCCAGGACTGCAGTTTCTTGGAATATTCCCTTTTCTCTGAGGTATGGCAGTCTTGGAGTTGGTATACATACAGGATTGGGGGTATTGGGGGGGTTGCCCTACCTCACATCAGGGGGTGAAAGAAGGTGTGCCCCTTGCAAAAAACTTTAATGGAGAACAGTGGCATTTGACATTCACTGCATTCCTGCATTTTTTGTCATACTTGTGAGTCTTGGAATTACAACAAGGAGCCTGTTTACAAATGCAATATCACTGCCAGAATGTGCAAAGACAACTTGTATAATGAACTTGAGCAGAAGCTAAAGATGCTAAAAGCTCTCATGCAGCACTTTTTCTGTGTGACAGTTAACAAAATGCCATACCATCTCACTGTTTCAGGACTACCTACCACTGACATACTGGTTTGTGTGATATAACCAGCGGCAGACTGGGCATCTGGCTGTTCAGGTGAATGCCAGAAGGGCCGGTGCCAAAATGAACCGATGGGCCAGTGCTCTTCAAATGTCATCTCCTTTAAGGAGAACTATGCATGTGTCGTACGTACGGATGCAAAGCTGTTCCAGTAACAGAGAAGGTAAGTGAGAGAGAGAGAGTGTGTGTGTGTGTGTGTGTGTGTGTGTGTGTGTGTGTGTGTGTGTGTGTCTATAATTTAAACTAGCAGTTCCATTTGTTTCTGAGTGAGAAAGTGTGCATGTACATATGTATGTATATGTAATTTAAACTAGCTGTTCTGTTAATACGTGAGATTGTGTGTGTGTGTGTGTGTGTGTGTGTGTGTGTGTGTGTGTGTGTGTGTGTGTGTGTGTGTGTGTCTGTGTTGCTGTGTGAGGGATGGTAGGAGTGTGTGTAGGTGTGTTTTTTAAAATACCTCTCAACTGTCCAGATTAAGCCTGATAGTTTTGGACCATTTATCATAAAATGTATGGCTTTCTGGCAATTCACGGAGGATGGAAGTCACTAAATAATGACATATATATGAGTATGACTTTGTATCCTTCAGAAAATGTATGCTAACACATCTTGTTATTCTAGCAACCAAGTTAAATGAGCAATGTTTAAAATCTATCCGTATTTTTGGGCCAATGTATCCCCATTATTTTAGGCTTTGTCCAAATTTCTTCCACTAAGAGGTTAAGAGGTATCCATAACTCTCAACTGTCCAGATTGCTGCCTAATATTTTTGGCCTATTCCTCATAAAATGTGTGGTTCTCTATATGAGTTTCAGACTTCATATCTTCAGAAAATGCATGCTAACACAAATGCTGTTATTCTAGCAACGTTCTTAGTCTATAAGAGCAATATTTAAAATCTGTCCCTATTTTTTGTCTTAGGCTTTGTCCAGACTTCTTGTGCTAAAAGGTTGAGAGGTATGGCGGTATGGTATGTAATGGCTTAGCTGGGGGGAGGAAGGCTAGTCAATTAACTTGATCAGGCGTTACCCTGTAACTTGGTTACAGGAAAAAAAAGAGCCTGAATCCCCTACTCTAACTCCCAGACTGCTGAAGGGAATTGTGAGCTTCAGTGGAGATGAGCCCATAGCCTCAATACTAACTACCAGACTGCTGAAGGAATTGTGAATTTTGGTGGAGACAACAGCCTGAATCCTGTACACCAACTACCAGACTGCTGACAGAATTGTGAGTCTGAGTTTCAGTATACTTTCTGGGAATTATGAGTTTCAGTGAATTTTCATAAAATTGTGAGTTTCAAGTCTGTTTTCAATGTGCATTTTGTTTAGCAAATGTCAGTCACTGCACTGCAGAATTTGAAAGCAGTTAGTAGCATAATTGTCTTTGAAATAGAAGGCTGTGGATTCTACTCCCACACCATGCAGGAGTGCTGGTATTGCAGTGTCCTTTCGATTGCTGATTATTTGGTACATTTTAAGTGGGGCTAGATAGAGGTTCTACACTCCTGAGTGTGCCCTCCTTTGTATGAGATGCCTAGTAACTATAAACTTGTTGATTTGTCAGTCATTCATTATTGCAATATTATCAGCTTCCCAATTTTTTTAATGTAACTTAGGCAATTTAATTCTTCAAGGGCAGCAGACAATGAATTTGTACATGAAACACTGAAATGTAAATTGCTTGCCAGTAGCAACCTCTTCATTAGTTACAACTCTCTTTAATGTACAATTATTTAGATGACTTTTACTTCTGCAGAGACTGTCCTTATTGACTGATATTGGTGGATTGTAATGATAGATGTCAGAGTGGGCTTTTATGGTTGAAATTTTCTGGAATGGTTAGTTTTGGCATTATTGTTTCATACATTTTCTTTCATTGCTTACGGAAAGAATGCTCAAAATTACAAATTTACCACACATTCTTACAAGTATTGCTGTATTATACAAGGGATATAATTTAAACCAATGAGGAAGGTGAGTCAAAGAACACATACATGTATGCATGGTCTTAAAAATGTGTGCAAGGAGCTTACAGTTTGAAAACAGCCCAAAGTTAAACTTAATCCTCCACTGGCTAGATGTTTTTTCTTTGAATGCGGGTTTAAATGCCATTTCAGTAAGAGTTTCAAGGGCAGAAAACTTTACTGCTCATGCGAAGTCTATTTTCATTGTGAGACTGTTTTGTTTGCTTACAAGTTTCCACAATATGAACACTGAGATAAAATGTGCAAATTCAGTTTTGACATCATAACCGTGGAAATACTGTTCTGCCACCTCCCCTCTCTCTCTCTCTCTCCTGGGCTGATGTTTGCAAAACTCATCAATACTTCATTCTAATTCAACATCTCGTCACTTCTATATTCTGCTCTGTCTGAATTCCAAACAATGCATTCTACTCCATCTACATTCTACATATAATAATTTCTACACACATTCCACATACCATGATCATGTGCTGCTCTCTATCTACTTTGTTCTTTTTACATATTTTGAAATGTGAATATTCTGAGCCACTGAAGATCCCATAACTTTAAAAATACAGAATTTAACAGTATCCCAAAAATCTAACATCACAGTACACAATATGGTATTAAGTTAGCTTTTTAAAATTACTTTCTGTTTTGCAATACTTCACTCCTGTTTTTATCATTAAATTACAGGCAAAATCAGAGGAACAAGAAAGAGTATCGCAACTACACACTCATGAACTTTACAGTCAAATGAACAAGGAATTTTTTTAATCACAAAACCTTGCTACAATTTCTGGATCATTTAATATTTCTAATGGAGAAGATGAAGAAAACTCTTACAATCTGTTCAAAATGACAAACTACTGAATTGCTTAGGTATAATCTTTTGGTTATGTTGGTAAGCAAATGCCACTACTATACCCCACTAAATTTTTATTTCTTTAATTTCTCTTACTGGTTTCCTCCTTGCCTTCCAGATGGCACAAGCAGCCATCACCCAATTCACCCCCCAATCTGCAATGATCCAACTGTCTTATTTCTTGAAGAGAGCGCTACTGCCAGAGACTGCCATTTAAACATCAGGGACTCTCTCGTGCAGAGTTTCTGGGAGTGCTCAACAAACATTGCCCAAGTGTCTGCAATTTTCATGATACAGGCAACACATCCTTCATCCTTCCAATCAAGGAACGCCTACATTCATTTTCTAGTTCCCTGCCTGCCATATATTCATGACCTCTACATGCCAGGAATCAATTTTTCTAAACAATGTTGCACATCAGAGTAGCTGCTCAATTTTCTATCAACATTCACAGTTGAAGGTATAAGCACATTCAGAGCATACTGCTGGAGGTTGTCTCTTACAACAACTGGACAGTATTTTTTATCTGTCATGCAAAAATTACTTGACATTTGTGAAAAACAACTAGTAAAAATCACTTGCAGGTTCTATGTTTTACATAAGTAGAAGCCTGAGTTGGAAACAGCAGCAACTGAATTCTTAAAAAAAAAAAAGGATTATATATTCAAGATATGTGAATTTAAGAAATGTTGGTACTCTCCATATGAAGTTTGTCTTTATTTGGGCATTTATTTTGATTTCCTGCTGCAAGACTTACTGCCTGCTGTCACTAGTGCCTCTTCTCCTACGCCTGTCTCCCTCTTAGATGTATTCGCTTTCCCTCTTAACTACAGCCACCAGGGTGGACTCCAATGTGGCAGAGAACAAGTACCACCATAGAGGGATTCAGGGATTGTATGCTCTGCTGCAATTCCCCAGGGGTCAGGACATGCTATGACATAAGACATCCCTACATGGGCACCACACTCCGCATGGATTATTTTTGCTACACAGCACACCATTGCCCATTACTATTTTCATTACTGTTCTAAGTATGATGGGAATTTTCCCTTTTTTCTCTTTCTATATTTTTAAATGCCTAGTGTCTTAGTGAAGTACATCGAGTGAAAACTGGGCTGCTCATCAACTAGACTAGAGCTGAATAGCCTGACCTCAAGCACTGTCCTAGCACTGGGCTCCTGCTCTGCTCAGTCTTTAATAAAATGAAATTATCATCAGCATGACACCCAACATTTTTTTGTTATTCAGTCTTCTATCTAGTGAGTTCCATTCTACTAATTTACTACTTGGCTTCCTATGCCTCATTCATATAACCAGACACAGCCATTCCTTTCACACGACACCTGCGTGTTCCAGGCTGCAGCTCTGCAAACTATTACCTTAAGTAACATTGCATTACATGCACTTATATAAGAGCTACAAGCTGTTCAATTAAAGTCTGTGTAAGTTGTACACTTTTAGAGCAACACTCTCCTTAAATATCACCATTTATTTTATACCTCTATATAACAAATGTAGTTCTACTCTTAAATACTCCTACTGATCATACTCTGGGCCCAGCACACCGGATGCAGAAAAATTCTTACCATACAAATCCATGACTGCCTCTGTTGGGATCAAACCTTCAAGCCGCACCACTAATCTACAAGCTACACCACTGACAACAATACACATGAGGTGTTCCACCTTAAGAGCATACAGCAAGTAAACCCTGGTGCCTCAACCCCCCCCCCCTCCCCAAGAGCACCCAGCTGACTGGCCCAGAAGGCATGGAGGGCAGGCATTCCTAAGATACAAGAGAGCCCTATTGGATTCCTATGCAGAAAAGAATAGCCAATCAGCTCTCCATTTGTCAGTGACACTCGGATGGTAGAGACAGCTCTACTTTACCCCATGTGCTGAAAGTATGGTCAGGCTAATCCAGATCCTTCTCAAAAGAAACTGTTTTATTAAAGAGGATCCTTCTCCACCATCCATGCTTTATAATATACTCCTCAAATACAGCTCCTGCTATGTCAATATTCAGCATATCAGTTAAAGTCAAAGGGGTTCTATGCAGTGTCTGGAAAGCATGGATACATGCTTCATCATAAAGTCTTCAAATGTAATGCAAACTGCATTCTATTCTCCATTGGACCAAGCACAGCATTACTGCATCAAAAATAAGATGTGCAGATATAATCAAGATTGCCATTTGTTCAACCCAGCTCAGCAGGTGTAGCACCACAAGATAAGTTTACAGACTTATAAATGTGATCTTTACTTAAGGTTGCCCCTACTATAACTGGCAACAGCATACCACACAAAAAAGAAAAAGACTGGGAATAATGCACTAATCATAAATGGCACTTTCAAAGGTCAAATGACATACAAGAGAAGCTCCCCCAGTAATGTACCACACAAGGTCCCCAGTAACTGCCTCCAAGGGCAGGAAGTAGTGCAAGTAGCAGGAAAAATACTTCCATCTGATAGGTATTAAATGACAGTATGTTTATTACAACATTCTTTTCCAAAGGAGGAGATAGATTCTTCACCTAAAGCTATATGTGAATTCTCCTTCATAGTTTTCTACTGGTCTTGAATCTTCTTTGGCACCAAACCATAATTCCATCAGATGGCCAACAAATGTACTTTAATGGTGAAGTATTTAAGGTCTACATTTAAATCAATATGCCCGAGATAAGCCAGACAGGCTTATACATTTACAAACTAAAGATGATGATGACACTTCTGACCCATATTTAAAACCTTTTTCAAGTGAACTGCAGGAGGCCTGCATGTAAGGTGTCTTGGCAGCCTCAAATACTGCTGATATTTCCATGGGAACAACTGTTTGCTGAACAGGGGCTAATCAAGACAATCTTTTGGACACGGGCAGTTATCCTGCTACATCTTTGAAGTGAGAAGTTCTTCCTGGAATCATCAATGGAGAAGCCATGACTCACTGAACCTGAAACCAGGTCTTTCAGTCCACCACTGACTACCTTGAACAGAATTCTGCCAGCAGGTGAAGAATTAAGGGGAATGTCTACGGAACCTTACCCCACTTCATCCAGACCATATTTACTGCCCAGTCTCACTTCCCCAGTCTGTTGATGAGAGAAGAACTTTGATATACCACAGTCCCCTGGACAGTAAAAAGGCAGATCCAATGCATGTCTTGCTTATAGAAATGGTCTGAACACCATCCTTATGAAGACAAAATGATACAAGGAGTCCATAAAGTCACTTAATTTCCCTTTAATGTGGGACATTGTTATGAATGACAAAACTGAAAGCCGATATCCACACATGCATCTCCCCTGTGAAAGACAGCAAAAGTGAGCATATCCCCCCTGATTAATTAAGGTAAGACTACTGTCTGATTTTTTTTTTAAAACACCTTTCATGAATTATCATTTGTGACACACGCAAATTTCCATTTATAAAAGTAATCAAACTGTATTAACAAGCTCACATTTACAAACATTATACTTCACATACATTGTTACATATCACACTCCATAAATTATTCAATTCCCGCCTTTTTTTAAACAAGAAGCATCTTTATTAAACTATCACTTACAACACAGGATATTATACATTTATATACATGAAAACAAACGACGCCAACACAATCCTAGTTGCAAGCATTTTACATCACAACCCATACTGACATGCTGCCAGTTGCAAACATTACACATCACTTATAATCTGCCCAATCATTTTCAGTCAAACATTACATAGCTCATTTAAGACCTCCCTTTCTTTAAATCTTATTCCTTCCCTGTATGTACTGTTCCTACAATTCCTATTTTTTTCCTATGTACTTTGCTCCTACCCTTTTCTAAATATCTCAGTTCCAGTTGTTCTATCTCTGTTACTATATTAACTACTTCTAGTATAGTTGGTTTAGATTTTGATTTCAATTTTCTAGTAATTGCTTTTTTGGCAGCCACCATAATTAGACACAGCAAGGCCTTACCATGTCTAGGCAATTCTTATGTTGTATCATAGCTCCCTCATCACACCAATGCCACCCAGCATCTCCGACAGTGCATCCCGCAGGGAATCCTTAAAGTCTTCCAACTCACTACACTCCCAGAAAATATGTTCCCCATTACCTCTTTCAACACTTGCTGTCTACCTAAGGAAAAATTCTCTTCAGTCTACTTGAGGTATATAAAATATCTATGTAAACATCTCCAAGCAAAAATCCTAAAACTTCTAGATTTGCTGCATATTTGGCAGACAAATATATATATATATATATATATATATATATATATATATATATGTATATATATATATATATACACATACACACATACTCCCATTGTTTCTTTCTGAATTGCTTATCCAATCTCTCTTCCCAATCCTATCTAACCTCTTCTGATTGATTTTTATAGTTATCATGCAATACTTTATATACTCTATTATTCCTTTTTTAATGGCCAAAATTGCATTGTAATCTCACATTAAACTACTGGTTTTATTACTGTTCATCTCCATCGCGTATATCCTGTCTCTGCTTTATTTCAAATGTCCTCTCGATTCTTCTAGTCATCTCTCGTGCTCCATTCCCTCCAACATTTTCCACTAACAGTAGAAGAGGTTTCACAGGTAGAGTCTCTCTGTGGTCTTTATTACCAGAAGAACAAGAAGCGGAATCTCATATTTCACAGCTCACTTTTTGTTGGGACAGATTTTTGTATTTCCTCCTTAGCATGTACTTCATCAAAAAATGATTTTGTCCCTCCAAGGAAGAATACCTTGAAGACAGCTGGGTACAGCAGTTTGAATCTCATACCTGTGTCTCAACATTCCCTGAGCAGTAGAATGAATTTACTCCTCTTCTGCCCAGTGTATAATGAGTAATCATTCTCTACAAACACTGCGCCATCTCCCACTTTTCGCATTTTGTCAGAATCAACTCCTTCTGCTGGTAGGATTCCATCTTTACTATTAAAGGTCTAGGTTGCTTTCCATAGCCAGGTTTGGAGCATATACACAATGTGCCCTTTCAACTAACAACTCCTGCTGTGGAATACCAGTTCAGTTGCTTATTTGTGCTTTCATAAAATTAAAGCAGTCTGTCATTCCAGTTTCTCTGGTATAGCTGAAAATCTCAAGTTTTCCCTATGTACTCTGTCCCTCAATTCTATTTTTTTTAAACATCTCTCCCTGAGCAGTCTCATATTCAGCCACCATTTTCTTTATTTCAGCCTCTGATTTTTGCAGCTTTTTCACCTCATCTGAATATCTTTTAAAGCTTCTTACATTTATTTTCCAGCTTTTTGTTGTCTGTGTTGATAAACTCCATCAGTGTTTTGTTTATTTTAATCAGGTCTGTGTTTAGTTGTCTTATATCTTCCTATAGGTTACTGGAAGTCATGTCTGGAGGTTGCATTGCTTTTTGCTGAACAGCTGCACAACTTCCTCACAGTCACTGTTTATTCCTCACTTTTTGTAGTTTGTGCTCTGTATTCCTTTTTTCCTAAAATTCAGCCAGTATACTTACTATCCAGTTACTGAAATCTACCCATAAATACAAAGGGCTACTGGCTTTCTCTGTTGAGTTACCGTTTTCACACTGGGAGGGCTAGAGTCAAGCTGTTACTCAATAATGTACAGGCATCTTGGAACCGTCTACTGTCTGATTGCTTGAAATCACAAGGAGAACTTGGGCTTCCAAAATGGGTAAGGCATAGGAATGCTGTCAGTTTAAGCGCAGTGAACTGGAGATGGCTCTTTATTAAACAACTTAGATAAGTCACGGGTTGTGTTAAATAAAGGGGAAGAAATGAAAAGCCTTGAAAGCCAAAACTAAAAATTCAGAAAATTGTAACAAAGATGCAAGTATAATGAGTACATCAGGGTGGGAATAACTTTGCAACCAATGGCAGTGAACTATCCCCTATACAATTTGCATACATATATAATCCAGAAAGTCTTCTGGGCAAACTGTCACTGACATAGACTCCAAGTGATGGAAAAAGAGGTAAGCCTGAAACAGTCCCTGTGAAACAATTTAGGATACCATAAGCCCTATACATCCAGCCCCACCCATGCCCAAAACTATTCCTATGAAAGTTTAAACAGAACTGGTGAAAGCTTTTTCCAGATGATGATGACCCAAAATGAGTGAAACCAAGACGAAATCTAGGACAGCATTGCTGCAAAGGAGCTCTATGTGTAGACCACCACCAATCAAGTTATTTTAGCAGGAAAACACCAAATCTTTACATTGCTCACATGATTCTACTCTAAAAGCTAACACCTAGGTTAAGAGCATGGCAGTGGTAGGAAGGTCTCAAAAAAAAGGCTGAGTAATAAAAGAGCAGCTAACCCAGAGTGAAGTGCAGTAAAGTACAGTTGTGTACACTTATCATAAATGTAGATGTTCGAGTGTATTCACTGTTGCAGTCATGACATTTGGGTAATCTGCTGGCAGGTTGCCCTCAGTTGGCCTGAATTCCAAAGTCTTGGGTCCTGTGTCGGTTGCTGGCTCCTCTTCCATGACATCAGGTCGTTAGGGGTATAAAACATGCAGCAGACACCATTTTCTTCAGTTTTTCTTGCCCTAGATGTCAGGTGCTCCCAAAAAGGTAGCAAAAAAAAAAAAAAAAATATATATATATATATATATATATATATATATATATATATACACATGCATCTATATAAACTTTACCTTCATCTACAAGCAAATACACCACATAGGTTGTAGAAGATAGAGAAGGAAAGATAAACTCCAGAATGACTGGGGGATGGCGGGCGGGTAACCTGGACTGCAACAGTGAATACACTCGAACATCTACATTTATGGTAAGTGTACACAACTGTACTATGTTCTTCGTGTTTCACTGTTGCAGTCATTACATTTGGGTAGAATCCCAAAGCTATGGTTGGGAGGCTGGAGCTAAACAGCATTAGGTGCAGACATAAGGCCCTGCAGAACTGCAGTGGCAAAGCCTGCCCTGGACTTAGAGTATAGAGGCAAATGATAATGCTTTGTAAAGGTGTGAACAGAATTCCAAGTAGCAGCCTCTAGAATGTCTTTGATTGGTACTCCTCTGAGAAATGCTGCTGATGTAGCTGCAGCTCTGGTGGAATGAGACCTAATGCCCTTGGGCAAAGGTTTACCATGGTGTAAGTAGCAGAAATGGATGCAGTGGCTTATCCACTTTGAAATTGTCTGCTTTGAAATTGCCTTTCCTTCTGATCCTGCAGCATATGTCACTAGTAATTGCTCAGTTTTTCTTAGCGCTTTAGTCCTGCTCAAGTAGAATCCAAGCTGTCTGTGTACATCCAAGGAATGCAGAATTCTCTCCCCGTTGTTCTGTGGATTTGGATAAAAGGTTGGCAGATGAATTGTTTGGTTAAGAGCCACACTGGAAACCACCATAGGCATAACGTAGAATTTGTCCTCAGAGACGCCCTGTCTGGGTAAAATATGATAAAAGGCTCTACAGCCATGAGGGCCTGTAGCTCAAACTCTTCTTGCTGAAGTAATTGCTGGTAGAAGAGCTGTTTTTCATGATAAGAACTTTATATCAGCGACGGCAGCTGGTTCAAATGGAGGTAGGGTGAGCTTTTCAAATACATAATTGAGGTCCCATGCAGGTAATGGTGCTCTTCTAGGAGGCCTTACATTTTTGGCTAAGATACTGCTTTAATAAAGGATGAAAAAAGATTGGTGGCTCTGTATTGTAATGAGCCGAAATGGCAGAGGCATGGATTTTAATTGAAGAGAAAGATAGGCCTTTCTCAAGCATCTCAGTTAAGTATTGTAATATCCAAGGAATATTTGGTTCTGCTGCATCAGTTCCTTGTGCTTGATTCCAAGCACAGAATCTCTTCCGTTCATCAGCATATGATTTTCTAGTACTAGGCCTTCTGGCTTCCAAAATGACATCCATCACAGCTTTACTGAGAGGAGTTGTTTGTATAACTACATGATCAGCCATGCTGCCAGGTTCAGTGTCTGGAGTTGATTGTGCAGGATCTGACTGTTTTGCTGGGACAGTAGTTGAGGTCTTTAAGGTAAGGTCCAAGCTGGGTATTGAGACAAGTTCCTTAGGACTGGGTACCAGTATTGGCGGGGCCAGTCCGGGACAATTAGTATCCATCCTTGGTTTCACTTGTTTGACTTCTAGGAGGACCTTGGGAAGAAGAGGCAGAGGAGGAAAGGCGTAAACTGATAGGTTTTTCCAACTGAAGGATAGGGCGTCCACTTTCCATGCTTGTCTGTGATAAGTCCTTGTGCAGAATCTTTTCAATTGATAATTTTGAGGAGAGGCAAATAGATCTATGTCTGGGCTCCCCCTTTTCTCTGTTATCATGCTGAAGACTTGTGGTTTTAGTTTCCACTCGTGAGGGTCCATAAGGTTTCTGCTTAAATCGTCTGCCCGAGTATTTTGCTTTCCTGGCAGGAATTGAGCTTGGAGATGTATTTTGTAGGTCAAAGCTGTGTCCCACAGTGCCATGGCTAATCTGCAAAGGGGGTATGAGTGTATGCCCCCTTGCTTGTTTATATACCACATGACCATAGTGGTGTCTGTCTTTATCAGTAGTTGTCCTGGATGAAGTAAGTCCTTGAAGGCTGTTTGGGTATTCTGAACAGCTAGCATCTCTTTCTGGTTGATATGTAGATGTATTTGTTTTGGGGTCCATATGCCCTGAATGCATCTTACTGCCATGTGGGCCCCCCAGGCATAATCTGATGCGTCTGTTGTTAAGGTTTGGCTGGCAGGAGGTAGAGCGAAGGCCAGTCCCCCATCTTTTGGTGACATGCCTTTGCCCACCATAGAAACTCCTGTTGTAGGCAGGGTATGAGAGTAATCATTGTTTCCAGACTCTGAGAATGTTGACTCCATAAACTTTTTAGGTACCATTAAAGTTTCCTCATATGCAGTCTCGCATATGGAATCAGTAGGATGCAGGATGCCATGAAGCCCAAGGCCTGCAGAATTTGTCTTGCAGATAACTGGGTTTTTGTCGCCATCAGTTTGAAGTAAGTAGTCAGTTGCCTTTGCTTGTCTGGCGTGAAGTAAGCTATCTGGGCAGTTGTATTCAAGCGTGCACCCAGGAATGTTATCTTTTGAGAGGGTAAACATTGTGATTTCTTTTTGTTTATTGTGTACCCCAGGCATGTTAGAAGCCTTTTGACAAATGACAGGTGTTGAAGAAGAATGTCCTTGCTCTCTGCTTGAATGAGACAGTCGTCCAAGTAAGGGTATATTTGTATACCTGTCTGCAAAATGCAATTACTGGTGCCAGACACTTTGTGAAGACACTGGGCGCAGTAGATAAGCCAAGGGCAGTGCAGAGAATTGGTAATGCATTAAGCCAGCCTTGAATCTGAGGTATCTTCTGCACAATTGTCTTATTGGGACATGCAGGTATGCCTGTTTTAGGTGTAATGTCACCAGCCAAGCATTCTTGCCCAGATGGGCAGAAGCTGCTGTAAAGTCAGCATTTTGAATTTTGGAATGTCCAGGTATGTGTTCAAAATTGATAAATCCAGTATTGGCCGCCAGGGCTTGTCCTTTCTGGGTAACAAGAACAGTCTTGAGTAAAAACCTTGTCCTTTTTCCTGTTCTGGTACTGGCTGAATGGCCCCCATATCCATGAGGGACGTAACCTGTTTCTGTGCCTCTGCCCATTGTTTTTGGGCAGATCTGGCCAACCGTTTGCCATTGGCAGAGTGTGGAAATGGAATCTGTATCCCTGTGATACTATGTTTAGTACCCACTTGTCCTGGGTTATTAACTGCCAATTTTGAGCAAAAGGTGCTAACTTTCCCCCTAAGGGTGCTGCCAAAAGATAAGTGCCTGGTGTAGGCAGAGGGAAGTCATTGGGACTGTTTTCTGTAGGTTTGCGCTTTATCTCCTCCAGATTTGGAGGTAGAAGTGCCTCATTGCTTTGACCTGTATGAATCTTGCGCCTGGTATCTGGAACCCTTAGAGCGTCTGGATTTGCCCCTTTGAGCTCTGTCTGACACAGGAAAGGACCAATTCTTTGTAGGCCAGTGTCTACTGAATCTTGGTGGTTGCACTTGTAAGAAGTCTTTAACAGTTTGCATAGACTTAGCTTTGTCTTCCATTTTCTTTATAGGTTCATAGGTTGGTACTAGGCTATCAGCCCTAGGGCCTATACAAGCCTAGCCAAAACAATTCCCTGGCTATTTCTTCCCACACTATTTACTTCCCAGGACCCCTGTCTAGCAGGGTGACCGACGTGCTCCCTGGGGTGAATTTCCTTTCTCCCATCCAATCGTCAAGGTTCCTTTTGAAGACGGCCAAAGAGGCACTCTGCTTGACATGTATGGGCAATCTACTCCAGAGTCTGGGGTGTCCCTGGGACAGGAACCTATCCCTCCCGCATGTTTTGTTTATTGTCATGACAAGGTTTAGATCCCTGGAGCGTGTGGCTCTGAGGGATTGGGATTTCTTTAAATGTAGCATGTCCAACAGCTCTGGGTTTGACATGGCCTTGTATGTTAAGTCGAGATTGTCTCTGAGTAGACAATATGCGACAGAGTATAGCTGGAGTTTTTTAAGGTGGTCAGCGTAGGGCATCTGCTTTAGGCCTGTGATTCTTTTAGTGAGGTATTTCTGCGGCCTTTCCAGTTGTTGCAGATGTCTTGAGAGGTATATACCAAACGGGGCGTTGTATTCTATAATGGGTCTAATGAGGGATGAGTACAGTGGGACAATGACCTCCTTTTTTCTGGATGAAAAGCCCTTAGTGCCACATAGAAGGATTTCCTGACTGTTGTGGCAATGTGGTTATCGAAGGTGAGACAGAGCCTCTCCTGCCTTTATACCAAAGTATCATGTTGTAAAGGTGCATCTAGCAATTTAGCTTTAACATGATCAGGCAAATTTTGTTCCTTTAACCAGGCATGCCTCCTACTCACAGATCCAGTAAACTGTGGCCGTGCTGGAGGCCTCTAAGGAATCAAAACCACATTGTAAAGTATGCTTTCCAACCTGTTCAGCTGCATGCAATAATTCCTGCAATTCTTTATTTTCTGGACATTCAGAAATCAACATCATTTTCTGTTTCAGCAATCCCATAACATGTTGTTGATACTTAAGCATATGAAATTGACAGTTTAAGGCTCTGATTGCCAAGGCTGCAGATGTATAAACCTTTTTTCCCCATCTGTCCAGTGCCCCTGAATCTCTGTCAGAGGGGGTAGGATTTTTTGCTCTTGAGGCCTTAGTTTCAGGATCAGCAGCAGGGTTTCTAAAGAAAAATTTATGTGAGTCAGGGACCCTGTAATATCTGTCAAAGCTTACTGGGAGTCAGAGGTAAGGAGTCAGGGGTCAAGCTTGACTCCGAAAACACATCATCCATAATGTCTAATACGGGGGGAATGGCTAAAGGCCTGTGCTGAGGGAGAAGAGGGAAATTCCTGAGGCTCTTTTCTGATTCTGAGAAATTTTGACCTTCCAGTGAAAATGCTCCCTCAAAGTATGCAAGGTTTCCCCAAATGAATAATCCTCAGGAGGAGAAGCAGATGGTATAGACTCCTCTGCATCAGAATCCTCATAGGGAGGTATAGATAATTCCTGATCAGAAGAGGAATCAGTAGAAATGGAAACCTGATCTGAAGATTCACAATCAGTGTCTTGCCTAGGCCTCTTATCTGGAGGGGGATGGGTACCCCTGATCAAGGTAATAAGGTCTTCAGCCATTTTGATCATCTGATTTTTAGGCATAGAGGCCTGTGCATGTGGCTCATGCGTCATTTTTTTAGTTTTAGAAGTTGCTTTTGTCTTTGGTTTTGCAGTTGTCGGTTTGACATACAAATGTTGAGGTCTGAACACACCCTCAGAAGCCGGTGCTTGCTCAGCGGCTCCGGACCCATCCGAGGGAGATACATCTGTCGGTCCAATACCTTGAGTATCTTGCAGCATGCCAGACTCCGCATGGGTGTCGGTAGAGGCCTGCGACTCAAAGGTAGTGGGTATCAGGGGCTGCGAAAGCACCTCACCGAGAACCGGCGAACTGGCAACTGGCTTAGGAGAAGTTTCGACTGCCTTTCTCTGTTCTTTTCTTTGCATTTTTTATGTACTCCGGTAGTCGGATTGCTATCTGACAACATTTCTGGGTAGTTAAATCTGTTTCCAAAATACTTTGAGGCAAAAATATACTGACGCTTAATAGTGCGTTGGTTAAATCTAGCACAAAACCGACAGCCAGGCACGTTGTGATCAGGGCCTAGGCAGGGAATACAGTATAAATGGAAATCCTTATGAGGTATTTGCTTCCCACAAGTAATACAATTATTAACTTTTTCTGACATCGGTATGGAGCAAGAAAAAAGTTTCCCCAACGGGGTACTTAGCTTTAGTGAAGACTTCGGTTCTGAAACTTAAAACTCGAATATTTCAGTAGTTGGCCGACCAGCACTTGCGAAATGCTTCTGCTTCGGGCACCGTGCGGAAAGAAAGACTGAAGAAAATGGCATCGGCTGCATGTTTTATACCCCTGACGACCTGACGTCATGGAAGAGGAGACAGCAACTGACACAGGACCCAAGACTTTGGAATTCAGGCCGACTGAGGGCAACCTGCCAGCAGATTACCCAAATATAATGACTGCAACAGTGAAACACAAAGAACATCCATGACTGTCGCACCAAGATACAGATGTGCTGTAAGGGACCCATCATATCTACATATGCTACACAAAGGTCCTATACAAAGCTGTGAAATCAGCACTTACAGAATATTCATGTGAAATTTCACAGTAGATGACACTGAAATTTATTAAATAAAAAAGAGATCAAATACACTTCTCTGTAATTTACTGGAAACTAGAAAAAAAGGGGTATTCAACCTCCTTCCCAGTTCGCAGAATGGTACAGTCACCACTCTCACATTGGCAAGTAGTGAATGAAACTGCATTAGCAGCATTTCCAATACTGAGTAGTCTGCCAACACAGGATGTGCTAGCTGTTGCTATGAACAGATGAACACACAGCCTCATTCAATTATATCCATGTTTTGAGGGATGTCTCACCAGAGTTAAGACAAACCAAAAGAACCATCCATCCACTTGTGCAGCCTTATGACTGCAGTTAAGACTGCATGCATTACTGGGCACTATTACTATTCTCCAACAGAAAACCAGAGAAAGGCAAGGTAGTCTGGAGTTTGGCAGATGGTCAGAGAAATGCAAGGTGGTCTGGAGTCTGGCCGATGGTCTTTGACGTCTGTTGTTTATTCCGGCTGAAAAGGCATAGTAGATGAGGAAGGGGAAGATTACACATACAGCATTAGAAATAGTCTTACCTCTTTTTGGAGTTACTCAGTAATCTCCTTGGGGAGTTCATAAAAAAGTATCTTAACCCTAACACAGGTCAGAATAGTTACCCATGCAATGAGAACATCCTGAAGAATGCTGTCCTACACAGACAAAAACTGATGACTGCACTCCTCATTATTGCATCTGCCACCTCAAATGTATATTGGGCTATATTGTATTACAGGCACTCTCTATCTCCTCCCACTCATCCACGCCAGGAAGAGAACAATACTCCAATGGCTTGCTCAGTTTCAGAACTCTGAACATGAGGCACATGATTCAAATGATTAACATCCCATATACTCACACAGGCAAAAATGAATCCGTTCACCAGACTTTTATTTAATTCTTAGTTCTCCATCTTGAAGAATAATGGCTAAAATGTGTAGATTTCTGAGACTGATGGGTAACAAAAAACATAGAAATCTGCTTTGGGATGCCCAAGGAGGGGTCAAAAGACATGAGTCTTAGGCTTCCAAAAAATAAACATGGCACAGCTAATAAGAGGATCCAAAGGAGGAATAATCTAGAGTGTCACGTTTTCCTTTCAAAGACAAACAATGAGATGCTTTGACAGAGTAGAACAAAGGGCAGACGGCCATTAGTGAGAAAAAAAAAATAGGCCACAGTTCATCTCTAAATGGGTTAGGGTCTTTGGGAAAGAAGCTAAAAGAAAAAAAAAACTTGAGAATGCCTAGGGAACAGCAAACGGAGGAGGAAAAATTGCTACATGGACTTGCCCAGGAGCAAATTATACTGCTAAGAGTGGCACAAGTTACACATTCTTCAATAATGAATGTGCTAACTTAATCTGAAACTAGAAGATGTGAATCAATGGTGCAAGTGGCTGAGAAGTTAGGAAAGGACCTAGAATCACCCCTGCACCCAACTGCTAAGTTATGCTCTCATACATCTGTTCAGCCTTATTCTATCTTCTGATGAACACTCGTCTAATTACACTACCTTCCAATTTCAGGTCACAGTGAGCTGAAGACTACTCCATTAAACAGCGTATGTCAGAAAGCAACTCCTGACAGGAAACTCGTTCTCTACAAGATGCACAATCTCACACACACATCCCTAAGGAAATTCTGAGCATCACTACTGCACATATCTGCATATCTAAGCCATATAGGGAAACCAAAGTCCCTACAAAAAAAAAATCCTTGAGAATATGCAAATTCTGCACATGACAGCCCAGCTGAGAGCCAAAAGAGAAAATGCCAAGGCTGGGGGCTGGTTTCTTTGATCTACCTTTCACTTACATCCAGATACTTAAACAGAAAATTGACTTATTGACTTCTCAGCAGACTATGTTGTCTTTACATTGCAAAGTATAAACAATGAATAGACTAAAGACCTGGATTTAACCCTGGGCTCCCTGCACCCTACCTTATATGTCTGAAACTTTTATATAACCTTTATGCTAGTCCATGCACAAATACACCTTGCTTGCAGAAAACTACTGGGTACTGACAGACATTTCAAGCTCCAGTGATGCCTCCAAGTCACGTAGGATACAGTATTTGTTTCTGTAAAAGTCATCAATATCATTCTTCGATTTACAAGGAAAAAAGTTTTACTGGCAGTGACTGACAATATGTCACCCACTGGTATACCTGGAAGTTATATGCCTTTTGAATATCAAGCATGAATTTTTCTGGAAAAAAAAAACACTTTAGAAAACAAATTAAACAATATGTGCAGCTGTATCCTGGTTCTACCTCCCATTCAATCATGGTCTAGGAGACACCATTCAAGTGCCATCTGAGACATGGCCATCCACAGTGAGAAAGTACTAGATCAGTGATGGCGAACCTTTTGGGTTTGGCGTGTCAAAAATTCAGAAAATACCTAACTTGACTGCTTCCGTGTCACCCTCCCCAAACAAAAAAATGAAATAAAATAAATAAACATAAATAAAACAGCATGGCTCTCAATACATCAGGGATAAATCTCAACAGAATCAGGGACAAATCTAGAAATAAGAGACATGGAAAGTTTTAAATTACCAGTACTTTTAATCTGACAGAAAAATATATATATATTAATATACATTTTCTGAAGTAAAATTAGTCTATACATCTAATTATTGTCAATATTAAGTGTAAAAAGTTGCCAGTTTTAGGAGGTATTAAGAGGGACACTTGAGAGGAATGTAAAACAGCCCACTCCTAGAAATGCAAACTACTTGCTCTTTGCAGAAATGTAACCATGAAGAGAAAACAATGTCAGCACCGCCCTTTGCAGACTCTATCCAGAAGGTATACTGAAATAGTCTTTGAGGTTACTAACGTCCTTACCTCTGCTGCAGTGTTGCTGAACTGGCTCCTGGCACAAAATAATTCAATGCACTCCACACAAGTAACAAATGCAAAAGCAGTTTCTTTGTGAACTCGGGTGTTGATGAATGCTGGTGTGTCACCCAAAATGTCATGGTGTGTCACCTTTGACCCGCGTGTCATAGGTTTGCCATCACTGTACTAGATTTTACAGTCCTTGTCAAGCTATAGGAAGTATGAACTGAACTGTTCATTTGTTCTTTTCTTTACAGTGGACCTCTCTAAGCAACAACTATGCCTTCCCCTGCAAAATTTCACACACATTTTAGTCACAATACCTAGATTTTCGACAACATCACTCAATCTGTATTATACAGTAAATGCTCCAAATATCTACAACTTTTCTTCAATTTAAATTACACTGATGTTGTACTGTCTTGACTGTCATCCTGTGAATATTTTTTAGCTCCAAGTTATACTTTTAAATAGGTTCATGCCATGCAATAAGCATCCCAATACCGGTGTGGTTCCCAAAGCCTTTGAAACAATGGTAGGTTATTTTCATTTCACCCATCATGTACCAAACCTTGTTCCTGGCCCTTAGTATGTCTTACTTACCAACCCACAATTCACATACATGAAAGTTTCCTCTCTCAGAGAAACAATTTTATACTTTCTACTGCTGAATTTCACCACTCACCTACATATTTGCTTGACTATTCCTACAATTTTTAACAGTACTGATGTGTCTTAGAGAAATCAAGTAACAAGCCATCACCATTCAGCAGCATGGTTATGACTGGCAGATAATCACTGGCATTGTACCAATGGAGAAGACATCTACACTTGAGGCCATCTAACCTCTGGAATAGATGATGTTGAAGGAACCCCTGCCAACACACACCCTGAGTGCACTCTAGCATGCCCACATCATTAGCAAGGGAAAGCCAAGAACATGGTTGATGCATGACAGTCATCCATGGTTAGTCACAGATATGTATGCAGACTACCAAACTGTTGCCTGATGGTTTGCTGTTAGTGCAGGAACCACTAAAGATGATCTCACTGCAAGAACTGCAACGAAGACTTGGTTAGTAGTCGGTTGATGGCAGGGCACGAATACATTAAAAGAAACACTGACACCTGTCGAACATCCAATCACTTATTACTGGCGACGGAAAGTAGAAGAGCCCTACTGACAGCACGTGACTACTTAGGTCAAGTCTGTCAAATATGACTTGGGTGTATATAGCAGTAGGGGATGGGAAGACAACTTATTTATCAATCACTTGTTGACCAGGTTAATCCCACCAGGCTAGTCGTCTCTTTTCAGGGGAGACCTGAGGTGGTATTTACACTGCTAAGGTAAATATGGCCAGAGCATCAGGTGACTTCTAGTCTTCAATACGTGTTGTGGGATCGTCTACATCCAGCAGAGTTACCACTAAATGAAGCAGATGGAACCTTGGTTTAACATCTCATCCCAAGGAAGACACACACTGGGGTGCAGCAATCCAATTACCTGCTGGGGGAACAGAACCCACAACCTTCTGCACCAATGACACTACTCAATTGCCTTGGCCTGCCTGGGCTGTTTGTGTATATTATATGACAAGCATAGCTTCCAGCTGTCCCTCACTATGAGGTACATCCCTGATTTCGTCCATGAATCTTGCTCTGCCTCTAATAAAAAAAAAAATCTGTAATCTAATGAAAGAAAAGGAAGACTGAAGTCATTAAAAAATGCCAGATGCAACAGTCACCAAGAGTTATTTTGCTGTAGAAAATGTGCAACTCCTCCTACTACTTTAGAATTCATGCTAAGATATTACTGGTAATAAATCATGACTTCAGAGATGTTTAATATTTGAAGTGTCACTGATTTTAGCCTTCATCCTAGATTACTTTGAATTTTGTCCTGTTTTTTCAGGTGAGAGGTTCATAGCTATGCTCAACAGTTGTGTGCCTGTGTAGCAATCTCAGCAATATCATTTTAAACACTAATATCCTGCTTAACTGGAATGCAATTTTTGGGGGGGGAGGGGGGCTGCTGTAAGTTTTAGAGCATTAATTAAAGACTATGTCTACAACAGTCTACACCAGCAGTATCTTGTAACATGGGAAGAATACAACTACAAGCTACGAATGACAACTATACGACAAAAAGATAATTACTGTTCTAAGTTAGGTTTAAAAACACATAAAAGGCACACAAACATGCTACACACAAGCATTCAGAGGTGTGCAATGACCCCTATAATGCAATCTTGCCTTCTGACCTCTAGAACAGATGACACTGAGGTAGACCCCTGCCAACACTGTCAGCACTCCAATTCACTGTTAAAACTGACAGTGTCAGCTGTTGAGCCTGCAAACCACACTCAGTAAGTAACTAACAGATCAGCAAGCAATAGTCTTGTGATGATGTACCCAGGCATCACTGCATACTGCTGTGAATGTGTCAGTCCAGGGCTGTTAGCGGCTTCTACAAACTTCTCTTGTGTATGATTCATAACAGCATGGCATTGGAACAGTAAATCTGTACTGAAGGAGAGAACATGCAAGAAAGTGATCTGCTAGCAGAAAAGTAATTCTATTGCTAAACACAAGTTCTAATACAGGATTAACAGGCAGTAAGGTAAATGGCAGAACCAGACTAAAGGCAGGAAACTAACTTCAACAAATGCAAGATGACAAAGTAGCACTAACTGCAAGAAAGCTGCCAATATACTCCTAAAACTTCACATCTACTTGCATGAAGATGAAAGAAACAACTAAACAGATAATTAAAATAAGCCTGTCCATCCGAACTTACTTTTTCTTCAAGTCCAAATGAAATCTGGAACACTGATGAATTTTACACACAACACAACAGAACCTGCTTTGTAGAAATCTCACATCTTCCTGTTCTACTGAGGCCAAACGCTGGTGCACCCCAAGCTCTACAGTCTCACTAAATTCTGTGTTCTACACCATTTCTAAAATGTGAGCATGGCATGTCACATTTCTGAAACACTGGTATTTGTTTAGACTGTACTTGATGCACAAAGCAAACATACTGCATACAGACTTCAAGCAAATGCCTAACTAAACTCACCCAGAGCATAAAGTGTACACTTCTTGACATTCTGCATCATGTACTATTCCCAGGATGTGTCCTTTACTTTCATACAAGATTTTGCCAGCTGAATGGTGGAATTCGGTATTCTTCTCAAATTGTTTTGCTTATCTTCATTGCATACATACATCTGTTCTTCCTATAAGAACGTGATGCTTTCCTGTGCATCCTGCTTATTCTAAATATAAATCTATATGTGCCACTACAATGATGACAAATGCCTCTACTTAACTGAACTCCAACCCTTAACATCTCTGGGTCAACAACACTTTCAAATGCACATTATGTTAAGACACCCTTCAAGAACAGGACCAAAAACCTACTGAACTAAAAGTATCATATTAAACCAGGGGGCTTAAAGGTTGCAGGAATACTCAAAAGTTAAAGGTTCTAGATGCTCTGTGGTACATTTTGCACTTTTCTTAGCCCTCTACCTGCTACACACGTGATGTATCTTTCGTGACACGAAGGAATCAGGCTAAACAGCAAAATAATCATGTCAGTCACCCTGCTAGACAGGGGTCCAGGGAAGTAAATACTGTGGGAAGAAATAGCCAGGGAATTGCTATGGCTAGGCTTGTATAGGCCCTAGGGCCGATAGCCTAGTACCAACCTATGAACCTATAAGACTACAAACACAAATCCAAGTCAGATCAGATTAGGTTAGAGTAGCTTCAATAAATATCAGCACAATCAAGTCCAAGTAAAAAAGCAAACCTCACACAGCGGAAACCTTTATTAAAATGCAGCGTTAACACAGGATAAGCACTTTCGGCTGAGCTCAGCCGAAAGTGCTTATCCTGTTTAACGTTCCATTTTAGTAAAGTTTTCTGCTGTGTGGGGTTTGCATCTGGATCAGCTGAAAGCGCTTATCCTGTTTTAACGTTGCATTTTAATAATGTTTTCCAGTGTGTGGGGTTTGCTTTTTTACTTGGACTTCAAAATAAGGCAATAGCTATTTAAACCAATGTATTTAATATAAGTAAACATATAAGAAAATAAATGCTAACCTTAAGGAATGCAGCTAAATTGCTCAGGATAGCTCAGTAAAATTCATTTTCAGGTTGCTGGCTCAATGACAACTTAGGTTCGACTGTCAAGATTACACTCATAACCTTCTGGCCTTCAAAGAAGGATGAGTACTGTTCACTCTGATATGTTTTAGCTCTCATTCAAAAAATATATTTCTGAAGGAAGTTCATAAAAGATTTTTGACTACATATGAGAACAGCTGCCGAGTTTGCCAAGCAATGGGTATAAAAAATCCTGTAACCCATCTTGGTTAAAATGAGGGAAAATGTACTTCTCATTTAATACAACTGCTGTACTATTAGAAATGAGAAAACTTAGTGGTTCATAAGGGTCTGTGGCTGGAGGATTATGCAATGAAGAGGGATGTACCACTGCTACCCGCTATTCCAGTCACATGCAAGGATGTAAAAAGATCACTGGGAGGAGAAAAAAGAATCATGGCAAATTTCTGGCTTGTGGTTGTACAGGGACATCCTAGCCTTGAGATTCATCTACTCTGGAATATGGGGCAATAAATTATATGGACACAGTGTCCACATGCATGTATCTGCAAAGCTGGTGTGGACACATGCCTGTAGATAGTGTAAAGAACAAACCTCTGATTGCCTCAGAGAAACACTGACCTCTCTCTCCCACTTCTGCTGCAGTATATAGGTACAAGTATCCAAGGTCCTGAGAAAAAAGCAGGGGGAATTGGTCTAAATTCTATGCGATATAACAAAAAAAAAAGGGATGAAGTGGGGAAAATGACCACAGTGCAATTTCCAAAACAAGCAGTGCCCGTTTACTATTTAACCTCAAGGCACCAGTTTCCCTGTCCATTGTAATGAATTTGTAACTCTGCAGATTAACAAAGTTATCTCAACTGGTACAGACAGTGACAGTGGTCAATCAAGCAAACCACTGCTGATCATAATAAAAGTATAAAACAAAAGCTACTAACAGAAAATGCAGCTCTTAAGCACTACCAGTACATACACACAGCAAAGCAGTGATACAACATGGCACATGAAATGATACAGCAGAAGGCATCATATCTCCAATACCATCACACACAGAGGGAAATGTCAAAACCTGCATTAGAAACTGCCCACACAAATCACCCTTCATGTCAAGATGAACATTTGTAGACTACTTCATTCAAAAAGGGAAGCATAGATGTGTCAGAAGGGAAGTGACTCAGTAGTTAGAATTCTGACTCATTTCATAAACTAGGTTCAGTCTTGACCTCTTGTCATTGTGTGGAAGCTGTGTGTTCTCTCCAAATCTGCAACAGATATCCTGGACTCCTGACACCTCCAAAAAACAGGTTGGTTGAGTGGTTATGCAACTATCCATATACACTGCCTTTAATACTGCTCTTGTGGTACAGGGTAAGCTTGAAAAACCAGTCCGTCGACCTGCTTAATGAAAACAAATATACATAAACAAAGCACTGATAGACATCGTCAGCAGATGCAATAGCTTGTATAATGAGACTGTCTGCACACGTCACACTATGTTACATCAGTACTTCAGACTGTAAACATCATAGCCATCCACTGATCTAGGAAATCTAGGTTCACACAATATACATATCCAGTAAAGAGTGAAGGTTCAGACTTGCTTAACATTTTAAACAAAAGCGACTTGCACAGTCAGCAATTACAACCACAATACAGTCACAGTATCCCACTCACTAATAGTACCGTGAACATGTACTCTGGTGACAACTGTTGTTTGTAACACAACACTAACTCTTTCCTGAATTGAACCATGTGAAAGAGGTCTTTTACTACAAGAAACATCAAGCACCAAGCTTCAAACACAAAAGACAACTGTAGCACCCTCCCTCTTACATGTAGAGCAACATAATGTGCCTTTTATATGTCACATTTGTGCTGGTAAAGTACAGTACACAACACACACATTTCTCCTTACATTCTCAGACAGTAGAGGGAATAACAGCATCTCATGCAGTTGGTTCTAGTGTTGATCTAGTGATGCATTTTGATTTACAGATTCCTCAGTGGAACACAGAAATTCCATTCTACAGGACCATTAAACACGCAAGACAAGACTGACCAGAGGCCAGGAAAACCTTCCCCATACCCACCTTTAGGCTTTACTACCTTTTGCAAGGAGGCAGCACCTGTAAGTATAGGAATAAATTTAGGGACACACATCCAACTATCCAAGTCACTTTCAGGGATGACAAAGCCTTAAATTAACCCTCTGGGTCTGCCATTTGTAATTCCCCTTGTTCCAATGGAATAATTAACTTATCCCATTAGACCCCTGCCCTTTCTCCATCCATATAAACATCTTCAGGTCCTTATTGACTGCTGTCTGTATCTTCTATTGGGTTGATAAAAGTATGCCTGGCCAATGTATAACACTAAGGGGGCTGAAGACATTTGTACTGCCTGTAGTTTAGTGTCTAATTCCACAGTCATAGTTTTCAAACCTCCCATTTTTAACCATCTGATTTTTTGTATCTCCTAAGTATCCTTACCAACTAGTGTGGTTTCCTTTTAACCCAAATGCTCAGAAACTTCATTTTATCCTAACTCCATAAATAGACACTACTGGACTAACAAATACGTAGGTGCATAATTTACTGCTCCTGACATTGTGAAGGGATCTGAAAGCACTTCAGGTCGTAAACTTCATTTATTTTATCCCACAATACTTTGACCTTACCTTAACATATTTAAAAGAAAAGAGGTGTATTCTTCTGGTCTTGTCAGGTGCAATATAATGTCACCTATAAACAAAAGCCAGTTTCTCCTGGTATCCATCCCATATATAGTGAAGATAGCAGGCATCCTTGCCTAGCTCCTCTTCTCAGTCTTAATCTTTCTAAAAGGGGCCTCCCACATATTTGTTTGGCCTCTGAACCTTCCCAGATTTTAAAATTAACTAAATTTATTTTATTTGAAAATCCAAATCTTGCCAGTGATCTGCTCATAAAAGTCTGGACAGACCCTGACAAATGCCTTCTCAGCATCTACAATCAACTACTACTACTACTAATAATAAACTTGTTCTTAACCCTAAACCTTAACCCTAAAAAGACTTCTCCTTTCCCTTCCAAAATCTCTCTACCACTTTAAATCATCATTTACCATCTCCTCACTAAATAACATTCTCATTACCCCTAAAACCCATGCTAACCTCCTTGGTGTGTTCATAGATGATCAGCTAAAATTTGATCTACATGTACATTACTGTATTAAGAAAACACACCAAAAGCTTGGTTTATTATACAGAAATAAAAGGTTCCTCGCCCCTGACTCTAGAATCATACTTGCCAATGCCTACCTCCTTCCTAATCTCTTTTATGGCTCACAAATCCTAACCAATCTTCAGTCTTCCCTCCTCTCCAGACTGGAATCTCCCTACAATAAAGTAGCTAGATTTGCCACTAACATGTCTTTTAAATCTCATCATTGCCGAGCTCTGAGGTCACTTGGCTGTCTAGAATTTTCTGACCAGCTATTATTCTCTCAGCTTCTAGTTATTCATTCTATCCTGAATAAACCCTCCACTTGCCCTAATCTCCCTTTACACTCCCTCTCAATCTCTCAGAAGCTCTGATCAACACCTTCTAGAAATCTACAAATCTAAAAAAATCAACTGGACAGTATATTTTTAGCTCTATTGCCTACCAGTGGAACCAACTTCCATTAATCCTGAGAGTTATCCCTAATGTTTACAAATTTAAGAAAACACTAAAATTACACCTAAAAAGTACCTGGTCTTGTCTCTGTAATCATCCAACCTGAACCCCTCCCCTAAGCTAGATCTACTTTCTTCCTGCTATACTCCAGCTGACACTCTGTTTCTTCTTCTTCTTTATCTGTTACCTTATTATTTTTACTTGAGTCATATTCTTACCTTTACTACTTATATTGTCATATTCTTGTAAATATTTGTCATATACTATAACATTTTATTCTTACTGATGTTATATCGTCATATTCTTGTAAATACTTTTTTTGATGTACTGTTACTGTTACATTTTTATTCTTATTGATTTAAGTGTAGATTTTTCTCCCTGGGCCTCCACTGAAAAAGGGCTATGCGCAGTTGGACCATCCTGGTTAACAAATGTCAAATAAATAAATAAATAAATACATTTACCAACAATAATGCTAAGTTATTGTGCCTAGATTCCTTCTGTATCATTTCATTTTGCCACTTTCTTAGCCATTATAGGAAAGAAAACTTTGTAGACATGGTTCAAGTTTGAAAAATTCTCTAGGATACAAGGTCTGTCGAGTTCTTGTCCTCTTTTCAGTAAGAAAGCCAGGCATCACTGCACTTTTCTAAGTTTTAGATACATCTCTACTATTCAATATGGTGTTGGACAGCCCATGCCAAATCCTTATTAATTTCTTAATACCCAAATCTCAGATATCTGTAGGGGTAACATCTGTTCCTGAAGTTTTACCCTGTAGGCCAATTATAGATTACATCTTATTCCATTCCTGCCTATTTATGCTGTTGTCTTCATCCATTACTATTGACAAAACCAGGTCTCCTAAAATGTTACTAATTGTTCCTTGGCATGACTTCTAGATCACCTTCTTTACAAATGTTTTCATGATAGTTTTGTAAAATCTCCAAATTTTTTTTCCATGGTCCTTGTTATATTCCTTATCCTAGGGTCTCTAGGTTTGACTACTGGCCCTTTCTTTTTGTTACCTACATTGTTCAGATAACAATTTCTGTGCTCTCAGGTTACTGTGTTTGCTCACATATAGTGTCCAAATGTTTGTTAATCTTTTTCCATGTTTAAGTGCACCTCCTTCTCTCCTCTTTCATGAATTTCCCTTTTCTTTGGAAGGTCCTCTAACTTTTGTTGCAATTTTCCTGTATTTCTCTAGGTTCTACTTTTATTAAATGTTTGAATACTAATTTAATCATATTCCAGGCAACAGCTAAGACCTCTAAATTAGCTTCTATCATCCCCAAAAGGTCCTGCAATTTGTCTGTTACCCAATCTCGAAAATAGATTTCTTTGTAATAAACACCAATGACTCAGTTTTCAGAATTTGGGATTATGCTCTGACACAGCTATTTCCTTCTCAATTGAACAATAAAGACCAGCTCTGAAATTAGGAATGCATTCCACCACATTATTAATACATCCTCTGTACCCCTTCCTGAACAATCAGCACATTTTTGTTTCTGTGAAACATCTGTCTAGGAATGAACATGCATACATACAAGCAGCCATGTTTATCATATGGAAAAATGTCTATTGGCTGTAATGATGCACTTGTTAATTTGCTTCCATTTATGCAGCAAACTGCCACAACCAACTGTAGCACAGTTGCTTGTGACAGCTGAGTTAATCAGGCATACAGGGAATATATAAACTAAGGCACAATAACAGATACAACTAGGAATACCCAAACGCTTTTTAATTCCAAGTGTTTCTTTAATTTTTTTTCCCAATTCTAGCTTTAGCTTTTTAGCTCTCTAGCTATCTGTTATTGTATCTTAATTTTAGTAGAGTGATCCATAATCAATGGTTTGGTATGCAATTTTAAAATCTTAAACTTTAAACCTACCATGTAAATGCATTTGTTTATAATCTGGGAAGGTGGGGCTCAGAAAGGATCCAGACTGTTGGTCCACCTTCATTTCTATACAAATGAGGTGAACTTCAAACTACCAATCTGGAAATGGCATCTAAACAATCCCCCACAGCCTTTCTACCAAGAAGACCCTTATCCATCCCTTCTCAACCCCCTTTTTTCCCATTTTGCACATGGGGTCGGGATGTCATTTCAACAGTAGCAATCGTCTCAAGTCGAGGTTTACACCACCAGGTGGTTAGCGTTGCTGTGGTAGTTGATCCATGCAACTCACTTGCACTTACACTCACACCTACGGCCAACTTAAGAGTGTCCAGTCTACCTACTGCATGTATTTGGAATGTGGGAGGAAAAGCACATGACCACAGGGAGAACATGCAGACACCACACAGAAGACACCCCTGCCAGGAATCGAACTGGAGAACTTCTTGCTGTGAGGCAACAATGCTAACCGCTGCACCACTGTGGCCACCTTCAAAGAAGACCACTATAACAAGGGGTAAACCTATGTAACATCATTATGTTATTAAAACAAAGACATTCATCTATCAGATAATAAACAGTTTTTTTTAAACTAAATATGCATATTATTCCTACAGAATGGAGGGTTGCTGTAAAACTCACAATGGAGATTACCTCTTTGTACTAGCCAGTTTTTAGGAATTCTTCATGGATAATGCCTATAACCCAACAGTCTGAAGTAGCCTGGTGCCAAAGAGATAAGTGAACATATAAATCACAAAAACAGATGCACTTTTCTCACAAAAACAGGAAGGGAGTCCCCAATAGGGTACTTACAATAACATGTAAGGGTTTAGAAACTTTGCTGTTAAACTACTATTTTTTTGACAACCCCAGATCCCAAAATATTTTAGTACAATGACTTAGGCAACAGAAAATAGAAAGGGTTGTCACCAAAGTTAGGGAGCCAATGACAAGGAAAATAACCAGAGATCCTAATGACGTTTTATAGATAT
Source organism: Protopterus annectens (assembly GCF_019279795.1). Taxonomy (NCBI): domain Eukaryota; kingdom Metazoa; phylum Chordata; order Ceratodontiformes; family Protopteridae; genus Protopterus; species Protopterus annectens. The sequence goes on from NC_056725.1 coordinate 1,283,682,192, forward strand.
TTCAAAAATGTTATGAATATTCAAAGTAAACGAATGTGGAAACCAAAAAAGAGCACAAATAGAAATATTTATGGAACACCTAATTATGCCAAGGTTAGAGGAAGATAAGTTTGAACAATAGCTAAGACAAAAAGAGATGCAATAAAAATGGTGACGTATAATCAATCAAAACAGAAGTTTACCTGAGATAAAAATGGTGATGTATAATCAATCAAAACAGAAGTTTACTTGAGATAGTATTCCTGTAGAAGTTTGGAAGTTAGGAGGGGATCATGTGATAATTACCTGGAAGGTTTTAACAGTATTTTAAAAGGGGGTAAGCCTCATCATCTTAGAAATATTCTTTATATAAACCCATTTCAATTTTAAACCATGATTACAAAGTGTTTATCTCTACACTAGCTAAGAGAATGAATGACAAAGGTATTGCTGAAATTGATAGACCTGGATCAGTGTGGTTTTGTGGAAGGTAGGCAAACATTAAACAACATTAACACAACAATGATGACATATAGGGAAGTAGCAGGTAAGAAAATACTGCTAGTGTTTGTTGCTTTTGATGCAGAGAAATCATTCAAGAGAGTCAGATACAGGGTAATTAGAAGGATATATGAAGACTCACAGGCAAGAATTAAGGTAGGAGAGTTCCACTTCAACAAGCTGTGTTTGAACAAAGGAGCCAGTTATGGGTGCTCTCCTTCCCCTTTCTTATTTACTTTATATATTTAGAACCACTGGCAAAGAAAATAAGGGAGTCACAAGTTCAAGGATTTAATTGGTACGTCAATCAAGAAAGGTTAGCTTTTTTTGTAGATGATATTATGTTGTATTTAATAAATCCAGAAAATTACATTTCAGAGTTATGTAATATTTTGAGACAGTTTCCAGTCTTTTCTTGAGTATTTTTTTAAATGAAGGTAAAACCAAGGCTATAGTGGTAAACTATGTATCCATACATGAATTAGCTCAGCAATACCCATATTTATGGAGATACAAGAAGTATTTAGTTGCATGGATTACAAAGGATTCTGCTCTGGTAGCTAAGGATATGTGGAAAGAGACTAAACAAAAGATAATTAAAAAACTGAGAAACTGGAAGCGCTTGCTTATGGGTGTAGATAGTAAGATATAAAAACTGAAAATATTTTTAGTCCCTATAGTTTTACACACAGGTCAGGTTTATTTTTATCAATGAGAGGAGAAGTCGTGGACAATAATTGATGAGTAGAAATTTTTTTTTTCTGGGAGAAGAAGAGAACCTGAAATAAGTGGAATAAGCTGATCCCCCATACAACAAACCAGTTCAGGATTAACTGAGTTAAATGGATACTTTAGAGCTACGCAGTTAAGACTGATATACATAACAAAGCATAATGTTATAAATCAAAGTGGAAATTGATGATGATAAAATTGGAAAGCTTAAAACAATAAGGAGATAGTAAGATTTTGGATGCATGCCCTTAAGAAGAATAGCAACAACCATACAGAATTCTACATTCATAAAGTTGCAGAAAGTATTCTAAGAACTAAACCAACATGGGAATGAATAAAGGAGATTTTGACAACTGGGAAGACTGCAAGTAGGGAAACACAGAATAGGTAAGATGGGCTGAAATTCACTGGAGAAAACTGGCAAAGGAACCATGGTACCGAGAGCAGACAGACAGGGAAAGGTAAAAGAGTGGTATGGGGCCAAACAGTAGTTTGGACTGCAGGGTAGAGACTGTGTTCCTCACCAGGGACTGATAGTGTACAGCCAAAGACAAAGAGAAAGCAGAGAGCTAAATGAAAGACAAGCTATTGCACAGTTTTTAGGATGACATATAAAATACTGCATGACAGCTAAAAGAATCAACCAGAGAAGAACAGAAAAGATTGGGAATAGACTCAAAAAACAATTTAGAAAGGAACCATGTGAGGATATCTTTATGGCTCTCAAGTATGTGCCAAGGTACAGAAGGTTTAGGATCATTGCACTGAAGGATAGAAAATGTATTTTTATACCTCAGGCAGACAGAGAAATTGTATTCAGGGAGACAGCAAATATGATAGAATAAAGAGAGAAAGCAGTAACTGGAAAAATGTTTTACGGGAATGTAGCAAGTTGACAGATTTTGAAAGTACCCTACAGATTACTCTGTTAGAAATGTTGGGGGAACAAAATGGCTGAAACTAAGGAAATGATTCTTTTAAGCTGGGGCACAAGATCTGAATTGCCTAGAAACAGTAAGGCCATACTAAGTTTAATGCTGTTGGCTGCCAAAAAAGCAGTTACGAGAAAATGGAACTCAAAATCTAAACTAACTACAGATGGAGCACCGAATATTGTGAAGGGGATAAAAGGACTACAGGTGGGATCTTTAAAGAAGGGAAGGATGAAATCAAACACAAATCAATTGAGTTTTGTGGGAACAATACATGAAGAATGATGTTCAGGAGAGGGAGCGAGGTTTACGGGCTAGGCAGAGAACTGAGCAATTTATGTGATGTAGTGAACAACAACTGCTAAAAAGAAAGAAAACGTGTAAGGTATACCACACAAATGTGACAAATGTTAATATGGTTTGTTTTCTATTAATGTATGTGTGTCTGTGTCTTAAATGATAACACAATAAGGGTGTTTAAAAACAACAAAAAACTCTGATGCCTGGATTTATTATCTGGGACATTACTTAGCTATCTTGTTATATGACTCAGTTTTATTATCAGCAGCTTTTTTGTTTGCCTTTAAATGACTATTCATTTACTGCAATAATACATTTGTTCACTTTGATCGTATTTAGTGCTTAGGTAATGAGCACATTACTAAAACCAATGCTGAAGCTCATAAGCCTCCAGGTCTCACATTTTCCAGAGACTATGAAAAGCTGTAAGTAGAAACCCATGGACTCTTCCTCTCTGGAAATTCTGCCTTTGGCAGACACTGCACAAGATGTGCCTAGTCTTTGTGTTCTTGAAGAACTGACTGAAATTTAGGGACAGTCAGTAACTACAACTTGTGCGCTAGAGATGCAATTGGCAGAACAATCTGCCCTCTGCAATTGCTTTTCAATTGCTGGAAAACAAAACTAGATGGCCCTCAATCATTGTAGGGGTCTGTGAGGGTTAAACAGATTGGATAGTGTTTTGGTTAATAGGAGCAAGGGGATAGAGAGGCAGAACATGATCACAACTGCACCACATCTGTGCCTTGGCCATGAATACCCTAGGGCTTCACTTTCTGATTACCTACCACTTTCACTTCTGAAAAGCCTTCTTCCCATTCTACTTTTCTTTAATCTGATAACAGTAGAAAGATCAGTGCTTGGATGGGCAATTCCTGCGGTATTTTGGGATGGGAAGGTAGAATAGCTCTTTGACAGATTCTACTAGCTTACCTTCTCCTCCAACTTTTTAAGCTCTCCTGATAGGGGAATCTGAAAGGCAACTCCTTGTCCACTGGTACATTAGGGCCATCTTCACAGGTTCCAACTTCAGTCAGGCATGTTTCCTAATCACAGACTTCATAGCAATAACTATAGATGCTGTATCCACTTCATCATAACTGCATTTAATGGCATGTCTGCCAAACTCTATAACAGCAGGAGACATTTTAATTCATTTTGCACTCAGCGCTGCATTTGTGACCTGCCTGTACATTCCAACCAACTATCAAAAGGACTTGATCCTGATATTTAATCATATGGTTGTAACAATTTCTCTAGGCCAGGGTTTCTGTTCTGTAAACCGTCTTCCAAGAAAGTAGTCAGAGAATTTGTTCTCCTAGTCACTGAGAGTTTCATTTTGAGATGGAACTAGCTCAGACTCTTTACCAGTATCAAAGAACACCACCCCTCAACTTACTACTTTACCCTTATACAAGTGCTTAAAAGAATCCTGAATCCTGTAAAAACTGTCCAGACTATCACAGCAGGGGTTTGAGAGTCTGGTTACAGGGATTCCATAATAAAAGCATCTTCAAAAGCCTCAAAAATCTGAGACACAGCTGGTGGCTTTCCGTTTCCTAGCCTAAAAAGTAAAAAAAAAAAAAAAAAAATATATATATATATATATATATATATATATTTTTAAAAAAAAAAACATCTAAGACTTCTATAACCTTTCATCTGATGTGAATCATCATTTAATGTAAGGTGTCTCTAAATCAGATATCTTCTGGTAGGGAACCAGATGATAGGGTGCCCTTATCACCTGTTTCATAATCCAAAAGGGAAGACATAGGAGACCTATAAACGAGCTCTTCTCTCCTTCCAAATCTGAGAAATCTGACTCTCTCAAAATTCTCTCTCTTAGAAGAGAGCTACCTTTTCCTAAATGGAGAAAGAACATCTTAAAGTTGGCTTGCTGAGGTGAATTGGGTTGCAGGTTTTGAGGATAGAAATGCCCATGCTCAATTTCTGCTAGGCTTGAGAGAGAACCAGGGCAGGACCTGGGCTTGAGGACTCGGCAAACGTCTGACAACCAAGATGGTGGCCAAGAAGTGCAAGGCAGTTATTTAATTCTTGGATAGCAGGGTCCCATGGCAGAAGGTGTCACCATTCAACACTGTGATTTTTGGAATCCTCTCTCACAAACGTGAATGGGACATCTCTTGCTCCCCTGACATGATCATGAAAATGGTGTGAGAGGCAGATGCCTGTGAACTGGTGCCTGACCCAAATGATTCATAGCTTCATACGTAACTGCTAGGCATGCAGTCCAGGCAAGCAATGGACACCAGTTTCTGTCAAGATGGGCCTAGAGAACTTGACGTCTTCTCTCTCTCTCTTTTTTTTTTTTTTTGCTAAAACTTGCACATTGCAGGAAGGGCCAAGCAGATACGCAATGGAGGCAAAAGTCTTTAGGGAGAAACTGATGATCACATGTATTCAGTTGTTAAAGGGTGGACATACCACTGGCATTCTACTGATGTCCACAACCATAAAACATGCCACAAAAAAAGAAAAGTAACATTTTACAGAAACAGTAATATAGTAATGAAAAAGGAATAATCTCCAGTGGAGTATTTATCTGTCCAACTCTGAACTTTCATAGGCTGAGTCAGAAAACTGAATGATGCCTTCATATATTATGGAGATCAATACTGTAGTGCAGCAAAAAAGAATTAAACATGGCATGGACTGAAATCCCCAGTTATAATAGGAGCATGGCAACATCCCCAGGAAGAAGGATTCATCCAAGCTGCAGGGTATACTACAAAGCTTTGCAAGTCAGGCCAGATATCAGAACTTTCAAGCAGCTGACTTCCTAAAGGTTAAAAGATTTGTAAAAGGGACATACTAACTGGGTGGCTCCAGCAGCTTTATCAAGTAAACAAAGATTATCAAAAATCATAAATAACATTCAAATTACATTCCTTAAACAAAAACACAAAGCAACATTAATTTAAATTTACTGCACTTCTCTATATTTTTGGAAGTGAACTGATTTTGTGTGGGGCAGGGGACATGTTTTGCAAACTACATACACACAGAAGGTCAGGTAATCACCATAAGCTGCTAAAGTAAAGTAAACAGAACTAGTTTCAGGTGGTTTCACCTCATGCAACAAAGTTAATGCAAACTGCCTTTACTTATCAGTTCTGAAGTGTGATGAAGGTAAGCAGACATAATAATTAACCTAGACACCTTTTTACATAGAAATCTTCAATTAAATATTTTAAAGAAGCAATCATACTATTTACAAAGCTCAATGACAGTCACTTGAATCCCCACACACACGTGCGGGCAAACACAAGGAATTAACAATATTAACACAATATCTAGCAAAACTAAGTACAATGTGTCAAGCATGTGTTTAAAGTAATTTGCTGATGAAAATTAGCTAACCTGTACACCAGAACATGCAGTACATAAACTGACGATGCAGCATTTCTCCCAATCTACTAATGTTTTCTGTGCTTAAGTATTTAAAAAAAAAAACTTTAAAAATTGCCATTTTCCCTAGGCTAATGCCACAGAGTGTAAAGAATTAAATTTAACCTCAGCGGTATTAGCATAGGGAACACAACCTGTGTCTCCATAGAATTTAGTGGCCACAGTATCATTCATGCGCAATGACACTTCTAGTAAAGTGTACGGACTCACCTAGCGCTAGCCCTAGGGTGACATCACCTTCGAAAGCCCAAATTTGTTTAGGCCATGGTTTTAATAAAAGCTTATAAATCGTTTTATTAAAATATCCTTCAGAAACATAAGCAGTAGCAGGAGGTAAAATAGTTTGCAGCTCTCGACTTCTCAGATGCCACTAAGTTAGTGTAAATGTTGGCAAAACACTAAGTCAAAATGAACTGGTTTTAACAATAAGCATACATAAGGTTGAAAAAAATAAATAACAGGCTGATCCATATCTGTGATTTTTACTGCCCTACTAACCCTACTCAAAATGTCATGTTTTAACTTGAGAGCATATTTAGTTATATAAAGTATAATTAAAAAAAGCTTAAAAGAAAAATGCAATACAAAATGTTAAAAATAAAGCCACGAATGTAATCACATTAAGAGTAGTAGTTTTAATATTCAGCACTGTGGAATGTTAAATCTCAGAACTAGTGCTGCTGTGGCAGACTATCATTAGCACGGCACAAAAACAATGCAGCTATACTTTGGGTATAATGAATGAAGCAACAGAAACTTGTCTCCGATAACTGAAGGGTCTCGCAATATGACAGGTGATGTGCAATGCCCGTTTAGTACTGGAAAATTCCAACCATCTTTCAGTCCCTCAACAGTGGCTGCTCAATGCTACCTAAACAGCTAGGGTTTATGCATACTTTTACTAAATGACGTTCACTGAAATTCAAATGCACGTTTACAGAACAGCAGCTGTTTGTTGTTCATACTGTGCCAAAAGAAAACAGGAACAATACCATGTAGTGGGGGGATGAGAGCTTGACTGGGCAGGATTAGCTTTGCCAACCTAAATCCTAGCTTGAAGTGTGCGTGTAAAAACATACACATGGCATTTGTTGTTGGCATAAAACAGCATCAGGCAATGTTTTGTTACTAATCACATACTACAAAAATGACTAAACACCAGGCAAAATCAACATTTCAAGATGCAGAATGAAAGGGGAAAAAAATGACTCTCCTATATCAATAAGTCACTGTCAGCTGAAGGAAATTACTTTCAACAGCTCTTGTGGTTTTTCACTCCAAACCGAATACTATTAAATTAGTGAGAATTGTGAAACCAGTCAAATCCACCCACATCCTAATAGTTCTACAATAAGTTTTCAAAATAGTCTTTATTACTCCTACCATACAAGGATGTTTCTCAAAAATACATTCTTTTTGGCACTTTTGAAAAGGACAAACCGCAAGCTGTTACCCAACTAGCCTAAAGCCATTCAAAGATACCATCTCAATAAAGGAATACAGAAGTACAAATTTCTCCCAGCTCTCACAAGTAACAGACTTCTTTTCAGTACAGTATGAATATATTATTTTCAAAAGGAGGTTATCACATCCTGGCAAGCCCTGTCTTCTTCACACATGGGTGTAGAAGCACACAAATAGTTATCTGATTGTGACAGAAGTGATAAAAGTGAGCAGAAATGCACAGGAACAGAGTTGTTGTGCTTCTGTTACAATAGGAACAAAAAATATTCTTGTACTTTCTTCTGCTGCTGTTAAATAATTATTGCAGCTTACAAAGTTGTAGCTTTAAATGAGATGCCTCAATCACATAAAAAGAGTGGCATTTTATGCAGTGCTCCAGTAAATATGTCTGCAGGTTTACTTTGTTTCAGTAATTCTTAGACAGATCTGTCCATGTTCATACCTGCACTGCCGTACTTACCATATGACATAATGTATCCCCCCATCAGGTTTCGTGTTTTTTGGCATTTTTTTATAAGAAGCCATATAAAAATTTTATTAGGGACCCAAATACATGTACTATATTTCTCTGTGGCATCAACTAACAGTCCAAACAAATTTACTGTATCCTTTGGTGATGTCACCATAGGGACAGCATGGAATGCATCCACAGACTTGAAATGACATGTCCCTGTGCATGCACAATGGTTCAATTTTTAAAGTACATGGATGTATCCCTTCACTATATCTACCCTGATATTGCGGACGTTAAAACTCACTGATCACTCTTGATGATATCAGCATAGGGAAAATACAAATTTTAAAAGAATTTTAACAAAAAAAAAATAAAGTTACGTTCTTACCATAACGTTCCATCTGTGTTGCTGTCTTTCATCTGTCTTCAACCCATGGGTTTGGATCCAAGCTTGGATCCGACTCAGCCACATTACATAGCTTGGATCCAACAGCTGAGCTCCTCCTCCTCCACCCACAATTCCCCACTCCACCATCACCACCTCAGATTGAGTTTGCTGAAATAGCCAGAGCAGAAAAAATAATACGTGTACCAAAAAAATAACGCACCATCTTCAGGAGCTCAAAGGTGACCAGGAAATGGTCTGAGCTCCATCTCACAGGTCATCAAAAAAAGGGAAGGGGGATGGAGTGGGGGAGGTTGAAAGACAACAACACAGATGGAACGTTGTGGTAAGAACATAACTTCTTTATCTAATGTTGTTGCTTTTATCTGATCTTCAAACATGGAACTGAGTCCCTAGCTACTTAGAACCCGGGTGGCCCTAAGGCAGGATATTCCGGAGCACAGCAGAGCCAAAGGACGCTCGGCTTCTGTAAATTATGTCTAATTTGTAGTGGTTGATAAAGGTATGAGGGTTAGTCCACATAGCTGCTGTACAGATGTCAACTATGAAAACTTTGGACCAGAATGCAAAGGAGGTAGAAATTAATCTGGTGGAATGGGCTTTCACTTTGTCTGGTAAGGCAATACGTTTTAGATTATAAATCAAGTAGATACAATTGGAAATCCAATTAGAAATTGTCACTTTTGAAACCGGTCTTCCTAGTCTGGACTTTGAAATAGAGATAAATAATTTATCGGACTTGTGAAAGGATTTGGTTCTATCCAGATAAAATCTCAACTGTCTATGTACGTCCAGAGAATGAAGTTGGTATTCCCCTTTCTTTTGGAAGTTGGGGAAAAAGACCAGTAGGTTGATGTCTTGATTGATGTTTCCCTCTGAAGCAACTTTTGGGAAAAATGAAGGATTAGTGCAGAGAGTAACTCTGTCCTTATGAAAAATAAGGTACGGGACTTGATGCATAATGCTTGAAGTTCTCAAACTCTCTTTACTGAAGTAATAGCTACGAGAAATGCAATTTTCCAGGATAAATATGGAAGGTCCACTTTGGCAGCTGGCTCAAAGGGGGAGATGTTAAATCCTGAAGAACTAAAGTGAGATCCCAAGGGGGAATGACTTCTTTAACAAGCAATCGGAGAAGGATAGTACCCCTTGAGAAAAATTCTGCAAAGTTTTGAAGAAGCCAAAGAAGAGACATTAAAATCAACATGGTAGTTAGAAATGGCTGCTAGTTGCACTTTGATGGTAGACAAACTGGAACCTTTCTGAAAAAGGTTAGAAAGAAAATCCAAGACAAAGGGAATAGGAGCGGAAAAGGGGTAGACTTTGTGTAGCCGAGCCCAGACAGGAAATCTCTTCCACTTACTAGCATAGATTTTCCTAGTGGAACCTTTGTGGGCTGATAAAATGATTTTTTAACAGAGAACACCCCCCCCCCCCCAAGTACTCTAGCCATCATTGGAAGCGGATTAGCCATGCTGTCAACCTGAGATTGACAACATCTAGGTGAGGGTGACGAGACAAGTGTGAAAGAAGATCCTGAGAAGGATGTAGAGTCCAGGGAGGGCACAACAGATAAGACCATAGTATGGGAAACCAGATTTGTCAAGGCAAGAAAGGGGCAATGAGGATGACCTTCCACTTCAACCTCCACCAGGCTTTCTGAAGGAATTTTGGAATAGGGGCAAGGGAGGGAATGCATACAGAATACCAGGGGCCAAGCGTGAACTAGAGCATCTCTTGGGGATTCCCTCAGTGGAGGAATTAGAGCGAAGAATTTGCTGCACTTTGTGATGGAAGGAAAAGAGAAGAGATTGCAGCGAGGATGACCCCATTTTTGGAAGATCATATTCGCCACCGATGGGTTGAGAGACCACTCGTGAAGCATCAGCAGGGCTCAACTGAGCCTGTCGTCTAGAATGTTGGACTTCCCCGGATTGTTCATATACCAGACTACCGACATGTTGTCTATCTGGAGAGCAACAGTTCTGGACAGAAGAGAGCCCTGAAGTGCTTGCAATGCCAAAAGCACTGTTCTCATCTACAGGACATGTATATGCATATTGGTCTTGAGGGCTGACTACATGCCTTGGACCGTCTGTCCCACGTAATGCCCCCCCACCCCAACTGGGAAGCATTTGTGGTTACTGTGGCTGAGAGTGTAGGAGGTAAGAAAGGATGACCATCCAGAAGATTTTGAGGGTGAAGCCACCACATCAGAGAAAGTTTGCAGACCCTTGACAATCGTACTAGATGAGAGAGAGTAAGATCCAAGAGAGACCATTGCACTGTCAGGGTGCACTGAAGTATTCTCATATGAAGACAGGCTGTGGGAATAATGGTAATCATTGCAGCCATAGACCCTAGAGCTCGAACAGCCAGGTTTGCCAGGGGGCAAGGAATCTGTAGAATTTGTCGGATATGAAGCTACAACAATAGGATTCACTGGGGAGGAAGAAAGGCCTTGAACTGTAAGGTGTTGAGACGTGCTCCTATACAGTCTAGGACTTGTACTGGTTGGAGATGTGACTTTTTCAAGTTGACAGAAATTCCCAAGTACTAAGTTGCAAGATGTAATTCTGGGCTAGCAACAGTCTATGTCTGTTGGAAGCAGCTATGAGCCAGTCATCCAGATATGGGAATACTTGGAAACCCTGCAATCTGAGATGGTCTACCACTACTGCCATGACTTTGGTGAACACCCTGGGGGCCGTGGTGAGACCAAAAGGGAGTACTCAGAACTGGAAGTGACTGGCTCCCAACTGGAAGCAGAGAAACCTCCTGGAGTACCTGTCCATCCTTATATGATAGTACGCATCCTGGAGGTCTATGGAGCACATTCAGTCATTCTCCTATAACATGGAGAATATTGACTGAATAGTGACCATCCAGAACTTTGTTTTGGCAACTGATTTGTTCAGATCGGGGAGGTCCAGTATAGGTTAAGTCCTCTGTCTTTTTTGGCACCAAAAAGAATCTTCAGTAGATGCCTGATCAGACTGGTCTGATGGGACTGGTTGGATGACTTTTTCTTAGCAGACTGGAAATTTCCATGGCTGCTGCCTCCCTCTGATCAGGTGGAACACCGGGGAGGGTTTTTCTGGGTCTGGGATTGGACAGAAAAGAATGTTGTACCCTTTGGATATGATGGTCAACACCCAATGGTCTGTTGTGATGGCTTCCCAGGCTGTTGGGTTAAGTGACAGATGGCCCCTGACTGCCTCCAGAGTGGAGCAGTCTAGCAACTCCTCAGGGTTGCAGAAAGGATTTCTCCAAGAAAAGTTCTCGGAAACCCTGGTTTCTGGGACCCCCTCTGCCCCTAGGGTGGTGTCCATTGTTTCCGCCTCTGCCTCTAGAGGAAACTGAAAGGAAGAGCTCTGGAACTTCCGGAACCGCAACGACTTTCCGCCACACAGATTCCAGGATGCAGAAAGCATCTTCCCATCTTTCTCGCTCTGGGAGAGAGTGTCGCGAATGGACAGACCGAACAAGGCTGATCCGTTGAAATGGGCGTTGATGAATGATGCCTTGAAGGGCTCCGAATATTTGCAAAGCCACATTCCAGGCATGGCGTCTAATAGCAATGCCAGAACCGGCTGCCCTAGAGGTTCCTTCCACAGCATGTAAAAGTAGCCTCAAAGAGGTGCTGGATATGGCAGTGAGGGCATCCAGCTTAGAGGAGACAGATCTCTTCTCCTCTTCAGGCATGGACCCTGTGGAAGGCACAGCAAGCTCTTTGATTAGATCCCTCTGAAGCCTGGTGATGTGGGCCAAATAGTTCAGTGCCCTCAGAGCGAAGGTTGCTGAAGAATAAACCCACTTCCCGATTCTGTCCAAAGCCCTAGAGTCCCTGTCAGGGGGATGGACAGTGGAGCTCTCTTGAGCAAGTTCCTTTTTGGTGGCCGCTACAACCACCATGGCATTGACAGGGATAACCTTTGAACAATGGGACTTGTCCGGGTGAGCACTAAGGACCTTGTCAGGATGATGGGGTACTGGCTCTACCATGTCCAATTCCTTCCACGCCTTGTGGGAAATAAGATCTATCAGGGGATCCACAGGGGAGACGCCCAGAAAGTGGAAGGTCCTGTTCCAAAGGCCTCAAGGAGCACAGATTCCTCCAGATTAGGGTTTTGGGTAGACTACCCATCTTTCTGCCTGAAGATTTCCGTGACGTCTCCAAAGGAGACATTGTCAGGTGGGGATCTGCGGGACCCTTCTCCTTCCACAAAATCTGTGTCATCGGTGAGGGACTCTGGAGGTGAGTCCAAGTGCCTCCTCTTGCACTTGTGCTTTCCATGGATCTCCTTAGTGGGAAGATTTGGTGAACCATCAGAAGGCTGTTGGGGTTCTACCTGTGGAGCAGAGCTCGAGGCCTGTGGAACAGGCAGTCCTTGAGAGGACAGGAGCGATGCCTGCTGCACAGATACCAATGAAGCTGACAAGGTATCTGCAGCTGGGATTGTTGGGGCCCTCATTGGCGTGGAGAGAATGCTCTGCACCACCTCAAATGCTGAAGGAGAGTGAACACCAGAGGACAACTCTGCCGCAACCGAAGCCATCGTCATCAAAAATCCCCGAGCCCTGCTAGCCCCTGGAGCCGAACTGTCAAATGCCGAGGCATTGAGAGGTAGGGATGGATCCGAAAGTCTCGGACCTGACACCCACCCCTCAGACTTGGCGCCGAAGTCATGCCTCCGAGAGTCTTTCAGTGCTGAACTGGTTGGAGCCAAAGCACTCAGAGTTACAGTTGGCATCGATGTAAGAATACCAAATGGCGCTGAGGTCTCAACACTCGGGAGTTTTGGACCAGAGCGTTTGCTAGGCGAGTCTCGGATCGGAAGAGGAGCCAAAGGTAAAGTTTGGGATTCTATGCTCACAGCTCTGGAGGGAGATGGAGCAGGCAGAACCCCCATCTGCATATATGCACTCAGAAAATGCATCAAAATCCTGCCCATCTCTGTGCTGGAGAAGGAGTGTGAAGACCTGGTGGATGAAGCAATGGACCCTGGTCCGGAGTGGTGCCTAGAGGGGGTGAGGACTGGGAAAGCACAGACAGAGTAGGTTGGGGAGAGAACCTTGGTGTGGTTGGGTGGGGAGAAGAATGCTTTTTTTTGGGGGGGAGGGAGAACGGGAAGCCCTAGAATCTGTACGCCTCTTATGGAGCCTGTCTTTCTTAGGGGCTTTGTCTGAGTCTGTAGACTTAGCTGTGCACTCCTGGTCAGATTTGGAGGGAGTTTGGGCTCCTGAAAGAGAGGCCTGTGAAGAAGAAGGAAGACACAGGCCCTTCAAAATAAGTTTGTTCCTCCTGTCTATCAGTGCGTGCTGGTTGAAGCCCGTGCATACAGCACAGGAGGACTCTAGGTGACTAGCACCCAAGCAATAAATGCAGAGGGTGGGGGCATCAGAGGGTGGTATTTTGTGCCCACACCCTGTGCATTTTTTAAATCCAGCCTTAGGGGCTTTGGACATGGTAAATTAAAAGGAAGAAATGGAGAAAGACAGAAAGTAAGCCTGTCTGCAAAGATTTTTTTTTTTTTTTTTTTTTTTAAGTGGAGCGAAGAACGCGCTGAAAAAAACAGTAAAAAAAGAGGACGGTGGAGAAATACCAAAAACAGTTACTCACAGTAGACTAAATAAACAATCCCAGGAGGAGCTCATCTGGAAGCTGCTATTCACGATCACAGCAAATGAGATCTGAGGTAGTGATGGTGGAGTGGGGAATTGTGGGTGGAGGAGGAGGAGCTCAGCTCTTGGATCCAAGCTATGTAATGCGGCAGAGTTGGATAACCAGCTCGGATATGAACCCATGGGTTGAAGATCAGATGAAAGCAACAACATCAGATTCAAGAAAATATGTATTGAAATATAAAGGCCACAATGTTTTGCAGAGGTGTACACACTCCATGCTGTGGTACAAATAAGTTAACTAAGATAGGTGAACAGAACATTATGTGCAAATACTTCTTTATGCACGTAAATGACCTAGCTCTGAGTGTAGGGCACAACTTTTATTAATACAATTTGTTCAGTGGTTTTCTTTTTATGGGCCTTTTTTTAAATAGATACCCGTGTTCATCACATAATCTGGCTTTGATTTCTGCTGTGCATTCATGTACTTCGGTGAAGAATCAAAACGCTATCACAAAAATAGCTCTGTGTCTTTATTACTTTCCTAACTAAGGTGATCCCAAAAGTGAAGACAAACACAGTTCCAGGCAAAGGAGAATGGCATAATAAAACCATTATACTTCAAGCACAACTAGAAGTAAAGAAGAAGAATTCTCATTCAAACCAGAATAAACTGCTACCAGTAATCTAATAATCCAATGTAATTCTAGTTTTTCAGAGGCACTGCATATATTAACACCTCATGCCCACCTTAAACAACTTCAAAACTGAAAATTTTAAATTATGTTCAGACCTGGCATGCTCAACATGCTTAGCCATTCATAAGCTTCTGATTTTTTAATATCACAGACATGTTCACTTACTCTCTCTTAAAGTCCTATTAGTTTTACCTACATTATAAAGTCTTGCATTTTTGGCAACTTGCTGCATAAACTACATTAAGCGTATTACAATCTGCATAATTATCCAATCTAAATGTTCTCTTAGTGGTTGGAAGTAGAAATGTGGATTGTCCCTTAAAATGTAACAACATTAATCACAACTGTAACAAGTTAATCAAATATAAAAAGTTATTATGGGGAAATGCTTTTTGAGGCTTGTATCCAATTAAAAGTAGTTCCTCGTGGTCTACATACACTCGAGATGCACACTTAATGACAATACATATCCTGAATAAGACTGTTTCTTTAAAGCAGAAACTACGAAAATGGAGTTTACATCATTAATTTGGATAATACGACTCTCTTAAATTTGTATATATATTACATCTATTTGTGCAGTTTAATATCTGATGAAAAACCTTGAAGCATGAAGGCGCTTACATTTTCACTTTGTGCCAATTAACATGTTTTACTTCTATTTGTGGTTGATGTGTCCTACTTTTATTTATTTTATTATTTTTACCTGAATGCCACCTACTTAGTGTTTGAATAGAAAAAGCAACAAAAACTGGTCATGTTTAAGGAGAACCTATTCACAACATATAAAGAACACAACCCAACACTGGTGGGCTGCCCAGCCATTCTACTGACTATGATGACACCTTTCCTGCTTCTCGCTGTTAGTATGTATTTTAAAGTACTGCTGACTAAAGTAATAGTGCTATGCCCTGCACGTTTTACTGACAACTACCGGCAATGGAGTAGCAAAAAAAAATTAAATAAAAAACTTTTAAGGGGAAGTTGAATATGCCCTTAGAAAATACTGGGAACTGAAGATTCACAAAGAACATTTAAAATCTCTGCTAAATGTGGCAGTTTAATTTCTTGAAGTCTTTTTGGTTTTCTAATACCAAAGTATGATTAAAGCTCGTGAAATTGGTATTGTTTTAGTCTTTGATGTTAGCCAAAAGTGCTCTTCACCTGCAATGTGCCTAGAGCTGACTTCTTCTGCAGTTCATAAGGAATTATATGTATCAATAGCATATCTAAATAAGAAAGCAAATTGTTTTCTATAAGACCCATTGTTTCTACTACTATTAGAACGTTCTGAGTATTCTTCTTTCACACTGGTCCCGTTTCTGTTTGCAAATCCTAGTATTTTATGACTTTGTCTCTCTGTACTTAAGACACTGTAATCACTGGGTGTAGCAATTTCAATGATCAATGCTACTTTTGTCTTCTTTTCATGGACTACATCTGTTTTTTCACATCTATTTCTTTTTTAACTATTAGTAATGAGTATACGATATATACTTCATCATTCTCTATAATGCTTTGTAGTTCACGTTTCCAATGCTTCTCAGCTACTTCCATATTGTAATCTTTGGATGTTACCCAGTGCAGCAGTCTTGCCACATTATTGTGCCTTTCAGTATACATGTTCTCTGCCATTAGTGTATCACACCCAGCAACAAGACGTGCAAATATTTCCAGTTCTGCTTTACAGAACCTACATTTGTCCCACATGTTCAACAGACTTTGTAAACCAGTGTGTATGTAGTCCACTATCCTGGACCACTAATATTTACCTTTCATCCTTTGGTTTAAATTTACCTCTCCTTAGCCATTCCTCCGTCAGATCTTGATCAACATGAGGTTTCGGCAGGAGCTTTCTGTGCTTGCAACTATATTTATGCCTTTTCCACAAGTTGTCTTCTCATCTGATCCTCTTCCTTATAGTCTTTCAATTTGTTTTTTGGCACATTCAGTTGTTGCCTGATTTTTGTCTATTTCTGGTCTGGTTTCCATTCCCACTTGACACAGATATGCTTCTGCTACAGTAGGCATGGAAGTCATCTTAGATTTCTTCTCATGTTTCAAAGCCTTCACTATGTTTGGATTTGGTGAGGTCAGCAAATAGGTATGCAGCCCTATGATTCCAAATCTGTACAAATAATCAATTTTGAGGAGGCCCATACCTCCTTCACAGCGAAAAATATATAATCTTGATATACACTGATTTTTATATATCATTTTGTATGCATGAAACATTTTTCTTGTTTTCCTGTCCAACTGATCCAATACCTTTTGGAGCCAGTCATCACCCCAAAACTGTAAGTTAGAACAGGAAGAACAAATTGGTTTATAGCTTGGACTTTGTTCCTAGATGCCATGACTGTTTTCAGTATTTTTAGTCTTATAAAATATCCCTTACTGAGTTCTGTTCCCATGTTCATGTTTTATTCTTGAGCCTTCATCAATTCCCAAATATTTATACACTCCCTCCCGTTCAAGTTCTTCTATATCACATTCCTGATCCAGACTGATATTTTCTTGGTGGTGCAGTATTCCTGCTTTAAATGTTGCTTTTGCATATTTATCCTGACCAAATGACATTCTTATATAATCTGAGAAAGTTTTGACCACTCCCAGTTGTGCTTTCAACTCCTCATCTGATGAACTATACAGTGTTACATCATCCACAGAAAAAAAGATGAGAAGTCTTTGTTGTTGTCTGGGAGCCAAATTGTAACCATGACCTAACCTGTTAAGTAGACAGCTTAATGGGTTAAGGGCAAGACAAAAGAGCAGCAGTGACAAAGCTTCACCCTAGAATATCACCCTTTAAATTTTTATCTCTGGGAAAATAATTTGTCCTTTATAGTGGGCTACCTGCAAAGTGGTTTGCTACTGTTTCATGGTGACTGTAATGTAATTGATCAATGTAGTGTAATTTTATGATGCTGTCAAATGATTTCATGATGCTGTCAAATGCTTTTTTGTGTGTAATCTATCCATGCCATATTTAAATTATTCCCCTTTTTACAGTTCTCCATTATGACTTTAACAATAAATGATCCTTTGTTCCATATAACTTTCATTTGTTACCCCTTTGCTCTATTGCCATTATTGAGTTTTCTTCTAAATGACTGTAAACTGTCAGCATCAATTCCAACATGCAGTTTATACATTGTTGTAAGGCAAGCTACTGGTCTACAGTTTTTAGGATAGCTTGCAGGTTCACTGTTAAGGAGAAGTATCATTTTTCCTGTTGTTAACCAGGTTGGTGTCCATTTGGGGTATGCATACATGTAGTTCTTACTCAGGGCAAAATTCTTCATGTAAAGATGTTAATAATTTTAGCCAGAAGTTAGGTACTGCATCTGGGCCTAGGGCTTTCAATTATGAGCTTTTCATAATTTTGTTTCAGTTTCTCTGGCTGTTACTTCATCCTATTTCATATCCTGTACATTTGAACTTCTTACCGTTTCTTTTACTTCTTCTAGCCATTTAGCATCTTTTTATACTCCACAGGGTCTTCATTTTTTGGTGGTGTTTCTATTCTTTGTACTTTGTTTTCCAATTCTCTATAAATCTTTTTTAGGTCATCAATGAATTGCTTATTTTCCATTTTTCCTTTATATTTATCTCCATATTTTCTAAGGTTTTCTGCCTGTGCTGATATCTTTAGTTTACTTGCAACAGTGTACAAAAGATACTGGTCTGTTCCAATATTGCACATTGCTTTTATCACATCTAAGTATTTTTGATCCATTCCCTCTTCTACACTCTTCTAATAGTTACACTTATTGTCTTAATTGCTGTATAGTTGTCTCTGTTTGATACTTCCTTGATGGCATTTGATTTCTTCCCTTTGTTGCCTTTACTGCCCTCTATTATTTTTGTTGTAAAACTGTTACTAATTTAGCTGCACAGTAATATACCCTATTTACTTCTATTATAACATATGAATTTCTGTTAAAAGTCTTGATTACTATGTTCATTTGTTTTATCAGATGTCCAACATTTTGGGTCTTACTGACTTTCAACAATCCACTTCTTTCATCAATCTTAATATGTCTATCCATCTCTATTAAATCAAGCAACTCTTCTGTTAGATCTTTTTCTTCTAAGCTGAGGGTACGTTCTTTATTCTCCATTTCTTGTGAGCATTCTACAGAAAGTTCCAAAACATCTTCACGTGGCACATTCTCTTCAGCTTCATCCCATGTCATCCGTTGCTCTTTCATATGGGAACTCACTGGCCCATCACTCCACAACACTGACTGGGTTAAGAGCTGCTACCATTTCCTGCTTCTTCCCTTGCTGTGCAATTCCAAATGAACTTTTTTACGGGTTTCCCATTGAAGGCTCCAGAGTATCTTCATGTGGCAACTGATCAGATGCTTCTCATTTCACTGGTTTCTCCTTAACTCGGGGACGTGTTGTTCCATCACAAAGTGACGTTACCAGGGTCGGATTTTCTAATCTAAATCCTACATTTTGCAGATATTCCTTAACTTCAGCTTCCATTTGCTTAACTTCTGCTTTACTATTTTTCTGCTATATGTTCCCCTTTGTGATCTTATTTTCTGTATTGTGACATTTTCCATACCTGGGTTCCCTTCAAATATCTTTGGAGCTGCATTCTTTTGTGATTAGTTGGCTTTCTCCTTTGCATAAATATTGCACCATATCAGACCTCGCTTTATTTCCCCTGTCCATGCTTCTTTTTATACCTTTCAAAAACTCCCTAGGTTTTGCTGTTTATATTTTCATACTTCCTCAAGTCACTTCTTTTCCAAACAGCCCAAGGTTTCCTTGGACTATATAATGTTTTTCATGAACCTATTATATTAATGAGAACAAATCTTCATTTGAGGTTTTTGAGCAAAATTTTTCTTTCCATTAATTTCTTTCTTAATCTTTTTGAATATCTTCTATCTGGAAATATGGCTATCCATCTCTATTAAATCAAGCAACTCTTCTGTTAGATCTTTTTCTTCTGGGCTTCTTGCATAATCCTATTTTTTTCTTTTCTCCAGTATTCCACGCTATCATCTTTTATTTTTGATCTGTCAGTTTTTGTGGACTACTATTTCCTTCAACAACAGGGGGGGCCATCCTCTTCCTCCTGAGCGTGGTCGAACCCCATTGTAGGAATGCTTGCGTGTCTTGAGGATTCTACACTGTCATTTTTTCCAGTCCTGACACCAGTGCCGCTACCAAGACTGGGCACTTTGTATCCTGGGACGTGCATCCAGGTGTCTTTTTTTACTTTTTACCCAACTTCAGTCCATGATATATGCTATATAAAATACAGTCTATATGTCAGTGCCGTCTTAGTGAGATTTTGTAAAAACAAAGTCTACCTTATGAAGGTACTTACCAAGTCTTGAGGATGAATTTAATTCCAGCAATACTACTCTCCTCTGCTTGCAGCAATTCGGATCCCTTCCATCTCTTCATATGGACCCTTCTCATCTCTCCATTCAGACCCCATTTTTTTTTTATTTCTCGAAGTCTCTTGGGTTTCTAATACCATGACGGGATTGGATCCCATTCTTAAATCAACGTATGACTAAGTTAATGAAATAGAAGTTATGTACTTAGTATAATTTGGCATGTTTTGGAATGTTGTCCAATTTCATTCTCCCTCACTACTTGGTCTACGGATCTGATCTCTGATCCGACTCAGCCACTTCTCAAGACTTATGATCCAAGCCTCAAGCTCCTCACTCTCCCATACTGCCCCACTCCTCCTCTAACCCCTCAGATTGAGTTTGCTGCCCTATTAATGGTAATCCAGACCTATACTAATGGGAGAAAAAATACGCAATCACACTGGAGCTCAGACTGGGAACCTATGGATTCCCATATCCTCTCAATTGCTATCAGCTGTTCAGGCTGGGTGGGACGGATCTGTACACCCACTAGTGAGGCAGAATGAAATGGATAACATCAGATTTTGTATTGTTTCAATCTTTGACGTTAGCCAAAAGTGCTCTTTGCTGCACCTGCAATGTACCTAGTAATGAATCCTTCTGCAATTCATACATGTATCGGTAAGATACCAAAGTAGGATTACAAATTCTTTTTTATAAGACCTGTTCCTCCTAGTTTCACTGGAACTGTCTGGGTATTCTTCTTTCACACAGACCTCATTTCTGCCTGCAAATCCTGGTATTTTATGACTTTGTGTCTCTCTGTATGCAAGACACTGTCAAATCTGATGAAAGGTATTTCCTGAAAGCGCTAATCCTTACTTTATAGTATTTTGTGCAGAAGTGTATCTATGTTTTAAGTACTTTTTTTATTAAAAGGCACTTTTATCACATTGTTTGGTTAATGCTTTTCAGCGTGGTGGCCAATGTGGCTGTTTTATTATTGGATTATTCGTGTACCATGTACAGCCTTTGGTTTTCTTCGTCCTGTTTTGTGTGCTGGTTTCAAAAAATACAGTCTGAAAACAAATGGACCAAACAGAGTTTAGTGCTTATATGCCCAAGATTCTGAGAAATGAAGAAAACAAAGATCTGATTATACTTCCTAAATGTCTTGCTTCTGTCTACGTACTACTAAAGCTCTCTGTGGACACTGTGGACTTTCATACAGTGCAACAGATTTTCACCCTGATTGGAACAGTTTCTACAAAACACAGGAAGTTTGACTTTGGCATAAAGGAAGAAATAGTCTACAGAGAAACCCTCTCTCTGAGAATGTGGAGGGTTGACATACTAGTTTGCAATTCTGAATTTCTCACAGCCAAACTTGCCACTTCCAAAAAAGGGTCTTCCATGTTAAAATTTTAATACTAAGGGAACAGCAGGTTGAAATGAAGGAAGAGACTGCTTCACCAACACAAAACATATGTCGTAGGGAGGAACAGGTCCCTTTATAGAGGGTCATAAAAGAAAGGCACCCTTAAGAAATGTCTTACACATTTTAAAAGGGAGGCCAGAAAAATGAATCTTGCACTTCATGGAAGTTATACGGTCAAATGTACCTTGACGTGACGAATTAAGGCCAGAGTAAAAAATCTTCAATAAATACTGGAAAACCATGAGAACTGTTGCTGAAAATGGACCCAGGTGTAATATACTGCCTATATGGAAAACATTTCCCACTTGACTATATATACCTTTTATGTGGAAGTTTTCTGTGATAAGGACATATCCTACTACTATACTTGAAAAGATGTGATCACTGACCATCACTTCAGAGTTTGGAGACTGAGATGCATCTTGTCCAAATGACGCAGCAGATGGATCATCTTCCTAGGCAACCAGAGAGGTGAGTTCCTCCTAAAACTCTTACTCATCAAGGGGGACCATGCCTTCATGGGTCAAAACAGGACTACTAAAATCACCTTATCCGTTTGAAGCCTGGTCTTCTGAATGATTGGATGAAATGGAAGAAAATAATATTGTAACCGCCTAAGGTCTGTCCTGAACTAATTCATCCATGCTCTGACCAGTGGGTAGAGGAATTAGCAAGAAAAACTCCCAACACTAGGCAGTTGTTTGTGAGGTAGACAGGTCACAGGCCCAGAAGATCCATCACAGGAACTATATCCTGGGAGTGGTGAGAATGTGTTACCACTCGTGGCACAGACTGACAATAGTTGATTGTACTGGCAAAAGAGCTGGCTATCATGGAAATGCGTGAGGTAGCCAAGAAAGTTATATGATGAATCAACCCATTACCATAGCCACATAATAAAGGGGATATGACTTGGCATTATCCTGTTTGCTGATATACTGGACTACAATTACGTTGCCGAATGAATCACAAACACACCCTGAGGTAAAGTGTCATGTAAAGCTTGGAGTAAATGCTAAATTGCTCTTAGCTTCTGTCACAACTGTGTGTGTGTCCTGCATCACATACCCACAAAACACCCCCTCACATAGGGCTGAAGCATCTATAGCGACAGGCTATGGGGCTAAGGGTAGTGAAAGGGCTACCTCAAAAGTAGTATTCCAGATGAAGCCACCAAAGCAGACTGTACCAGCATGTCTTAGTGATTCTATCCATTACCTTTAAAACTGTGGATTTTTCTGACTACTGACCTCAAAGCATCCAATGCAAAGTCTACAAGTGCAGTCTGGGACTACAAATACTACAGCTCATGCAAGTCCCAAGTCCAAGAGACACAGATGGTACCTGACTCATGAGTTAAGACATCAGACCAAGTGTAGAATGTTCTAACCTCCGTCAAGGAACGAAATAAACCAGGCCAGTACCAGTACTGATTACAGCCTAATGAACAGAATATCCTGAGTGAGGCTAAGCTGAGACACTGCTGGACTACTGGGGATTCCAAGGCAAATAAACAGCCAAAGGAACAAATCCATTTAGTGAGTAAGGCAGCCCTCAAAGTCAGTGCCAAGAGACATCATCCAGGCAAGGAACCATTTTCATGCCCTTCAGTTGCTGGTAAGCAGACACTATTGCCATATAACTTATATACAACCAGGTGAGGAAAAATGGCAGGGACCTAAACTTCTCACTGGTCCTTAGCCTGAAGTAATGAAATCTCCTAGATATCAAGGCAAACTTTATGTGCAGACATGCGTCCTACAGGTCATAATAGCATATATAGCCTCCTCTGGAAAGACAAAGGAATATGGCCCTGCATTATGACCATGCAGAATGACTCCTTTAAAATGATAGCTTTCAAGCCACTGAGGTCCTGCTTCTTCTTCGGAGCCTGGAGTAAAACCCCTTCCCTGCTTGGTTTGCTGGAACTTCTTGGATCGCTAATTTTGTCAGGAGTTGTTGTACTTCTCTCTCTTGCTCTCTCTACCTACAGTTTTTGATGCAGTGGTATTGACAGGCACTGTGTTCTGGACTAAATGTTATGAAGTATTATATGTAATTATCTCCCTGGTCCACCTATCTCTGGACATCTTACACCACTGGACAGGTGATGGGAAATCCTCCTACCAACTGCTTCTCGACTGAGACTGCCCGTATAGGAAAAAAGATGTATTGGATTCTTCCTTTAGAGGACCCTCTGCATCCAAGGAATGCTGAGATTTGGCCAGCAATACTGCTGAATCCTGGAGGAAGAACGATTAGAATTTACATCCTGATTATGTGGACTCTGCTATGCACATCAACGCTTCTGTCTATAGCTCATTCTGAGTCCTAGAAAAGAAATGTTGGGAGAATGAAAAGTGACTCCACTTGCTAAACACAGACGGCTTTTCTCTGTCATACCATGGAGATGCAGGTCAATTTTAGCTCCAAGTAACAGTCCCCAAAGCAATGTCTCTTTAATGCATTCAGCAAAGGAAGTGAGGCAAAGCTAGCAGGGCCAACACATGGCTACATGTCAGCTCATGCTGCCCTTCCTTCTCCCTCTGGTGGGCTAAATGCTATCTGGATCATGAGGCTGCTGACTATAGATGTAAAAGCCAGAGTGATACACTTGTCTCTTTATAAGGTATCATACAGACAACTGGCCATATGCATGACTTCATCCAAGATTTCCAACCTGAAATAATGCTTCTAGGTAAGATACTACAATGCCTTAAGACACATTGTAGAAAATGCAGGGGGTAACTTTTCCAGCCTGTCTAGTGGCCTAGATTCCTTATCAGAAGATGAAGAGCCTCAGACAGGGGAATAGGATTCCATCTCATGGAAGCTGCAGGGACAGCTACTTCAGACTTAGGAGGGGTCTCCACTTATATGGCACAGTCTGGCAGGGGGCAAAAATGTGAGTTATTCCAAGCAGCAGTGATTGCATCTCCTAAAATGACCACAAAGGGAAAGAGAGACAATCAGGAAGGCACTTGGGATCAGGAGGCAACCTGAAGTCTTTTCTGCGGGGAGAAAAGTTCCTTAGTAGGCCAATTCTATCATTTGGAGAACGACAATAACTCTGGATCCTCCAGCAGGGAAGGCAAAGAAACTAACTCTCATTATCTTCTTCGGGGGCTCAACACTGAATGACTTTTATGTTATTTTTCCTAGGAGTGTCTGTGGCTGAGGAAAAAGAAGATGCTTAGAAAACAAAAGACATGAAGTTGGGGGCAAGCAATACCTGGAAAATAGTACAGAGCACAGTTTGTTGACATGCCTGTGATTGATTGGGTGATGCTGACCTATCCAAGGTCAGACTGGTCAGCACTGGACCGATGCCTGGGTAGCTGGGAAATAAGTATCTGCTGCATCCCAAAAAAGAGTTAATTTTGGTGCATACAAACAAGCATGCATTGACAGTGGCAGCACTGAATCCACTAAATGCAGCAAAGGGTCAAAAGCAGCCATGGTCGTAAGACTATGCAACATCAGATGCACCTGCACTCGCCCTGCCAGTGCCACAGGAACTAGTATCAGAAAATGTCAACTAACTAGATGGCATTCTTGTATCTGAAATAGAGAATCCACTGAATTATTGGAACCAGTAGAAAACTGAGTGCTTGTATCAGATCCACCTTCATGTGCCTCACAAGAAATGGAGAAGGGAGGGAACAGAAACTGACCGACTATGCTAAAGATTCATATGGCCTTATCAAGCACTGAATAATTAATAGCGAGAAAATGAGGAAATCTCTGGAGTGGAGGGAGAGAACAAAGTGCCCCATAAATCGGGTTTTGCACAGATGTTGCCACAGAAGCAGCTCCAGGTGTACAAGAGTCTGCCACCTCTGCAGGACAAGAAGATGAAAAAGAAGGGGGAGGATCCTCCATTATAGTAGCTTGAACATCAGAAAAGTACAGTTTTGTACCTACCATAAATGTAGATGTTCGAGGATTCCCTTGCTGCAGTCCTGACTATTGGGTATAGTCCGCGTCCCAGTCGGCCCGAATACCAGAGTATAAGGCTGACGTCGGTCATGGCGCCTTAGACTGACGTCAGTACGTCAGGGTACTAATGCGCATGACCGACGTCATTTCCTCAGTCTTTTCTTGCCCCAGATGTCAGAAGACCCAAAAAGACAAGTCCCAAAAACAACCTGCACCAAAAAACATGTACAATATATATAGCAATATATACAAAAAATATAAGCATGTAAACTCACCTACACAACCACCCTGAAACACAGAGGGAAGGAGGGAGGGTAAATTGGACTGCAGCAAGGGAATCCTCGAACATCTACATTTATGGTAGGTACAAAACTGTACTATGTACTTCGCCTTCCCTTGCTGCAGTCCTGACTATTGGGTAGAATCCCAAAGCAGAGGTAAGGGAGGCTGGCAAATTATAAAGTAGCAGGAGCTGACAACATGCCTTGTAAAACAGCTGTGGCAAAACCAGCCCTAGTCTTAGAGTATATAGGCAGGTGATAATGCCTAGAGAAAGTATGCACTGAACTCCAAGTAGCTGCTTCCAGAATATCCTTAGTTGCCACCCCTTAGAAATGCTGTTGAAGTGGCAGTAGCCCTAGTGGAATGAGGCCTAATCCCAGCTGGAACCTCTTTGCCATGATGGGAATAACAAAATGCAATGCAAAAGCCAATCCACCTAGAAATAGTTTGTTTTGACACAGGCTTGCCCTGTGAACTCAAAGCAAAAGAAACAAGTAACTGCTGAGACTGCCTAAAATCTTTAGTCCTGCTCAAATAATAACGCAATTGCCTGTGTACATCTAAAGTGTGCAAAATCTTTTCCCCTTTATTTTGAGGATCTGCAAAAACGTAGGCAAATGAATAGTT
This sequence comes from Protopterus annectens, assembly GCF_019279795.1. Taxonomy (NCBI): domain Eukaryota; kingdom Metazoa; phylum Chordata; order Ceratodontiformes; family Protopteridae; genus Protopterus; species Protopterus annectens. Next base: position 1,283,708,352 of record NC_056725.1, read on the forward strand.
TGGTTTAAAGCCACACTAGAAACCACCTTAGGCATAAAGGAAGGATTAGTACGTAATGAAACCCTGTCCTTATGGAAAACCAAAAAGGGCTCTACTGCCATAAGGGCCTGCAACTCAGACACCCTTCCTGCAGAAGTAATAGCCAACAGAAAAGCAGTCTTCCATGACAAATATTTCAATTCAGCAGTAGCTGCAGGCTCAAAGGTTGTAGAGTAAGTTTTTCCAACACAAAATTGAGATCCCAAGCAGGAGTAGGAGCTCTACGTGGGGGTCTTATATTCTTTGCCCCTCTAAGAAACTGCTTGAACAAAGGATGCGAAAACAAAGGTGGGTCACAATCATAGTGAGCTGAAATTGCTGCAGCATGAATCTTTATGGAAGAGAAGGACAAACCGTTGTCCAATAATTCAGTAAGATATTGAAGAGCCACACTCAAATTAGGCTCTGAAATCTCCAAATTCTTTGCTGTACTCCAAAATAAAAATCTCTTCCATTTTTCTGCGTACACTCTCCTAGTACTAGGCCTTCTAGCTTCCATAATCACATTTAAAACTTGTTGAGGAAGCTGAGACCTGCTGTGCTTCAACACAGAATATGCCAAGCTGTGAGATGAAGAGATTGAAGCTTGACATTGAGCAGATGACCGTCCTTCTGAGATAACAGATGAGGAATCAGAGGTAAAGGCCATGGAGGCTTCTTTACAAGACTCCTTAGAAGTGGGTACCAGTGTTGCCGAGGCCAATCTGGAGCTATCAAAATCATCCTTGGCCTGTCTTGTCTGACCTTTAATAATACCTTTGGAAGAAGAGGCAGAGGTGGAAAGGCATAGACATGAAGGTTTTTCCAACTGAAAGACAGAGCATCCACTTTCCAAGCTGTGTGATGAAACCCCTTTGTGCAATACTTTGGCAGCTGGTGGTTTAGTGGAGAAGCGAACAGATCTATGTCTGGAGTTCCCCATGACACTGTCAATTTCTGAAATACATGAAGATCCAGTTTCCACTCATGGGGATCCATGATTTGTCTGCTTAAGACATCTGCTAGGGAGTTCTGTGCTCCTGGCAGAAACCTTGCCTGAAGAGTCAGTTGCAGGCTTAACGCAGTCTCCCATAAAATCATTGCTTGCCTGCATAGAGGATAAGAATGTGTTCCCCCTTGCTTGTTGATGTACCACATGACAGTTGTGTTGTCTGTTAGAATCAACACCTGCCCTGGAAGAAGTAACTCCTTGAACGCCATCAATGCAAACTGGACTGCTAACATCTCCTTCATGTTGATATGTAGATGCTGTAGTCTGGCAGGCCACTTGTCTTGTATCCACTTTCCATTTAGATGAGCTCCCAAGCAGTGTCCGAGGCATCTGTCGTTAAAATCTGACTCGCCTCTGGCCGGGTCACAGAGAGTCCCTTGTTTAGGTGACATTCCTGAGCCCACCACAAGAATTCCTTTTGAAGGCAAGGTATTATATGAATGACAGTGTCGAAATCTTGGCAGTGCTGTGTCCATACATTTTGAGATACCATTGCAGCTTCCTCATATGCAGTTTGGCATTGGGAAGCACCAGAATACAAGATGCCATGAACCCTAATGCTTGAAGGACTGTCCTTGCAGTCAGCACGGACTGATGAGATAGTTGATGGAAGTAAAGTGACAGACTCTTTTGTTTGTCCGGGGTTAAAAGGCCATCTGGGCTGCTGTATTCAGTCTCACACCCAGAAAGCACATGTCTTGAGAGGGTACTAGACTGGACTTTATTTCGTTCACAGAATACCCTAGGCATCTTAGCACTGCTATGACATATTCCAGATGCTGTAGAAGGTCTTCCTTTTCTTGAGCCAGAATCAGGCAGTCGTCCAAGTAAGGATAGATTTGAATGCCTTGAAGCCTGAAGTAAGCTATCACTGGAGCCAGAACCTTTGTGAATACTCTGGGCGCAGTAGATAAGCCAAAGGGCAATGCAGAGAACTGATAATGAAAATCTCCAGTTCGAAATCGCAGATACTGTCTGCAACTTAGCCTTATAGGCACATGAAGGTAGGCTTCCTTGAGATCCAAAGTTACCATCCAGTGATCCTTGCCCAGCAGAGGTAACAGTTGCTGTAACGTCAACATCTTGAACTTGGGAATGTCCAGATAAGTGTTGAGGATAGATAAATCCAAAATTGGTCTCCACGTGTTCCCCTTCTTTGGTACTAGGAACAGGCGAGAATAAAATCCTAGGCCTCTTTCTGATACAGGGACTGGCTGAATGGCCCCTATCTGGAGTAACTGAGAAACTTGCTTGTGAGCCTCTATTCTTTGTGAAGGAGGAACATCTGGCATGCCTTTGAAGGGGGGCATTGTGTGGAAATAAAATCTGTAACCGTGATGAATGATATCCAGCACCCATCTGTCTTGAGTGATTAAATCCCAATTTTCTTTGAAAAGAGACAATCTTCCTCCCAAAGGAGCTGCCAGACGAGAGTCCACTGGCAGCTGAAAAGGCAGGTCATTGGTTCTGCTTACGAAAGGACTGACCCCTGCCCTCACCAGAAGTCTGAGCAGGTGAACTGTCTGATCTAGGCCTAAAGAACCTTGAGCCCTGCCCCTACCACGTCTAGACCTACCCCTAGACTGGGAACCATAAGCAGGATATGTCCACCCCTTAGCAGGCCAATTTCTACTAAACTTCGGAGGCTGCACCTGCAGAAAATCTTTAACAGTCTGCATAGACTTAGCTTTGTCCTCCATTTTCTTTAAAACTGCTTCCACAGGCGGTCCAAACAACACATCAGACTGTAAAGGAGCATCCAAAATCCTGGTCTTAACATGCTCAGCTAAATTCTGATCCTTCAACCAGGCATGTCTGCGAAGAACAGAACTAGTAGCAGCCACCCTCGAGGAGGCCTGAACAGCATCAAAACCACACTGCAAAGAATGCTTACCCACTTGTTCAGACACATGAACCAAATCCAGCAATTCTTTACACTCAATACCTTCCGCCAAAGCATCCACCTTAGATTTCAATTGTGAAAGGAGATAATTCTGATATTTCAGCATATGAAACTGACAATTCAACGCCCTCATGGCTAGAGTGGAAGAAGTATATACTTTCTTACCCCACCTATCCAAAGCCCTTGCCTCTTTATCCGAGGGTACAGGATTTTTAACCACAGAAGCTTTAACACCTTTAGGCCCCTGAGAAACAGTTTCTGGGTCCGCCCTGGGACTCTTAAACAAATACTTATGAGCTTGGGCACCCTATAATACCTATCAGGCTTAACAGGAGCAGGAGGCAAGGAGTCAGGGTTCAGGGAAGCCTCTGCAAAACATCCTCCACCACATTCAACACAGGAGGAATAGCTAAGGGCCTATGCTGGGGTAAAACAAGAATTCCCTAAGCCTTTTCCTGGAATCAGAGTAATCCTGGCCTTCCCATTTAAAGTGCTCCCTCATGGAGTGAAGAGTCTCTGAAAATGAAAAATCCTCAGGAGGAGAAGCTGTAGGAGTGGAATCATCCACATCAGAATCAGAATAAGCAGGAAACTCTTGCAAGTCTTCCACAGAAGACTCTGAAGCCTGTGAACACTGTTCAAAACTATCAAACTCCTGTTCCACCCTAGGCCTCTTATCAGGCGGGGCATAGAACCTCTAATCAGAGTAATCAAATCTTCTGCCATTTTAAGCATATGTTTCTTAGGCACAGAGCCCGAAATGCTAGGAGAAGCCCCCACAGAAGCTGAACTTGGCCTACCTCTAAAAGAAGCTTTGGCAACAGAAGGAGAGGCCCTAACTACCTTGGGAAGAGAGGGAAGAACAGTTACCTGAGAAGCCCCTCAGCCTGGCCTACCTCCTGAGAGGGCACATCCTGTAACAGTAAAGTATCTGCCTGAGACTCCATAGAGACTCCTGGCAAAACCTCTGGCTCCCCTGAGCCTTCTAAAGAACCGGCGTCCGGGACTGCGGTTCCTCACCCCTAGGCTTCACTGTTTTGTCCTTGCGCTTCTTGGATGAAGCGGCCGGAGCATCCGGCGGCATATTATAATTGCAACGCTTCCCAAACACTAACCTAGCACAATCAAGCCTCCTCTTAATAGTGCGCTTGTTAAATCTAGCACAAGAGCGGCAACCAACAACGTCGTGCTCAGGCCCTAAACAAGGTATACACAATGTATGATAATCCCTATGCGGTATCTGCTTCCCACAAGAAATACAGTTATTCACTTTTTCTGACATCCGGTTAAATACTGAGGCAAGAAAAACCAAAATGTTCTAACGGGTTACTTAGCCAACTCTGTTTCGGTCTGAAACTCCGGTTTCGGAAAATCTCAGAACGCCAACCTGCACTCGCAAAATTGCTTCTGCATCGGACCATGCGGCAAAAAAGACTGAGGAAATGACGTCGGTCATGCGCATTAGTACCCTGACGTACTGACGTCAGTCTAAGGCGCCATGACCGACGTCAGCCTTATACTCTGGTATTCGGGCCGACTGGGACGCGGACTATACCCAATAGTCAGGACTGCAGCAAGGGAAGACGAAGAACATCTATAGAAGGCACTGTTCTGATTCTAACATTTAGTATGTTTTGCTTTAATAGCTGACTGCTTTACAGACTTGGCTAAACCTAATAAAGAAGAGATTCTCATCAGGGCACAACTTTTCACATCAGAACAGGAGGAAGATGCATTCTGCCACTCTGCAGCACCCAAAAAAACAACAACAACAACATGGGAAGGATGATATTATTTTGAACGAGAATTTCTGATTGGAAGGCATGAAGTTGTTTTTTTTTTTTTTTTTTTTTGCTTCCTTTGGGTGACTGTATTAAAGTCAGCACAAATATCACAAGGTTCAGAAAAATGCTGAGAACCTAAACGATAAACACATATATTGCTACTGATGGCATGAATAATCTGACTGTCGTAGTCACATTTACTTAATGAACAAGGAGTGATGAGAAATGAGAAAGAAGAGCCAAAAACCCTGAAACCTGGAAAAGAAAGGGCTGTTTCAGCCTGCAAAGAGTGATAATGCCATAATGGTAAAATAAAGAGAAAAAAAAACAAAACAAAGGGTAAACCCTCCAAAGCCAAAAAAAATGGAGGCCAACAAAAAAGGGTGAAAATGGTCATCAACCTATACCTACCTACCACCCATCAGGAAGCGCAGTAATTTCACAGATTTTTATAAGGTAGTCTGGGGGACTCTAAAATCCAACTAAATATGTTTAGCAGTATGAAGAAATTGTTGCTGGGAAGAGATGCAAGGATTATGGGCAGTAGGAGGTACAAAAGTAGAGGAGAAAAGTTTCATCCATTGAACAGGATATACATATAGTAATAGACCTTAAGGTTAATGAAGACTGAACTACCCTAAATTCTAAAATCTGACTAAATCAGGACTGTTTTTCTATAAAATGTTTAATACCAGATCATATTCTGAGAGTCCCAATACTTCAAAAAATAAACTGTAATTCAAACAAAAACTCTCTGTTAAAAAGCTGTGACAAAGAAAGCTGTACATTCCACACCCCTACTGCACAAACATACATACAGTAGCATAGCTAGGTTGGGTCAAATGGGCCAACTGCCACAGGTGCAAAGTGTTGGGGTGTGGTTTGCATTCAATTTAGAGAGCTGTAGTGCTCCACATGTGGTCTAAACTGTAGCAAGCAGTTTGCTACAGTGTAAAGTTAAAAAATAAAATAATGTAAAACCTGAGTGCTGTACTATTCCAGGTGGGCTATAAACTCTAATGCCTACACTGTAGCAACTAGCAAGCAGTTTGCCGCAGGTTAAAGTTTTAAAAAAATTTTATGTAAAACCTGATGAGGGGCAGGGGCAGGATGCAGTAATGCGACATGGTTGGCTCCTGCATTTCAGAAGCACCAGTTACCTGATTGAGGACTTTTTTTTTTGTTTCTTCAGTTGAAAGCTGATGCAGTCCTATCTGCATGAAGCTAACTGGCACTCCTGTAGAAGTTCTATTGTTTTTAAATTGAGGGGGTGGGGAGCTAGTCTGTAGGACCAGCACAGGGTGCTGGTTGAGCCAGCTATGCCTCCGCATACATATATGTACACACAAAGTCTGATACTGTTATACTTCAGAGTACAGGAAACATTCTGAGATACTGCAGCTTCATATGTCATTTTCCCTCATATCTGGACTTTCAATTTCATTATTCTGAAAAGTACAGTTACTGTCCCAAAAATTCCATCAGGCACTCATTCATGGGCTCCACAACCTCTGTTTTAACAAACTCGAGGCTTCTGCAACTCAAGTTTAAAAAAAAGAAAAGTAAAATAAAATAAATACACTGATACTCTGCTCCTTTCGGCAAAACACATAATAGAACTTTTACAGTCTGGGAAATGTAAGTATTCCCAGATAGCTCTATCTGTTAAAAAGAAATCATAAAATACGCACTGGCTAAAGGCTCAACTGAATGAAGGACAATTAACAAATACTGGCTGCTAATGATAGAAAATTCCAAAATATATTACAGATGAAAAGTGGAGCGAATAAACAGGGAAGCAGTAATACGTGATCAATTAAAGAACAGCCCAAGAAAAACTAGTAACTTACAATCAAAAATGCCAAAATCATGTCTGAAAGGGTATGACAAAAAGGTTTATTCTTTGCAAAGGCCAGTGAAGGGCTTGGTCAGCCTGCTGAAGTACTACATAATAAAGGACCTTGAGGATGTGGAAATCAAAACTATGGAGAGAGGGCAAAATGACATCTAAATAAAGGGACCACATAGAGCAGGTAATTTAACTGGGAATGTACCATTTAAAGGGCCTTTATTTTATACTCATGCAAACTAATGCTTGCCAGTCTTCTGTGCAGTTCCCAGCATTACATGTACATTACCAGGATAAAGTCTACATCTTTCCCAAGAGTTTAAAAAATTCATTTACAAACACTGTAGGAAATAAAGGACTACATGAAACTTAAAATAAAAAAAAAACTGAAGCAGAAAGTCTTACTGGCAGAACAGTTAATGAATTTCTAACAATTTTCTTTTTTAATACTCCATACATTGAGTGCTAAACTGTTCCTAAACACTTGACCTATTTTAATGACCAAACACAGTCTCAAGTGGCCTCACAAATTACAAATCTCCACTGAACACAACATATCCTGATCACAGTACTACATGACACAAACAGCTCTTCCATCAGACCCCATAGATGCACTTGTGAATATAAACACAGTAAAGCTTTGCTGGCCTTTCATGAGTGAACGTTAACTGCCATTCTTCATCAAAGGCTACCTAATTTTTAATTATTATGATTTGCTCTGTCTTTTCAGTCACCTGCTCACAAAAAGGAAGTGTGCAGACATTCCGGAAGACAGATGTGCAATGTTCATTTCATTCACACATTCTGAAACATTGATCTGTTGAGCTGTAACTGCACTTAAAACAAATTCTTTCAGTTCTGTCTTATGACAGCTTCTAACATAGACTAAACAAAGAGAGCAGAGCTGCAAACACAAAAATTACACAATGACATTAAAATATTTTTTCAGTGACATGTCACTACCCATAAGTTTGAACATACATGGGAAATCTGATCACTTGCTTCCTATATTCCTATAGCTTGTAAGGGACTTTCTCCAAGGCATTTACTATCAAGGTTATTGAAGTAAGATAAAAATAGCCAGGGATCCATGCCAGATCTTACATAAATAGAAAATATATAAATATTTACATGTGCAGTACACATACTGTGCAATTTAACTATCCACGCAAACACTGACAATATTGTAAAATAACGCAATGCTTTACTGTTTTGCATAAGACACCTTTCATTTTATTGTCAAACACCCTCTCTCGCTCTGTACTTGCATCACAAATGAAATACATCCTAACAGCCTGATGAAGTTCTGTCTAAAACAGAAGCTATGCCAAAGGTCATAAACACTTGGAAGCTGCAGAACTACAGACGCCCTCATAAATGCTTTCCCTCAAAATAAATAAGGTTATCACAGCTGTTGCCTAAAGTCTAGCTGTCTCGTCTGATGTCAGTCACACATACCCACTCTAACTTTACTGGAACAGCCTAGAAGAGATGCATTTCAAAAGGCTCCAACTGCCATGGGTGCGCACACACTTTAAAGGTAACGAACTTTTAACAATGTTTACATGAAAAGTAAAGAAACAATATTTTTTAATGCATTGTTCACATCATACTTAACATGTCACTATAACACAAAAGTGATGATTAAACTTTTTACAGAAAAATTGATATAACACGTTTTGTCAAAAACAGCAACTGAGACTTAACTGGGGACTGTCGCAGCACATTCTTATAACATGTACAGTACTCTAATTACAGGTTACAATTCGGATACACTATGTAATGTAAAACTGCAGAGTGCTTCCAGTGTCACGCAGAATCTTTCCCACTGTACTGAAACATATGTTAACTTTTGCTTAGCATATTTTTCATTATGACAAAAAGTTCAATAAAGACTAAATATAGCTAAATAAAGCTTAACTATATCAATAAAGAAGCATTCACCTAATACAGCACTTTATTGTACAGTTGTACTATATTCTGCATTCATCACACATCACTGAGTACAATGCCCCCCCCCCCACCCCCAATTTGGTATGTATCTAACCAGGGACAGCCAACAATTGATATACCCACAGAGATTCCTCAATAAAAGAATGCAGGGTGTAAATAACATGTCCTATACAGCCCACCTCAAAGCTCTATCCCTGCATTCTGTTTCCTACAGGCTGATGAGAACAGATTTATGCCTGGCATACAAGGCATCTTCAGACCACATTCTAATGGATCTCCTGCATATCTGCAAAACAAACCGCACCAGAATTACCCATTCTAAAGACTTGAACCTTGCCTGTGATATAAAAAGGACTTGCTAGAGAAACAGCCATGTATCCCAGACAATACCTTTTCATTGGAACAGGCTCCCCATCCATGTGAAGCAGAGTTCCTCCCTAATCCAATTCAAAAGCAACTTGGAGAACTGATGAGAAATAGGAAATTAATCTCTGGCTTAGCACCTATGTCTCTAATGGGCAAAAGCAACCTGTAAACTGTACAATTCTCAGGCCCCTGCTTGTAAATGTTTCATCTCCCAGGCTCCTATTTACACTTATCAACAGTACCAGAACTTGTCAGAGATTTGGGATGCATGGCTAGGCTTAAAAAGGCCCCAGTGGTCGTTAGCCTAGTACAAAACTATGAACCTAGCGGAGGTCTGTACAGGTCCTATGAGCAACAAACCTACTGCACTGATAACATGATACAGAAACTAGACAATAAGGGTAGATGACATTTTTACATACAATTATACATATTGTGTGCTTTTCACCAGATAAACGGGATGGTGAGCCATACTTTTCAGATTCATCTGGGAGAATGCAAGGTACATCTGACATACTACATGTCTGTACATGCAAAAAAAATCCATGAATATGTTTTACACTGTCAACACCAGACTATTAACAAATGGATTGATTCAACAATGCACATAATTACAAAAACATACTAACAATATAAAACTGTAGATTGATGCACTTGGTGAACTTAAGCAGCAGTAGTAGTATTACTACAAACCAAGACGAGAGACAGGCAGCAGGCTATAAACTTTACATGTATGGTGGCTTCATAGAGGTATTTGTGAACACGAAGAAGGCGTAATACAAGATCGAGCTCACAGCAGACTTGAGTTGGAGCACTGTTTCCAATTTGGGAATTTACCTGAGTTTCACTAAGCCATTCAGTGCAGTTAACTTTAGGTTTAGTAGCCTTAAAGTTGCTCAGAAAGCAGGAAACTTTAACAACTAGAGAGGGAAAGGTAATAGAGGGATGAGGCCAAGAAGTTTGGACTGCAGATTAGAGACTGTTATAAGCATGAGTATAAGCAAACAGAAAGAGATATGGGGAGTCCTAAGTGAAAGATCTGTTCTAGTAGAGTTTTTAGTTGAATCTAGAACAGAAGCTGTTGTTAAAAAGGAGATATTTAGTAGGACATATAACTATTGCAAGATAACTATAAAAAACAATCAGAACAGATTAAAAAAGATTGGGTAGAGAGACTGGGAAAGCAATTTACAAGGAAAGAATGGGAGAACATGCATGGTTCCCAAGTATGCAACAAATTCCAAAAGGTTTAATATTTTTGTTTGGAAGTGTTTGCAGAGGTACTTTTATAACCCAATCAGATTTCCACGACTTCTACCATAGGCAGACAGCAAGGTAACTGGAAACGTGCTTTTTGGGAGTTTAATGAGTTGACAAATTTTAAAAATTCTCTACAGATTACTCTGTCAGAAATATAAAGTAAATGGCTGTAACTTCGGAAATTATTTTTTTGAACTGTGACACGGGAACTGAATTGCCTAGACATAGTAAGGCCTTATTGTGTTTAATTCTGTTGGCTGCCACAAAAGCAATTACTAGAAAATGGGAATCAAAATCTAAACTAACTGTATTTGGAGTACTGAAAACCGTAAAAGAGATAAAGGAACTGGAAAAATGTTAACATGGTTTATTTTCAGTTAATATATATGTGCATATATCGTAATTGATAATTAAAAGAATGATGGAAACTGGGTAAGAATTAAGGCTAAAGGGCAAAAATGGAGATGGGTGGTTAGCTCATTTCACTACAAGGTAATAAAAAACTAGGGGTAATAGATACATCAATATAATAATCCCTTTACGAAAGAGAAATGTGACAATTAGGTGTAAGCAACAAGTGAACCTATAAGTGATTCGCTTTCCTTAATCAGCATGTGTTCAGTAAACCTTGGGTAATGATACACTTATACCGAGTACAAGTAACACATTTTGAGTAGTGCCACATGGATGAGCCTTCTATGCAGTTCATTTTTCATATTTTACAGCAATGTCTTGCCTGAAGACTCTCAGTTCACCACACATAACACTACAAATATCTCTCATTCATCCCTCTCAACCTCTTAGAGCAAGAATTAATGGCTAAGCCAAAAATAACGGGAGGACAAAGGCTCAAAATCAAGGACAAATTTTAAATATTGCTCTTATACATTTAGACAGTTGAAGAATTACAGGTTTTGCATTAGCATGCATATTCTGGAGTGTATGAAGTCTGAAACCCAAATGTCTGTCATTATTCAATGACTTCAAACAGCAATGATTTGGCAGAAAACCAAAAATTTTATGAGGAACAGACAACATAGGAGGGAAAATCTGGACTTTCTGTTAAATTCTAGTTGGGAAAGCTCCCGCTTGTTTTTACTAAAATGCACTTAAAACAGCATTTATTCTGCATTGTTCTTTTCTGTTTCGCATGAATGAAGTTGGCAATAATTGTCATCATTTTGGCCAATCATGTATCCATTTTAGTCACCAACATTCCTATACATTGCAAACAAAGCCTTTAAGGTATTCAACCCTTCACTCCTAAAATGGGGAAACAAGTTAGAAGTAATGGAAAGTAAATTCCAGGCACAGTGTGACTAAGAAAAATCGCCTTGATTATCACACATTTACTTTTCACTAGAAATCAAGGAGACCAAGAAACTACTGATGCGCAAGTACTAAACTCAAGAACACATCAATAAACTATATGTTTAGCAATTTTCAGGACTCACTGATGAGACAAAACTGTATGTACTACTTTAAATATAATTAAGTCAAATGTAGATTACTGGAAGAGTCTTACATAGTACTTGATTAAGTGTTGGACTCACACAAGGCAGGTGAATTACAAACACTGAAATAAAAGGGCCTAATGAAGACTTCCAAGTGTGTAGAAGAAACTGATGATAATTAATTTATTACAGATGAAGCTTATAAATGATATATAACTAACACCAGTGTCACAGGGCAACCCAATGTACTGTACAGAATGCATGAGGTATGGCTACAAGCCTGAGTAAAGACACTGCAGAGCTCATAATCAGAAATACACATTATCTATAGAGATTTTAAACTTTTCACCTAGATGTGAAAATGCAGAAGTAAAAGAAAATAAAAGATGTGAATTCAGCAGATTCCGAAAAAGAATGAAAGCTGAATATTGCTTGATATACCCTCATTGAATCTTTCCTGCACCTGAGAAAAGGCTTCTTGGATCTAGTGGAGATGCCTTTGGAAATTAAATGGGCTAGATAAAAGGCTTTCTGAAAACTGTGGAGGCATGATGGTCAAATGATAAGGAATTATCAAAAGTACATAGACCACTTAGAACGGTGTCATATTGAAGGGGGTGCATCTCCTTTATGGGAAGGAAAACTGTTTTGTTTACCAAAATGAACTATGCATTTAATTTGAGACCATTGTCCTTGCACCAACTGTTAAAATGGCCTAACCCGTACTGGAACAATTATGAGTCAGTTGAAGATTGAATATCACCACCCAATTTACATTCTACAAACTTAGTTATCATAGGACAGGAGTGCTGGTTTGAAGATCTGAAAAATATATACCTATCAGAACAGGACCCAAAATTGAACCATGTGGTACACCACTGATTAAGGTTTTTTTGCATTCAGAAGAGGTACCTGTAAACTCCAACTACTTAGGCTCTGTCAGACAATCAATCAGATATCCACCTCGCAATACAAGAATTTATATTCAGGTTTACAAGTCCATCAATAAGGCCCACATTGGAAATAGTGTCAAAGACCTTGGCCAGGTCTAGATATGCTGTATTCACTGTATAACCACTATCCACTGCTTCAGTTACTTTTTCAAAGAAATTAAGGAGGTTAAAAAGATAGGACCTTCTTTTGACATAGTCAAATTGATATATACCCAGGGTTAAGAGATTTTTCAATGCTAAGATTAATGTAGTCTGAGATAATGCACCCCGAAGCTTTACATAAAAGGCTAATGAGACCTATGGGTCAATAGTTATCAGGGTCCATGACTCGGCCACCCTTGTGTAATTGCATTACAACAGTTATTTTACGGGCTTCAGAACAGTTTTCTGTGGAGAGGCTTAGATTAAAGAGGTTAAGTAGGTGTTCAGATAGGCCATATTTGGCACTGATAATCAGGTAATGTAAGTTTTCAGGGCTTCTGGATGAAATGTTCTTAGTTTATGAGAGGGCTGAGGGAACTTGTTCCATAGTAATTACATGGTGGCTGGGATTGCTGAACATGTGGAATAACTATAAATTTGGGTGGAGTAAAACTTGCTAGCTAGGATATTTGCTATTTCCTCTGGGTTTGACTGTGCAGTATTATTGTTCAGTGTTAGTTTTTAACTTCCTTATACATGTAAAGAAAGATCTGTAGTTATTTTGAGTTTTAGTGGCTATCTTAAACTCATACTCAGCATTGAGATTCCTAATGATTCCCTTAAGCTTTTTCTTAGTTGACTTATGTGTGCTCTTACGGTAGGTAGAATGAAACCTCTTTATAAGCATTAAGCAATGTTTTTCTCCTTTTATACAGTTTATTTATACAGGTATTTTACCAAAGAAGTTTGTTTTTAAATTTCTCATTATATTTGATGCAAATAGAGACTGCCTTATAAGTACAACTACTTAAGTGGGAGAAGTAGTCTGTGATTAGTGGAACTAACCCAGTCAACAAAATGTGAGTAGCTAAATAAATACATTTCCCTCTCTAAGGAAAAAATTTAGAGCCTTGTTGAGCACAGTAAAGCAGGCAGATGCAACAAATCACTCAACTTTTTCACTTCTTCATGAAGTTTATTCGAACAGTCTTTCTTTGGGGGGCTTCGCATCTGCTAAGCAGACCATCACTCATATACTCTAAAGACAATTTACATAACTTCTGAGAAGTCTGTAGAACTTAAATATTAGCATAGAATCTCATGGACAGGAAACAGTTATCACTTAATATAAATACAAATGTGCTAAGGCACATTGATACACTTACATAATGTTATGAAGAATTACTACACATGAATAACCAGAAATATGATGGTTTCACAAAGACCTCTACTGAGAATGTTTGTGAACAGTATGATTTTTTGATATTCTTCTAAAAATGTGGCTAACTTTTGCCCAATAACGCCACCATGCTGATGCTTTACTAGAATATATTTTAAACAAAGCTGTAATATATTTACCACGGTTTTATTTTATTAAGTTATGGATTTTATTATTATTTTCTGCTGTTTCAGAAAGCCTGGGTGGCTAAACAGACATATTGCTCAAGCCTGAGAATTTGAAATTTCAGGATTTTTTTCAGTGCTAAAATGTAAGGCTTTCCAGACGCACGCACCATCCAGGGAAGGGCTACATTCTGGAAGATGGTATACAACATGGTATAAAAATTTAAACAAAATGGCCACACCTTGATCAAGGTTTACAACTGAATCCACATATGAATCATTTGACCTTACAATAAAAATTGTTCCACATCATCATATGATGCAGTAGATGGGGAGATTTTCCTTTTTAGTCTTTTTCTTCCCTACCAACAATGGAGTGGGAGAAGGCAAACATTTTGCAAACAAGTAGTTGGGATAAACAGGTTTCAAAAGTTGTGAGCTTGAAGGCACTAACATAAATAACACTGCTGTTGGACCGTTCAGATTCTTCTCAAGTGTTGTATCATATATACATTTAGGAGATTTTACAATTAAATATTGTGGATATGATGTACAGGTCTGGTTAGCTCTTGTACTTGCAATATTATTTTCTGCATCTCATATGAAAGCTGCCAGCTTCATCAGTGTAGGCTTTTCAATTTTATACAGGCTTGCAGTCCAAAGAGCCACCGAACAGCCTAGCCCAAATTCCCAGTTGCCCTTCCCCTTTTTCGTTAAGTGGTTTTCCCAAGATCATGCAGTAAGCAAATGAGGGCTGACAGAATCAAACCTTGTACCACAGCTCGCAGCCTTTACCCTCTGCCTCAACTGCCAGATCAATATGTAGCTGCATGGCTTGTGAGAACTATTAGTGGGCCCATCAAAAGTGTAGCCAGTTCTTCGGAAAAACCTGAGGAAGACTTGTGCTTTTCTTGCCTCTTAAATGCCTGTTAATCCTCCCCCTTTAGCTTAGAATATTGTTTTCAGAAGACACTGGAATACAGGGGTGATGCAATACTTTTTCCTGGACTAACATAGTGCTTTACAGCACTGCCACTAATCTGAGCCTTTAAAAAGCAGTAAGTCACTGCTGCTAGATTCAATGCTTTTAATGTCCATTTGTGCCTAGAAACAGTGACTAGAGGGCATAATTTTCCCACCAAGAGCCAGCTAAAAAGTACCAGTGTGAACATGCAGCTTAGATGCTTAGACCCATCAATTAGGCAAAGCCAGGCAGAATGTGTGTGTGCATAGGTGCCGGAACCATAGGGCGAGGGGGAGGGAACCCCCCCCCCACTTTTACAGCTTCAAAGATCTGTATCTGAGGACGCACCCATGCACATGTATCAAATTTAAACAGAAAAGTGGCCCCCGATCACATCACTCCTGCCCGCCAAACACCCATGGGTAAGCTTAAATGTTTTACATTTAAGTAAGCTCTGTGTGTGTGTGTGTGTGTGTGTGTGTGTGTGTGTGTGTGTGTGTGTGTGTGTGTGTGTGTGTGTGTGTATAAGAAATAGGGGGTGTGTGGATGTAAAAAGTAGGTAGGTAGGGGCGTGTATGCATGTATGTAAGAAGTAGGTAGGTAAAGGTAGAGGGGCGTGTAAGAAATAGGTAGGTCTGTGTATGTGTGTTTGTAAGAGGGAGGTAGAGGTGTGTGTGTTTGTGTGTAAGTAATAGAGGGTGACGGGGGTCATACCTCGCAATTCTCCAGATTTTTGCCTCATTTTTGGTTTGTTTGTCATAAAATTGTGTTTTTGTCTAGCAAATTATTAAGGACTGAAGTCAGACAATAATGGCAGACATTTGTTTTAGACCTCATATCCTCAGAAAATGCATACTAATGCAAACTTTGTTGCTCGATCCACTTTCTAAGGAGGTACGGGATGTATGTGTGTGTGTGTGTGTCATACCTCTCAACTGTGCAGATTTTCACAGAATGTCCAGATTTTTGCCTTATATTTTTGGTCTGTTCCTCATAACAATTCTGTTTTTTTATTTGACAAATCACTGGGATGAGCTAAGGACTGTGGTGGTGGTGCTGCGGTAGCGTTGTCGCCTCACAGTAAGACATTGTCCTGTTCGATTCTCAGCTAGAGCGTCTTCTGTGTGGAGATATGCATGAATGGGCGTACCTTCGTTGAAGGTTGTGCGTCAGAGCTGGCAACTCGGCACGTAAAAATCTAGTGCCAATCATTAGCGGACTGGAGTTCTGCTGTGGCGACCCCTAACCGGGAAAAGCCGAAAGACACAACAACAACAACTGGGATGAGCTAAGGATTAAAGTTACTAAATAATGACATGTATTTGAATTTCAGACTTCATATCCTTTAGAAAATGGATTCTAACACAAATCCTGTTATTCTAGCAACTTTCTAAATGTCTCCTAGTTTTAGGCCTTTGTCCCAAACATTATAACAGGATTTGTCCAAATTTCTTGTGCGAAGAGATTGAGAGGAGTGTGTGTGTATGTATGTATGTATGTATAAGAGGGAAGTAGCATGCCCCCCTCATCTGTCCAGGTTTTTGTAGATTGTCCAGATTTTTGCCCCATATTCCTCCTAAAAAGGATTGAAATTGCTAAATAATAACAGACATCTGAGTTTTAGACATAATATCCTTTAGAGAAATGCATACTAACACAGATCCTGTTATTCTAGCAATTTTCTAAGTTCATGAGAGCAATATTTATAATCTGAGCCTATTTATTTTAGGCTTTGTCCAGATTTCTTGCACTAAGAGGTTGAGGTGTGTGTGTGTGAGAGAGTGAAATGCCCTAGTTATAATTAACAGGTGAAATTTATTTTCAAGTACATTTTTATGGAATTGTAAGCTTCAAGGGAAGAGAAGTTTACAGCTGCTCATGCTAAGTCTGCTTAAAATATGTAACTGTTTTGTTTAGCAAATGGTATCAGTATTGTGGTATACAATTTTAAAGCAGTTTTGGTAGCACAGCAGGTAGCATACTTGCATCTTGATGCAGAAAGCTGTAGGTTCTATTCACACACCATGTAGATTTGTATTTTAAGGCGGTGGGGTGCTGCTGTCCTGACTGTGTCCTCCTTTGGATGAGATGCCTAGTAACTATGAACCTGTTTTTCAGCTTGCCACCCATTCCCTATTGCAATATACCAGCTTATCATTTTTTAAATGTAACAAACAAATGTGATAAACAAAGCTCATCCGTCCATATTCAAATGCAACTTGGATCTAAGGATGGGTAACAGAAAATGTACTCCAGGATTGTCCCTCATGCCACTAATGGATAGAGGCAGTTCCTAAATGCTGCATATCCCTTACATGGGTCCCCCCTCAAATTATCTATGGTATGATCACAGTTATTCTCACTAGGGTTAATATACAATTATCAGCCATGGGATAAGTAACACCAATCAGAAAATGTTAATTCAAGCACCAAAAGGGAATTGGCTAAGCTTAAAATGTCCTTCAAGTGAACCTATGTTGTGGTAGTAAATAGTTATAAAAAAATTTCCCTTTTTAGATCACTAAATGCCTCCCCCAGTCTTCAACAGCTTCCGGCACCTGTGTGTGTGTGTGTGTGTGTGTGTGTGTGTGTGTGTGTGTGTGTGTGTGTGTGTGTGCGTGTGTGCGTGTGCGTGTGTGTGTGTGTGTGTGTGTGTGTGTGACCCTGAAAATTTACAAGACAAGGTAAGTACAGTTATGTACACTTATCATAAATGTAGATGTTCGAGTGTATTCAATGTTGCAGTCATCACATTTGGGTTATCCCTGGCCAGGGTAGCCCTCGGCCAGCCCGAATACCAGAGGCTTTAGTATTTCTGCGTCGGTTGCTGTCGCTTCAGGACTGACGTCAGGTCATCAGTAGTATAAAGTAAGGCAGCCGACGCCATTACATCAGTTTTTCTTGCCCTAACTGTCAGGAGCCCCCCAAGTGGGGGTCAGGTTATGGTGAAATAACCCCACCAGTAGAAAGTGAATACCAAAATGTTCCTTGTAAGGAGAGAGTGAGAAAGAAGAGGGGGATGGAGGGAGGGAAACCAGGATTGCAACAGTGAATACACTCCAACATCTACATTTATGGTAAGTGTACACAACTGTACTATGTTCGTCGTGTTTCACTGTTGCAGTCATCACATTTGGGTTGATTCTCAAAGATGAGGAAAAGGGTGGAGGCAGTCAAGGAAACTAGGGGCTGGCTAGGATGCCCTGCAAGACTGCAGTGGCAAAGCCTGCCCTGGATTTGGAGAAGATAGGCAGGTGGTAATGCTTGGTGAAAGTGTGAACAGATGCCCTGGTGGCAGCCTCCAGGATGTCCCTGGTGGGGACTCCTCTAAGAAAAGCTGCAGAGGTGGAGGCTGCTCTTGTGGAGTGAGTCCTGACCCCCTTAGGGGGAGGTTTTCCGTGTTGCTAGTAAAAGAAATGGATGCAGTGTGCTATCCATTTGTATGGAGATGGCTTTGCCCTCTGCCCCTGCAGCAAAGCTAACCAGTAATTGATCACACTTTTTGAATGATTTAGTCCTGACTAGATAGAATCTGAGCTGTCTGTGCACATCTAGAGAGTGCAGGATCCTTTCCCCCTTGTTTTGTGGGTTAGGGAAAAAAGTGGGCAAAGGAATGGATTGGTTGAGAGAGACACTAGACACCACTTTGGGCATGAAGGATGGGTTAATCCTGAGGAAACCCTGTCAGCATGTAAGATGATGAAGGGCTCCACAGCCATGAGTGCTTGTAGTTCGGAGAATCTTCTGGCTGAAGTGATGGCCAGAAGAAAAGCTGTCTTACAGGAAAGAAATTTTAACTCTGCTGAAGATGCTGGTTCAAAGGGGGGCAGGGTGAGCTTTTCCAAAGTACAGTTGTGTACACTTACCATAAATGTAGATGTTCGACTGTATTCACTGCTGCAGTCATTACATTTGGGTTATCTGCTTGCAGGTAGCCCTCAGTCGGCCTGATTATCAAAGTCTTGGGTTCTGCTTCGGTTGCCAACTCATCTTCCAAGACGTCAGGTAGTCAGGAGTATAAAGCATGCAGCCGATGCCATTACATCAGTTTTTCTTGCCCCAGATGTCAGGTGCCCCCATAATGGGAAGCAAGTAAATATAAGCTTACACATCCAACAAAAAGCAAATACACCAGAAAGCTTAAGTATAGTAAACAAGAAGAGAGATATAGTCAATAGACGTCAGGGGGCTGGAGGGAGGATAACCAGGACTGCAACAGTGAATACACTCAAACATCTACATTTATGGTAAATGTACACAACTGTACTATGTTCTTCGTGTTTCACTGTTGCAGTCATTACATTTGGGTAGATTCCCAAAGCTAAGGAAGGGAGGAGGCAGTTACTGAGCATTAGGGCTAGCTATTAGGCCCTGCAAGACTGCAGTGGCAAAACCAGCTCTGGATTTAGAAAAAATTGGCAAGTGGTAATGCTTGGTGAAGGTATGTACAGAACTCCAGGTAGCAGCTTCTAGGATGTCCCTGGTAGGAACACCTCTGAGAAAGGCTGTAGAAGTAGATGCAGCCCTGGTGGAATGGGGTATTATCCCCTGTGGAGTAGGTTTTCCATGGTGCTTATAGCAGAAAAGAATGCAATGGCCTATCCACTTGGAAATGGCCTTCCCCTCTGCCCCTGCAGCAAAGGCAACTAGCAGCTGTTCAGATTTCCTGAGAGGCTTGGTCCTGTCCAAGCAAAATCTAAGTTGTCTGTGCACGTCCAAGGAGTGCAATATTTGTTCCCCTTTGTTCTGTGGATTAGAAAAGAAGGTTGGCAAATGAATGGACTGATTAAGGGCCACACTGGATACCACCTTGGCCATAAAGGAAGGACTGGTCGGGACACCCTGTCCACATGAAAGATGATGAAAGGCTCCACTGCCATGAGGGCCTGTAATTCAGACACCCTTCTTGCTGAAGTGATGGCAGGAAGGAAGGCTGTTTTCCAAGAAATGAATTTCAAACCCACAAGAGGGGAAAACATATTAGACCTGATCATCACAAACATGGGGACACAATGTTCCATACCAGAAGTATACCCCTCACTGGTAAGATCGGACCATAAATTAATCTCCCTGGAAATCCACATCCCGCCCCCACCCCCAGCACAGAAGACCACAGCGAAGAACTTCTCAAAAGCTGACTTCACACTTCCTAAGACCGAAGTGGAATCCTTCAAGGCCCCTGGGCCAGTGGAAACCACAGCCCACTCTGCTGAATCCTTTATAAACGCATTCTATGGACACCTACAGGAATGCATGGATCATGCAATCCCAAATAAAACCAAGACCCATTCCCCCAAAGGCAGGCGTCCTGTCTGGTGGACCCCAGCCATTAATAAGCTATGCAACAGAAGGAGGAAGCTACTGCATGATAGAGCAAAATCCCTAAAAGGGAAGGCATCTCTGATCAGTACTAGCAAAAAACTACGCACACTCATAAAATCATCCAAGGCCAACTTTGAGAGAAAAATTGCACAACACACTAAAGATAATCACAAGGCTTTCTTTGGTTATGTTAGAAACCTGGGTGGAAACTCCCAGATATGCTCAGAGTTAGTCCAAAATGACAAAAAATACACTGAACCCACAGACATTGCCAACATACTAGCAGACAGGTTCAGTGCAAATCCCCCCCCCCCCCAAAAGGACAAATATCTATCCCAGCAGTGTTGCCTCCCTGACATCTCAGATGCCCAGGTGAGAGCCGCCCTCTCCAAAGCTAAAAACACAGCATCAATGGGACCAGACGGTGTCCCGGGTTGCGTGCTACATGAACTCCAAGAAGAGCTAAACCCACACATAAGGCTGCTGTTTAATCTCAGCCTTACTACAGGATATGTACCCAAAGAATGGCGTACAGCAACAGTGGTCCCACTCCACAAAGGAGGTGCTTCTACGGACCCTGGAAACTACCGCCCCATAAGCTTGACGAGCCTGGTCTGCAAAGCTATGGAGAGGATCATTATGGAACTCATAAACAAAGACATTGGGGACCTACCGACATTGGATCCTACCCAATTCGGCTTTGTTAAGGGCAGATCCTGCCTCTTGAACCTGGTCGACTTCTTTGAAACAGTCACCAAGGCCATTGATGAGGGTAAGGTAGTTCACACAGCCTACCTTGACCTTGCAAAAGCCTTCGACACAATACCCCACTCGAGCATCATAGACAAGCTCTCCAGCTTAAATATAAACCCCTATGTCATAAGATGGGTTGCAAACTGGCTCAAGGACAGAACCCACAAGGTCACAATTGCTGGAGCCATGTCAGACTCTAAACCAGTCACAAGTGGCGTCCCACAGGGCTCGGTCCTGGGACATCTCTTGTTCGGTATTTATTTTTCTGAGGTACAGGCTAACATGGGAGGATTGTGGCTGACCAAGTTCGCAGATGACTGCAAACTGGGCACCATAATTGATTCTCTAGCGGACACAAGCATCCTTCAAAAGGGTCTCATAGAAACGGAAAACTGGTGCCAGAGCCATGGCCTTAAACTAAACACCAAAAAGTGTATAGTCATACCCTTTGGGAAAAACAAAGTCCCCACAAATTACCACATAGGTGGTAATCCATTAAGTACGGAAGAAGTAATTAGGGACCTAGGGACCCAAGTTGACAGTAACCTCTCGTTTGACACTCACATTGCCAAAGTGGTGAGAAAGACCTTCTATATTGCCCACCTTATCATGAAGGGATTCACATCTAGATTGGGAGAGGTAATTGTGCCCCTTTACTCTTCCCTCATCAGGCCCATCATAGAATACAATGCCCCATTTGGGATGTACCTTACCCGACACCTGCAGCAATTGGAAAGACCCCAAAAGTACCTCACCAAGAGGATCAAGGGACTCAAACATATGCCATATGCTGCCCGGCTAAAGAAACTCCAGCTCTACTCAGTGGCATACCACCTACTCAGAGGCGATCTATGCCTGATGTACAAGGCCATGTCCAACCCGGAATTAATGGACATGCTCCACCTCAGAAAATCCAAATCCACCAGAGCTATGCGAGCGAGAGATTTGAACCTCAGCACAGAAATAAATAGGACATGCTGGAGGGACAGATTCATAACCCAGAGGCTCCCTTCACTCTGGAATAAAATCCCAGTCCATGTTAGGCAAAGCCCCTCACTGACTCTCTTCAAGAGAAATCTTGACGAGTGGATGGGAGATCGTAGGTTTACCCCGGAGGTCACTTCTGTGTCACTGCTAGAGAGAGGTACAGTAAACTAAACCTTAAAATGGGCACAGTATACTCATTCCAAGGGGTGGCGAAAGCCAAACACACTCTGGCTAGGCTTATAAATGTCCTAGGGCAGATAGCCTAGTATGAACCTATGAACCTATGAACTCCGCAGTTGCAGTTGGCTCAAAAGGAGGTAGAGTGAGCTTTTCCAATACAAAGTTAAGGTTCCAGGCAGAAGTAGGAGCTCTCCTGGGTGGTCTTAAATTTTTGGCCCCTCTAAGGAATTGTTTCAGCAGGGGGTGAGATAAGAGTGGTGGCTCAGTATTATAATGTGCTGAAATGGCTGAGGCATGAATTTTAATAGAAGAGAAGGAAAGGCCCTTGTGAAGCATCTCTGTTAAATATTGAAGAATATGCGGTAAAATGGGCACTGTTGTGCCCAACCCCTGAGTCTGGCTCCAGGAACAGAATCTTTTCCACTTTTCAGCATAGGATGTTCTAGTACTAGGCCTCCTTGCCTCCAGGATAACATCCAGTACTTGTTTGCTGAGGGATGGTATAGGAGAACTCAGGTAATTAGCTTGGCTGCCAGGTTCAGGGTTTAAAGCTGGGGGTACAGAATCTGGCCCTCCTGCTGGGACAGTAGGGAAGGAGTCTGAGTCAGGTACCATGGTTCCAGTAGTGATATACTGTGCAAGAGGGGGTACCAGTGTTGGCATGGCCAGTCTGGTGCAATGAGTATTGTCCTTGGTTTGTCCTGTTTGATCTTTATAGGTTCATAGGTAGGTACTAGGCTATCTGCCTGAAGGCATTTATAAGCCTAGCCAGAATGTGTTGGCTTTCGCCGCCCGCTTAGATTAGTTCCCTGTGCCTCTGTCCAGCAGAGCCACTGAAGTGATCCCCGAGGTAAACTTTCCGTTTCCCATCCACTCGTCAAGATTTCTTTTGAAGAGTGTTAGCGAGGAAATCTGCCTAATGCAGACTGGGATCTTGTTCCAAAGCATGGGAAGTCTCTGGGACAGGAATCTTTCCCTCCAGCATGTCCTATTTATTGTTGTGGTGAGGTTTAGATCCCTACAGTGTGTGGCTCGCGGGGATAAGGTTTTCCTTAGGTGGAGCATGTCCATCAATTCTGGGTTGGACATGGCCTTGTATATCAGGCAGGGATCACCTCTGAGCAGGTGGTATGCAACGGAGTACAGCTGTAATTTCTTCAATCGAGCTGCATAGGGCATCTGTGAGGCCAGTGATCCTCTTGGTGAGGTACTTCTGTGGTCTTTCCAGCTGTTGCAGGTGTCTTGCAAGGTACATCCCAAATGGGGCATTGTACTCTATGATGGGTCTGATGAGTGATGAGTAGAGGGGCACAATGACCTCTTTTGATCTGGATGCGAACCCTACTGTGATTAGGTGGGCCACGCAGAAGGATTTTCTAACCATCTTGGCAATGGGATTATCAAAGGTGAGATTACTATCTACTTGGGTCCCCAGATTCCTTATTACATCTTCCGTACTTAGGGGACTACCACCTATGTGGTAAGTTTGTGGGCACTTTGTTTTTTCCAAAGGGGATGACTATGCAATTTTTGGCATTTAGCTTGAGGCCATGATTTTGACACCAGGTATCCGTCTCAGTGAGACCCTTTTGGAGGATGTCTGTGTCAGCAGGAGAGTCAATTATAGCCCCTAATTTGCAGTCGTCTGTGAACTTGGTCAGCCATAGTCCTCCTGTGCTTGCCTGTACCTCTGAGAAGTATATGCTGAACAGGAGGGGGTCCTAGGACTGAGCCCTGGGGAACGCCACTTGTAACCGATTTAGAGTCGGACCTCTCACCATGTGGGTTCTGTCTGTGAGCCAGTTGGCAACCCATCTTGTGATGTAGGGGTTTATGTTCAGGCTGGTGAGCTGGTCTATAATACCAGAATGGGGAATGGTGTCGAAGGCCTTTGTAAGGTCTAGGTAGGCTGTGTGTACCACCTTTCCCTCATCTATAGCCTTGGTAACTGTCTCAAAGAAGTCCACCAGGTTTAGGAGGCATGATCTGCCCTTAACAAAGCCGAAATGGGTAGCATCCAGTGTTTAGAGGTTCCCAATGTCTCGGTTAATGAGTTCTATGATGCGCTCCATAGCCTTGCATACCAAGCTAGTCAGGCTTATAGGGCGATAGCTCCCGGGGTCTGTTGTGGCTCCACCTTTGTTGAGCTGAATAACCACTGCTGTGCGCCACTCTATAGGTACGTAGCCTGTGGAGAGGCTGAGTCTGAACAGTGTGTTTAGGTGATGGGTTAGTTCGTCTTTGAGCTCATGTAGGATGCAGCCTGGGACACCGTCCGGTCCCATTGATGCTGTGTTTTTGGCTTTGGAGAGGGCTGTTTTAACCTGAGTGTCTGTGATTTCAGGGACTCTACATTCTTCTGATATGGTTATGGGCCCTTTTGGGGGTGAGAGGGGGATGAAGTTTGCTCTGAACCTGTCTGCCAGGATGTTGGCGATATCAGTCGGTTCAGTGTATTTTGTGCCATTCTGCACTAACTCTGAGCAGATCTGAGCATTTAGTAAAAATTTCGAGAGGAGAGGCAGAGGAGGAAAGGCATAAACTGAGAGGCTTTCCCAGGTAAAAGATAGGGCATCCACTTTCCAAGCTTGTCTGTGGTGAGACCTTGTGCAGAATTTGTCCAATTGGTAGTTCCAAGGGGAGGTAAACAGGTCCATCTCTGGGCTCCCCCATTTGTTTCTCAGAATGTTGAATATCTTTGGCTCCAGTTATCACTCATGTGGGTCCATGAGATTTCTGCTTAGGTCGTCTGCCAGTGTATTTAGCTTGCCTGGCAGGAATTGAGCTTGTAGGTGCACTTGGTAGCTCAAGGCTGTGTTCCACAGAGCCATGGCTAGTCTGCAGAGGGGGTATGAGTTTTAGATACCATTGTAGTTTCCTCATATGCAATCTTGCATATGGAATTAGTAGAATGAAAGAGGCCATGAACCCCAGGGCTTGCAGTATTTTCCTTGCAGATAGCTGGGTCTTTGTGGCCAGTAGTTTGAAGTAGGCTGTCAAATAAACTTGTTTCTCTAGCGTGAGGTAGGCCATCTGGGAAGTTGTATTCAAGCTTGCTCCCATTGTACTAGGTGATATTTCTTTTCGTTTACAGTGTACCCCAGTGAAGTTAGCAGTTTCTTTACAAATGCCAGATGATTTAATAGTATGTCCTGGCTTTCTGCCCGAATTAGACAACTGTCCAGGTATGGGTATATTTGAATATTTATTTGCCTGCAGAATGCAATGACTGGAGCTAGGCACTTATACCCTGGGTGCAGTAGATAAGCCAAAGGGCAGTGCAGAGAACTGATAGTGCATGCAGTCTGCTATGAAGCGTAGGTATTTTCTGCAAGATTCCCTTATTGGGATGTGCAGGTAAGCTTCCTGTAAATCCAATGTTGCCAACCAGGCATTTTTGCCTAGCATGGGAAGCAGCTGATGAAGAGTTAGCAATTTGAATTTTGGGATTACCAAAAAGGTGTTTAGGATAGACAAGTCGTCGGCTGCATGTTTTATACCCCTGACAACCTGACATCATGGAAGAAGGGGCAGCAACTGACACAGGACCCAAAACTTTGTTAATCAGGCCGACTGAGGGCAACCTGCCAGCAGATTACCCAAATGTAATGACTGCAACAGTGAAACACGAAGAATATCCCATTTGTCTTTAGTAATGAGTTCCCAGTTTTTTTGCATGCAGGGCGATCTTTCCCCCTAAAGGAACTGTCAGTTGAGCAGGGCTTGGAAGGTTTAAGGTTACGTCACTGTGACAGTTTACTATAGGGGGGTGCCTTACCACTTTCAGCTTTGGAAGAGGGAGCCCCGCACTGCTTAGGCCTGTGAGTACCATGAGACTGAAGCCTGGGTGGTCTGCTGGTCCTGGGTTTGGACTGCAAAGGCCTGGAAGAGACAGGAAAAGACCAATTCTTAGAAGGCCAGTGCCTACTAAATCTGGGAGGCTGTACTTGCAGGAAATCTTTAACAGTTTGCATAGATTTAGCTTTTTCCTCCATCTTTTTAAGTACTTCTTCTGCTTTGTTGCCAAACAGCCAGTCTTGGTTTAAGGGAGCATCCAGTAATTTAGCTTTAACATGATCTGGTAAAGTTTGCTCCTTAAGCCAAGTATGCCTTCTAAGTACAGACCCAGTGACAGCAGTCCTGCAAGATGCCTCTAAGGAATCAAAACCACATTGCAAAGTATGTTTACCAACTTGTTCAGCAGAATGCATTAAATCCTGTAATTCTTAATTTTCAGCAGTCAGGAATCAACATAATTTTCTGTTTAAGTAATCCAATAATATGCTGCTGATACTTTAACATATGAAACTGGCAGTTTAAGGCCCTAATGGCCAAAGTAGCAGAAGTGTATACCTTCTTACCCCATCTGTCCAGGGCTCTGGAATCTCTACCAGAGGGGGTAGTGTTTTTGGCAGTAGTAGCCTTAATGCCTTTGGGTCCCTGTGAAATGGTCTCTGGATCCGCTGTAGGATACTTAAAGAGGAACTTGTGAGAGTCAGGTACTCTGTAATGCCCATCAGGTTTCCTGGGAGCCGAGGTAAAGTGTCTGGGGCCAGGCTAGATTCCATGAAGGCATCATCTACAATGTCCAGTACAGCAGGGATAGCTAAAGGCTTGTGTTGAGGTAGGAGTAAGAATTCCCTAAGCCACTTTTTGTAGTCAGAGTAATCCTGGCTTTCCTAGCGAAATGCTCCCTAAGAGTATGCAAAGTTTCACCAAAAGAGAAATCTTCTGGAGGGGAAGCAGAGGGAATGGAGTCCTCTGCATCAGAATCCTCATAGGTAGATAAGGGCAAATCCTGGTCATCAGAAGAAACAGAAATTTCAGAATCCTGATACAAAGAATCAGAAGGAAAATAATTTCTAGGTCTCTTAGAGGGAGAAGGCTGGCTTCCTCTGATTAGAGTAATAAGGTCTTCAGCCATTCTTATCATTTGTTTTTTTAGGCATAGGGGCCTGACCATGCGGTCTGGGCATCGGTTTTCTAGGCATGGATCGAGTTTGCTCTGAGAGTGTTGATGGAGAAGTACAGAGAAGGTCAGAAGGAGTTGCACTGAGTTTTTGTAGACTTAGAGAAAGCATATCACAAGGTGCCTAAACAGGAGTTGTGGTATTGTATGAGGAAGTCAGGAGTGTCAGAAAAGTATGTAAGAGTGGTACAGGACATGTACGAGGGTAGTGTGACAGCGGTGAAGTCTGCAGTGGGAGTGACGGATGCGTTTAAGGTGGAGGTGGGATTACATCAAGGATCAGCTCTGAGCCCTTTCTTATTTGCAATGGTGACGGACAGGTTGACAGATGAGATCAAACAGGAGTCCCCATGGACTATGATGTTTGCAGATGACATTGTGATCTGTAGTGAGAGTAGCGAACAGGTGGAAGAGACCCTGGAGAGATGGAGATATGCTCTAGAGAGGAGAGGAATGAAGGTCAGCAGGACTAAGACAGATTATATGTGTGTGAATGAGAGGAAGGACAGAGGAATGGTGAGGACGCAAGGAGTAGAGGTTGCAAAGGTGGATGAGTATAAATAATTGGGATCAATAGTTCAGAGTAATGGTGAGTGTGGAAGAGAGGTGAAGAAGAGAGTACAGGCAGGATGGAGTGGGTGGAGAAGAGTGTCAGGAGTGATTTGTGACAGATGAGTACCAGTAAGAGTGAAAAGGACGGTCTACAAGAGGGTAGTGACACCAGCTATGTTATATGAGTTGGAGACAGTGGCACTGATAAAAAGGCAGGAGTTAGAGTTGGATGTAGCAGAGTTAAAGATGTTAAGATTTGTACTGGGTGTGACGAGGGTGGACAGGATTAGGAATAAGTATATTAGAGGGTCAGCCCAGGTTGGAAGGTTTGGAGACAAAGTCAGATATGCAAGATTACGTTGGTTTGGACATGTGCTGAGGAGGGATGCTGAGTATATTGGGAAAAAGATGCTAAGGATGAAGCTACCAGGTAACAGGAAAAAAGGAAGGCCTAAGATGAGGTTTATGGATGTGGTGAGAGAGGACATGCAGGTGGTTGGTGTGACAGAACAAGATGCAGAGGACAGGAAGAAATGGAAACAGATGATCCACTGTGGCGACCCCTAATGGGAACAGCCGAAAGAAGATGAGGATCGAGTTTTACGCCTTGAAGAAGAAGATGGCGTTGGTTTGATATGCAAGTCAGTAGGCCTGAATACACCCTCAGAAGCCGGTGCCTGCACAGCAGCTCCGGACCCATCCAAGGTAGAGACATCCGCAGGTTCCATAGTCGAAGAAGCATCTTGTGGTATACTGGACTCGGAATGGGTCTCAGTAGAGGCTTGCGAATCTGAAGTAATGGGTATCAGGGTCTGCGGAAGCGCCTCACTGAGTTCTGGCTAACTGGCAACTAGCTTAACGGAAGCGTTGTTGGCAGCTTTGGACCTATGCGGTCTGTCTCTGTCTTTATCTTTATGTTTTTTCGGAATGTCGGTAGTCGGATGGCTTACCGAAGCCATTTCTGGATAATTGAACTGAGTACCAAAATAGTTAGATGCGAAAATGAACTGATGACGAATATTTCGAGGATTGAATAAGGCATAAAACTGACAGCGACGGACGTCATGGTCTGGGCCTAAGCAGGGAATGCAGTACAAATGAAAATCTTTATGAGGTATTTGCTTTCCACAAGAAATACAATTGTTAACTTTTACTGATATCGGTTTAGAGCAAGAAATAGGATCCCCAACGGGGTACTTAGCTTTTTCGAAGACTTCGGATCTGAAACTCGAAAATGAAAATTTCAGGAGTCGGCCGACCGGCACTTGCGAACTGTTTCTGCTTCGGGCACCGCATGGCAAGAAAGACTGATGTAATGGTGTCGGCTGCATGCTTTATACCCCTGACTACCTGACGTCATGGAAGATGAGACAGCAACCGATGCAGGACCCAAGACTTTGATAATCAGGCCGACTGAGGGCTACCTGCAAGCAGATAACCCAAATGCAATGACTGCAACAGTGAAACACGAAGAACATCACAAATTTAAGGTCCCAAGCTGGGGCAGGTGTTCTTCTGGGTGGCCTCAAGTTGCTAGCCCCTCTTAGGAATTGTTTGATCAGAGGATGTGAGAAAAAGGGCTGCTCAGTGTGGAAATGAGCAGAGATAGCAAAGGCATGAATTTTAATAGAGGAAAAGGAGAGACCACTGTGTAGCAGGTCAGCTAGGTAATCCAGGATGAGAGGTAGGGAGGGCTGTGCCGTATCGGGTCCCTTAGCCTGAATCCAGATGCAGAACCTTTTCCATTTTTCAGCATAAGACTTTCTAGTGCTAGGGCATCTGGCCTCACGTATAACATCTAGAACCTGTTTACTGAGGTTGGCAGATTGATCAGTGGTCAGGGAATAAGCCAGGCTTGCAAACTGAGGGTCTGCAATTGAGGATGCATAAATTCTCCTTCCCTCTGGGTCAGAAGGGTTGGGGTCCGAGTGAGATGCCATGGTGGCAGTGGGGACAGGCTGTGCAGCAGTGGGTACCAGTGTTGACGAGGCCAGTCTGGAGCAATAAGAATTGACCTTGGTTTTTTCCTCCCTTATTTTGAGCAGTACCCTGGTGAAGAGAGGTAGTGAAGGAAATGCATAGACCGACAGACTGACCCAGGGGAAGGATAGAGCATCTACTTTCCAAGCCATGCAGTGATACTCCCTGGTGCAGAACTTGCTGAGCTGATGGTTGGTGTGGGAGACAAAGAGGTTGATCTTCGGGGTGCCCCATTTCTGAGTTATTAGGGTGAAGGTTCTTTTGTCTAGCTGCTACTCATGTGAGTCCAGAAGATTTTTGCTTAAGTGGTCTGCCAGAGAGTTTAGAGAACCTGGCAGGAACTGTGCTAACAGGTGGAGTCACATGGCAGAGGCTGTGTGCCAAATGGTCATGGCCAGCCTGCATAGAGGGTAGGAGTGAGTCCCTCCCTGCTTGTTGATATACCACATCACAGTGGTGTTGTCTCCTGGGGAGAGAATGGGCCTGAAAGCTGTCAGTGCATGCTGGACAGCTAACATCCCCTTTTGGTTGATGTGCAGATGGATTTGCTGTGGGGTCCACTGGCCCTGTATGCACCTGACGTCCAGGTGTGCACCCCAGGCATAGTTTGATGCGTCTGTGGTGAGGGTCTGGGTGGCAGGGGGTGATGAGAAAGGTAGTCCCTTGTTGTGAGAGCATGCTGCTGCCCACCAAAGAAAATCTTTCCTTAGGCAAAGTATCATTGGTATAAGAGTTTCCAGGTCTTGAGAGTGTTGACACCAAAGGCTTTTTAGGTACCATTGAAGTTTCCTCATATGCAGTCTGGCATATGGAATGAGTAGAATACAAGATGCCATGAACCCCAGAGCTTGCAGGATTTTCCTTGCAGATAACTGGGGTTTGGTGGCTAGTTGAGAGAAGTAGGCCGTCAGGTAAGTTTGCTTTTCTGGTGTAAGGAATGCCATCTGGGATGTTGTGTCCAGGCTTGCTCCAAGGAATATAATCCTTTGGGTGGGTGCTAGTTTGGATTTCTTTTCATTGATAGTGTATCCTAGAGAGGTCAGTAAGGACTTTACAAAAGCTACGTGCTTGAACAGCTTTTCCTGACTGCCTGAATTAGACAGTCGTCTAAGTATGGGTAAATTTGGATATTTCTTTGTCTGCAAAAGACAATGGCAGGAGCCAGACATCTTGTGAAAACTCGGGGAGCAGAAGATAAGCCAAAGCGAAGTGCAGAGAACTGAAAGTGCAGAGATCCTGCCCTGAAACGTAGATATTTCCTGCATGATTCCCTGATAGGAATAGGGAGGTAGGCCTCTTTTAGGTCTAGGGTGGCTAGCCAAGTATCCTTGGAGAGCATGGGTAGCAATTGCTGGAGGGTGAGCATTTTGAATTTTGGTATCACCAGGAAGGTGTTTAGAATGACTAGATTGAGGATGGGGCACCATGTGCCCTCTTTCCTGGGTACCAGAAAAAGTCTGGAGTAGAAACCTTGGCCTATCTGTTCTGCATGAATGTGCTCTATTGCCCTCATAGAGAGCAGGGAAAGGACTTGTTTTTTTCGCCTCTGCCCACTGGTTTGGAGGTAGATCTGGGAACCCTTCTGGGGTTGGAAGAGTGTGGAAAGAAAATTTGTATCCCTGGGACACTATGTTGAGGACCCAGCGGTCGTTGGTAATATTGGCCCAGGTGCTTGCGTGAAAGGAGTTATTTCCTCCTAGTGGTAAGTGAAGGTGGGCAGAGGGAGGGGGTGGGGGAAGGAGAGTCATTGTGAGTTCTTACCATGAGGGGGTGGCCTAGAACTCCCTGGTTTGGAAGTGGAAGAATTCCACTGTTTTGATCTCTGCATCCCCTGTGGCTGCTGTCTAGGTGGTCTGCTTCCCCAGGGTATGGGCTGAACTGACCTGGTGGGAGCAGGAAAGGACCAGTGCTTGGAGGAGCAATGCCTGCTGAACCTGGGTGGCTGGACCTGTAGGAAATCCTCAACTGTCTGCATAGATTTAGCTTATTCTTGCATCTGTTTTAAGACCTCCTCTGCCTTAGTGCCAAATAAGTTCTTTGTGCAAGGGTGCAGCCAATAATTTAGATTTAACATGGTCTGGCAAGGGCTGTTCCTTAAGCCATGAATGCCTTCTAAGGACAGAACTGGTGACTGCTGCCCTGCAAGAAGCTACTAGGGCGTCAAAACCACAGTGTAAGGTGTGCTTAGTCACTTGACTTGCAGAATGCATTAACTCTTGTAACTCTTTAGATTCTGCACAAGCAGGAAAGGAAGACACTTTTTGTTTCATGATTTCCATGGTATGTTGCTGAAATTTTATCATATGAAACTGGCAATTTAGTGCTCTGATAGCAGAGGTGTATACTTTTTTACCCCATCTGTCTGGTGCTCGGGAATCCCTATCTGAGAGGGTGAGATTCTTAGCAGAGGTTGCTTTAATTCCTTTAGACCCTTGAAAAATTACCTCAGGGTCAGCAGTAGGATTTTTGAAAAGAAATTTGTGTGAGTCAGGGACTCTGCAACACCAGTAAGGTTTTCTGGGTGGAGGAGTCAAACTGGATTCCAGGAAAACATAGTCTACAACATCCAGGACTGGGGAATGGCCAGGGATCTGTGCTGTGGAAGATCTAAGAATTCTCTGAGTCTCTTTTTAGACTGAGGGTAGTCCTGACATTCCCATTGGAAATGCTCCCTTAAGGTATGAAGGGTTTCCCCAAAGGAAAAGTCCTCGGGTGGAGAGGCTGAAGGAATGGAATCCTCTGCATCAGAATCCTCATAAGCAGCTCAGCGGCTCTGGACCCATCCAAGGGAGAGAGAACAGCAGGATGCTTAGTCGAAGAAGAGTTTTCTGATATACCGGCCTCCGAAAGGGTCTCTGTAGCGGTCTGCGAATCCACAGAAGCGGGCATCAGGGGCTGTGAAAGCACCTCATTGAGGACCGGAGAACTGACGATTAGCTTAACAGAAGCGTCGTCGGTAGGTTTGGACCTGTGCAGTCTGTCTCTGTCTTTATCCTTACGTTTTTTCAAAAGATCTGCTGTCGGATGGCTTACCAAAACCATCGAGGACTGTAATCGAAAATATCTAGCTATAATAAGGGCCCAACGACGTATAGTTCTGATGTTAAACAAAGCACAAAGGCATCAGCAAAGAATGTTGTGGTCTGGGCCTAAGCAAGTGACGCAGTAAGAATGAAAGTCTCGGTGTGGTATTTAGTTTCCATGGGCGAGACAATTGTTAACTTTTTCTGACATTGGTTAGTGCAAGAAAAAAGGATCCCAACAGGGTACTTAGCTTTAGAAGACTTCAGCTTCAATTTGGAAGATGAAACTCAGGTAGCAGCCAACCGCCACTCATGCAAACTGCTTCTGCTTCGGGCTCCTTGGCAAGAAAGACTGATGTAATGGCATCAGCTGCCTTACTTTATACTGCTGACGACCTGACATCAGTCCTGAAGCAACAGCAACCGACGCAGAAATACTAAGCCTCTGGTGGGGCTACCCTGGCAGGGATAACCCAAATGTGATGACTGCAACAGTGAAACACAAAGAACATCTAGGACTACCTTAGACATGACGGTCCTTCCCATGATGCATTAGAACCACTGTTAACTTAGAAGAGAACACAGCAGCCAGCATTAATTCAAGTTATCCCGCACGACTTGGAAAAAAAAGTACAACAAATAAATATGTGCTAAAGGATTAGTTAAACCTAGACACAGATAAAAACTAATACTAGCATTAATTAATATGAAATCTATTACAAGATAAACATTTTGGTTAAAAAGCAATAAAGAATTTGACC
Source organism: Protopterus annectens (assembly GCF_019279795.1). NCBI lineage: Eukaryota > Metazoa > Chordata > Ceratodontiformes > Protopteridae > Protopterus > Protopterus annectens. Next base: position 1,283,741,880 of record NC_056725.1, read on the forward strand.
TGGCCATTATGTTGAGCTTCCAATTTTTTGTTCTCTTGGACCCACCTTTATGGTCCTGGGCCCCAGCACCCTACATCCATGGAGGGTCGGCCAGCCATCCTCCTACCCCTCCCCCCAGACTACTTCAGTCTTGCTGGGGCAGGCTGGAGATCCTAAGGGCATCCTGAGGGCTCAAATAGTTGTGCTTCTGTCCGGGGGAGGGGCTGTTCTGTTTTTATATGCCCTACTCATTCTCCCGCACTCATCAACTATGTTCAATGGCAACTCCCCTCTTTGGACCACACCTCCCCTTAGGGAGCGTTATCAGTGAACACCTTCCCACCCAGGACAGGCACTCCACAACCTCCCTGCCATTCCATCAGTTGCCCAGATGCTAACTGAACCAGAGTCTCCTGAGCTGTACTCAGGGGCTTTATTCCTCTACACCACAACAGTGGCAGGTCTTTGTGGTGTATAACTGAAAAAGCATGGACTGCCAAGGGAATAAGACAGACTTATACCACATCTGTGCGTCTAAATTGACAATGCAGATAGGTGTGTGCAGGGCAGTGTGACCATCTCAACATAAGCATTACCTTTCTATATGCTAAGGTTACTTATTATACATAATGGACTCTTACAATTGTGTTTACAGAACACCAAAGGATGCACAGATGCTATCTGCACAAAAGAGAAATCATTCCAAATACACAAAAAATGTGTTATTTTAGTAAAGTACTGTGATATCATCACATTTCTTCTAGTAAGGAAAAGGAATTCACAGCCTTCATTGCTTAGGGTCACTCTGCCTGGGAGTTTTGAAAGAGATATGCCGCAAGAAATATGGCTACCAAATGAAAGCCATTCCACCTGGCAAAAAACATAAGGGACATCTAATCAATATTTAGTGAAGATGACAATTTGAACAGCCTTTTTCAGAACACCCACTGCTGTTTTATGAATATTTAAGAAACGATCCGAGACCACAACAGAAAACAGTTTACAACTGAATAACATGCTGCAGTCATCCAATATTTAAAACATAAGAGATAACTGGTATTGCTATAAGCATTACAACTTAACAAAACAGACTTTTTTAAGGCATGGAGGGGTTTACAGCAATTCTAAAAATGTGTTTATCTTATCTAATGCAGGAAATGTCCAGAACAAGAGACACAGGCCAGACACTCAGACAAGATGAATATCCATTAATACACGGGCTTAACTTGCAAAACGTCTGAGGAGCTACCGCAAGAACACTTTTCTTACTGATCATTCTATAACACACAGGACAATCAAGGTACTTGAAGGATGCTTCTGCACACCTTGGGAAAGGACGAGAGCTGAGCTAAAGTTCATTCAGTTAAGCATGGCTGCGACTGGTCTAACTCTTGATATGTCTGGAGACTCTTGCCAGTGATTTTGAGCTGACTCTATAATGATGACTTTCTAAGGAGTTTTTGCTGTACTTGAAAAGCTGCTGTGATGCTATTTACTGCAGGCATCTCACTTTATTCATAAAAGCAGAGTGCTTAGTGTAACCCTAAACCTGGCATTCAGTAATGTCCTACTTAATATTCAGTACATTTTAACGAGACTCCGTGCTCAGCAGTGATCTTTTTTAAAGGCACCAGCAAAGAATTAGTGCTGACAGCATGTGATATATAACACACCCTGATGCCAGAACAGCAACTCAAGCCCTCTTTTCTCTTCTTGCTAGCAAAAATACAGCTCTGTAGAGCACACTCACTTCTGATAACACACTTGTTTTAGTCTACTCACAAGAACCAAGAAACAAACTGGAAAAGTGTTAACCCAGAAAAAAGTCCTCAAACAATCAAGTGCACACAAAAGTCCTGGGAACATATACCAAGCAGAAACTTGCTATACCAAATAATTCTTTGAAAAAAATATTCTCCTTGAGCAAGTCTTGTAGGATAAAAACACAGCTTTATTACGAAAATGCAGTAGGTAAGCGCTTTCATGGGACTACCTCCCACTTCATCAGACCAATACAATAACAGTACTACACTTACTTATAAGGCAAGTTAAATTGGTAATACCAATTAAATAGTAATTACCCATTCATTTTAAAGAGATATTCATCTCTACTTAAATCACTTGCATTGTTTCTATTCAAACATTACTGATATAAAAAACACATATACAAATATATAAAAACTATAAAATATATGTATAAAATAATAAAATAAATCCTTTAACTATTTCCCATACCATACTTCAATTTCATCCTAAATATGCACCATTCTGTTATAAACTTCATAACTTTGATTTAACATACATGGTTAATACTACTGCTAACATAATTCCTATTCATACTGGCTCTCATTAATGTAGAGACCTGTTCTTTAGTATAGGCTTTAATGGTATCCTGTCATTTAGTCCCTTACCTCTGTTGCCTCTTAACCTGACTATCCGCCTTACTTCTGAAGTTTCTGTTTTGTTGATTATATCTCTCCCTCTATCGTTTCCACTAACTACTTCAATGGCCATAAATCTAAAATTATGTGTAGAACCCTTTTTCAGCACATGTTTGGCCAAAGCATTAGTTTTATCTAAGTTCCCGATGCTTAGTAAATGCTCCCTTATCCTTGTTTTAAATTCCCTATTCGTCTTACCTATATAGTAAGATGAGCATTCCCAGGACTTTTGTGCACAATTCTTTTAGTATTTTATGTTTGGATAGTCAAGCTGTAATGTTCAAACATACCTACAGTCACAGTTTTGAAGCAACTATGCAACCTTGGCTAGTACCTTTTTCATTTGACATTCCTTGCTTTCCCAAAATAGAAGCAGTATAACCCTGCCATTACAGCTATTTAAAAAAAAATCATTTATCTTGCATAGATTTTACACCAGGAAAGTTTAATTGGGTGGAATTGACAGCTAATCCAGCAGACCAAGTTAAACTTAATTTAAGCATCTAAGAAAAGTGACAAGGACAGACACTAATACTGCCAAAGCTTCATACATTAGGTAGTGCCAGGAACAACAGCTGGGCGATCTAACATTATTCTAGAACACTATTTAGCAACCCGGTAATTAAAATGTACTTCCTAATGTATCAAACAAATCTTGTCAAGCTGCAGGTAACCTAAATGAGCTAAAGGATGGTATTTCTACCCCACAACCAATAAGTGACAATTATAATATTGATCCATCAACATCCACCATATCCCTGCATCAACTGCTAAAATATCTGCAGTCAAAAAAGTTAATTAGTACACTACAAATATAATTCATACTTTCACAACCTTCACCCTGAACTGCTCTATGTTGCTCAATCCATCTTACCAGGACCACTTATACACAGGATAAATAAGTAAACAATAAATAGATTTAAACTAATGCAAACTACAAATATCATATTTCCTAATTTTAAACATTCCTCACCCCAAATCTGCAAATTATTATAGAACCATTGCAAATATCTGCCCACTGCCCACTTGCTAACCTTTTACAAAAAAGAAAAAAGTAACAATTACGTTTACACACAAATTCTGGAATGCATCACCAAATAAGTTATACTTTCTTATAGATAATATGGTTTTAGACCCAAATAGAACTATTACATGACAGACCAACTATACCTTAACACAGAAAAAGATGAATTAACATAAGTTATGTTTTTAAACTTCAAAAATGCATTCAAAATGTGGATAGTAGCTTGCTTCCATAAAAAGTAAATAATACTGTTTTTCTACAGAAGTACTTTTGCTTCTTTTGACTTTTTCAGTTAGGGGTCACCACAGCAGAAAAATGGTCCGCAGAATGATTGGCAGTGGAGTTTTACGGTGTCTAGTTGCCAGTCCGGCGCCCATCCTTCCACAGAAGGCACACACACACCCCTAGGGCCAATTTAGAGTGTCCAATCTACCTGCAGCATGTTTTTGGGATGTGGAAGGAAACCAAAGCACCCAGAGGAAATCCACATGACCGCATGGAGGACAAGCAGACACAGAAGGCACCCCAGCCGAAACTCGAACCGGAGAACCTCTTACTGTGAGGTGGCAACGCTACCCACTGCATTTTTCTATGGTAGTACTACAACAGTTTAATTCCAGAAGCTATTCTACTTAAAACATTCAAATCAAATGCCATTTGGTAAAGGAAAGTAGGTGACAACCACTTTCATGGATCTCAGAGATTGTCCCTTTCCTTCACTTTTATGTGACTTAAGAGTTGGTATAGACATGTTGGGGGGGGGGTTCCCTACCCATGTGGGGGCTGCAGGGGTAACTTGCCCCTGCAGAAGAAAACATATTTGTTTTGGAATTGCCAGAAGTGTGTTTATTTTCTGCTAATGGGATTCAGTTTTGGTAGAGTTACATTAATCTAACTCCTATCTTTCTGACTGGATTTTTACCATACAAGCAAACAACTCAGTCTCTCATATTGGCACCTGAAATGAGACATCACAAAGGTTAGTACTAGAGCCCCTTTTATTATTACTGTTCATTAATGGCTTGACATTCAGTTTCTCAATCTCAGAATGCATTCTATACACATATGATCTGATGCTTCTAAGGGCAAACATGTCCTCTACACAATTAAACCTAGCCCAAAAAGATAACTTGCATTTTAACTCCAAACTTTCCATAAACACTAAGAACTGTAGAGTTATGATGTTTTGAATTCATAAAAATCATAGTAATGCCACCCATTATCGAATAAAGATCCTGAAACCACAAAAGTCCACTTAGTAGGCATCAGAAATACCCATAGGATCAGAAATAACTGTTCACTTTAACAAGCACACACACAGCTATAAATTAACAAGGTGCTGAACTAACTGAAAGTTTTGCACAAAATATCTTATTTACTGACCATGGAATCAAGGTGTGTAACTGCATTAAATGTACTTCTGCTCAGACTTGAGAATGCTCTGCCAGTGATGGCATTTCAGTCACAACATAATACACGTCTCTTACAACCAGCAGAGGATAAGACAATAAGATATATTCACCAAGTCTTTTTGCGTGAGAATTTAATGTTCAAACTCCTAAATAAATACTACACATGCACCACACACACACACACACACACACATGCAGGGAAGCCTTTTATCTAGGCATTGTTAGAAACAAGCAATTTTTATAAGACACTCCACCTACAAGCTAAGAAGTCAGGAAGGCTCTCCGCTACAAAGGTAGCATACATACTACCTTTCCCCTACCACCAAGAATGCTTTACCTCAAGTACAAAATACTGACAAGCTGCTTGATTTTTTTAAATATACATGCACATGTTTAAGGGACTTAGGATAAGTACTTTCCAAAAACACTGTCTATGGGAATGCATATCTGAATGAACTATGGTACTATGAAAATAAAATACTGCTGCATTTTTTTTAACAAAAAAACTGTTACTGTAACATACTTTAGAGTATGCTTCTACGCAAGCTGTATTATACCTTGTTTATACAATGCAATATGGACGCAGTACTATAAGCCAGAGTGGGGTGAAGTGAGCAGGCATCCTGGGTCCAAAGTGTTAGGGGGAGTGATTGGCATCCCAATCAGTTTTAAGTGCAAAACCAGTATTTTTTTTGGCAGTGTTGCATTTGCTCTCAGAACTGAAACCATTCAGAGTTTCATGTGTGGCATAAACTGCAGCAGCCGTTGTTATAAATGTAGCTTGCTACAGTTTAAAAAGTACACAGGTGATGCTTTTGAAGAGTGGAAATGGAGAAAACATGGGACCTGGCTTGCACCTTAGATAAGCAGCACAAGATTGCCGATCACGAACAGGTGTTTTTTTTTTTTTTTTTTTTTTGCTAGTTGACTAGTCAACTTAAACTAAGAGGGCACCAGACCTAGGGATGGCACTGGGCACCAGAATAGCTTTTTACGCCTCTGTATTCAAGAAGCTACAGTTTGCCTTGCTTCCATTGATTGTATACCACATTATGTGCATAACTGATTTTAACTCTGCATTTTCTATGTATCCTTATAATCTAGCCTGATAAACTGGATTAGAACTTTAACAATTCTGTTGCTGGGTACAGTTCACTAACCCAGTAAATTAAATAAATAAATAATTTATGTTTCAGTTCTCTGCTTATTTTCCTGTTAAGTTTTATGAGAGATGACAAACTAATGTAGTCCTTTTTTTCTCTGCTCTCTCTTTCTTCTTAATATCGGTACTGGTCCTAATGTATCACTCAGGAAGAACCTTGGCACCTAAATTTTCAAGCTGACACACACAAACACTATCATTGATTCTCTCACCATTTGTGCCACAAGTCTAAGCATTCAAACTGCAAAGTGTTCTCACAATGGTAGTTTAAAATATCTCATTCTGACAATGGGAGAGAAATCTGTACTGCATTCTCTCTTTCTATGCTTTTAATGAGTGTTAAAGCACTGTATCTTGTACTAGCAGCTTATTAACTCCTGCAAAAGGGCTTCTCAGTCTGAAAGCCCGAACAGCTGTACTATATAACCTATGCTGGTCAAATAAAAGTTATCAACATCGCCTCTGTATTCAAGTGTTTTATGTCAGTGGACTAGCCCATTTCTTACTTCTTTGTTTCAAATAAGTGACAGGACTTAGTATTCCCTTCTATTTTCTTAGTTCTGGAAAGTTTTGCTAATGTCTATAACTTTCTGTTAATGGTTTATTTCATTTTAATGTAAACTTTATTAAATTTCAGACAATGCTGAGAGGTCTATTATCACCCTACCCCAACACCAAATAAATTACGTATGGAAATTATTTTCTACCATAAGCACTCTTAATAATCATTAAGGTTAACAACACCAGATGGTTGGATGGTAGTTTCCTTTAAACAAAAACAAACTTACAAATTATAAAGGACAGGCTTCCCCACTTTAGGTACTGATGGCATCAAACAGGATATAAAATGTGCTACTGGGGAGCCCACTGAAACTATCAGAAGAAGGTGGGCAACCTCAGTATCATAATATGTATGAGTGAGGATGGCAACATCAGTGGCTGGATTGTGATTCTTTTAAGAAAACAGACTATTTTTAGGATTTTTTTTTTTTTTGGTGCTGCAATGAGTCTTCGGTCACTCCCGGTAAGCTAATTTAGGGAAGTGAACTGGAATGTAAACAGCATTCCTATGAGCTCAGATCAGCACAGTTTGACAGATCTTGTTACTGCAGGTCACTGATGGATTTCTTTTCCACAGGAATATATATTGATTTCCATGCAATCCTTGCCAATGAATAATTGCTCACAGACGAGCCCTGAGAATGCTCCACACAAATCAGCCTTGGAATTATCTTATTAACTGGTAAAATACGGGTTTAGTGAGGTTTGAATTATCACTGCTACAAACAAAGAAGCAAACAAATATGCTCAATGTACTTAAAAAACAGGGAAAGCAAATAAACTATTTCACCAGAACAACACATAACCTTAAGATCTAAATTCCTTGTAGGAACCAACTCAACACAAAGCCCAGCAAAATGTATATATAAAAGACAAAATAAGATCAAAAAATAGAGGGGAAATTAAAGCACACAACTGCTACTACACAAACTACTTCAGTGAAGAAAAAAATGTGCAGTAGAATTCTGCTTGACTTACATTTATGAAACCTAAAGTATGCATTTTAATTGCCATTGCAAGAAATCTCAATTTCCAGATCTGAATATGCTGTGCACCTAATAGCCACTGTCTCAATGCATAACATGTCCTTAATTCTGACATCAGAAAACAAGATATGCTGCTTTATAAATCTAGCCCATCATAGACAGGCATATCTCTCAACGTCTTAGCACGACAAATCTAGAAAAGCCAAAAAGAATGGGGTGACAATGACCAAAAAAATAGGGAAATGTTTAAATACTGCTCTTATAAACTTAGAAAGTTGACAGAATGATACATTTTTCATTAGAATGCATTTTTCTGTGGGATATGAAGTCTGAAACTCATATGCTTGTCATTACTTAGTTGCTTCAATCCTTAATAATTTTACAGAAAACTACAAATTTTATGGGGAAAAGACTAAAAATATGAGGCAAAAATCTAGGCAGTTGAGACGCATGGAGAGAGCACAATTGCACCTCCATCCAGCAAGCCAATTAGCTCCAAATTGGAGAATATCTACCCTATACACTCAATACTCTCACTTTCAAGTAACTTCATTTGCCAGGTACTGCCCTCCTCTTAGAAATAAATTATCTATTCATATGCTTCATAGCTGCTGCACCTTAAAACCAGAGAGAATGTGCTTTTCTAGCTCCTTTTGCAAAAGATCTTCCATAAAACTAGCCCCCGCTTCCAGAAACTTTACCTAATTGCAGTACAGCCTTAATAGGTTTTTCAACATTTAAGAAAAGGTTTAAAAATATACATGGAAAGTATACAAATGTAAATGTTTAAAAGATGCTGGAAACTCTACACCTTTTAAATCATCTATAAATCTAACAAGTTATTTTAACTGTTTGGCATTTACAGAACTGTTAAGCTCTTTAATTTGTTATTGAAATCTGAATACTTCAATGCTTTAAAAATGCTGGCATGTATAAAGTATACTGCTGTATATACATAGTCTATATGGAATCCATTTGTTCTTTCTCAATTGTATGATCTCTTCCTTTATCTGTCTTTACCTCTAAGTTAAATTATTTGCATATGTCTACTGCTAATTATATATATACACTTGTATATTGCACGTACCTATTGCTAAATTCCTATGTACACTTGTGTCTATGCTCTCTATTGTAGTTTGCCTTTTGGCCTGGGTAATGGCTCAAAAGAGAATTAAACCTGTGATTCATCCCAGATAACAAACACCAATACATAAATAAGACAAATACATTATGTATATCTATTATCCAGATACACCTGAATAATAGGAACATAATGAAAAAAGTTAATTAACGATCTTCTTCTTCTTTCGGCATTTCCCGGTTAGGGGTCGCCACAGCGGATCATCTGTCCGCTCATGATTGGCAGTGGAGTTTTACGGTGTCGAGTTACCAGCCCGGCACTCAACCTTCCACAGAAGGCACACACCCACATGCACTCACAACTACGGCCAATTTAGTGTGTCCAATCCACCTACAGCATGTCTTTGGGATGTGGGAGGAAACCGGAGCACCCGAAGGAAACCCACGCGACCACAGGGAGGACATGCAGACTCTGCACAGAAGGCATCCCAGCCAAGGATTGAACCAGGGAACCTCTTGCTGTGAGGAGGCGACTTTCACACCTCTGTTTACTATGTTCTTTATGCAGAACTTTTCTCCCTGGGTCTCCACTGAAAACGGGTAGCTTTCTGCTCAGATGGAGTAACCTGGTAAACAGATGCAATAAATAAGTACACCCTGGGATTCAATAAACTCTGTATATGCTTCGCACGAAGCATACACGGAGTTTAAATGTGTGTGCAGTGATGTGCTGTGAGCAGTAGAGCTCATTGCATATTCATGCCGCACACCACGGTTACGCATAAATAAGCAGAATTTCGTGTCTGGCAACAGTGTTTGTGGCCAGGAAACCTTGTAAGCAAACACAGATAGCAATTCTCTTTAAATCAAAGCACTGAAGGTCCGTGGTTTTGTGGGACATGCCACAATGATCACCGGGGCTTAGTGTAAAACATATGGACAAAGGGGGGACAATGACCCGGAAATAGGGACATATTTGACATACTTGCCGTATAGAAATGTGCTAGAATAACCAGGTGTTTGTATTAAGATACATGTTCTGAAGGATTTGAAGTCTGAAACTCAAATGTATGGAATTACTGAGTCATATCAGTCCTAAGATCATCCCAGTGATATGGTAGAAAGCCACATATTTGATGAGGAACACATCTGGACATTCTGTGAAAATCTGGACAGTTGAGAGGTATGAATATTAAGTATATGCTACAAACACAGTACAAGACAATGTATCTATAGTACAGACAAGTGTGAAATCCCACTCCTAGCATTATGTACTGAAGTCGTGTAAATGATCCGTAATGGTACTTGGACTGCCATGTAAAATTAACATTCAGGGGAAGTGTGTATATTGAATAGGGACAAACAGATAAATTGTAGGAATGAAAACAGAGAAAGAGGACAGGTGAAACAACCCAATGTACAGCAGATGAAGCCGTGTCAAGTGAAGATGGTTGTAGCAGCAGCAACAATTGTATATCAATATGGTACAGTAAGAACTGCACAGTGAAAATGTGTATTACGTGACTGTCACACAAGGTGACATAATAATGGGGAGGATGTGTGTGTGAGATAAGCATCCTTGCACGAATAATGCAGAGGACATCTATCAGGAATTTGACATACAATTGGGGTATGGTACATATTGTAAAGCTGTGCAAACTGATTTGCCTGAATATGCATGTAATCGCAACAAAGGTCTCCAGCAAGTGGGGCACAAGTAAAGGGTAACGGACAACAGTAAAAGAAGCAACCACAATCACGGACAATATCAGAATAATACCAACAGTAATCCCATGTCTCTGACATAACATATGTGATTTAGTGATCAGAGATGATTCTGCACAAACACACTTGTACAACTATTATGATATGTCCATTCTATATGAAGTAATGACGCACACTGTCCTGGCACTAACAGCTGCTGGATATCTTAGGAGGGGCACTGCTATATCTGTATGTGACATTAAGATCAATATAGGCTAGTAGACTGTTGTGCATGGCATAAACATATATTTATATATATATATATATATATATATATATATATATATGGGTCTACTTCACTTACCCGATATCCCACATAACCGACACGCAAAGCACAGAGCCGACAACACCGACACTTCACAACACCGAAACCGCACATACTCGACCACACACAATACCAACACTTCAAAACCCCGACACACCTCCGTAAAACCTACATGCAACAACACACACCAACATACAAAGGAAAAAACACAACATGACATAAAACTACCTAGCTCCTCTCACTCAAACCCTGCCCACCGTCTACACTAAACTAAACTCTTATCACTAAAACAAAACATACACTACAGATAAAAAAATCTAAAACACTTACCTTCACATTTCATGTTCTTCAATGAGGGCTATGCCCCCCTGCACCCCCCCATACCCCCATAACTTAAATATACCAACTCTGAGATCGTACTACAACGTTCACATGAGCAGATTCGGAAGTCGGCATTCTGACGTGTCGGTCATCTGACACGTTGAGCTTTTCGGCTCGGTGTTTAGCGTGTCTGTCTACTGAGACTTCTGTAATCTCAAGTAGACCCATATATATATATATATATATATATATATATATATATATATATATATACACACACACACACATATAGGGCACAATCCACACTATCACAAATGGTATCCATGCCATGCTGCAATGCTGTCAAACACCTATGTATGTACTGTGTGCGTCACCGGAACAGGTAGCACACATGCATCTGGTGTAACAACTTGATGGGGATTCCACACCATCAGACAGTAATGTTTATGCCACAAAAAGAATATCTAGGTATGGCCAATAAGACGTGTGACAGCTCACTGTGGTAACAGCCGGGATATCACTAGTGGCCATTTAGAAAAGGTACATGATCACATGTTGGCCTACCTCAAATGCATCTGGTGCCTCCCCCTAACTAACATGGATGCATGTTGACAACCCCCTTCTACAGCAAAATAGTCTGTGTGGAGGATGTGTTGATGTGTGTATTAAACTGTGTCAGGAAGATGTATGTGATGAGTCATGTGATAGGCGATCTGTGATGTTGCCACCCATTGATTATGTGTGATAGGCCTGGATGTAGATAAGAGTGCATACTGGCTATTCAAAACTGGTCTAGGATTTAAACACAATCCCCCACGCAGAGATCATATGTAAGGCTATGGAGCACATAATCATGGGTCTTATAAACAGGAACATAGGGAATCTCCGAACTCTGGACCCCACGCAGTTTGGATTTGTGAAAGGTAGATCATGCCTGCTCAACCTGATAGACTTCTTCGAGTCTGTCACCAAAGCTGTGGATAAAGGCAAGGTAGTTCACACAGCCTACCTCGAGCTTGCCAAGGCCTTCGACACCATCCTGCACTCAGGAATCATAAATAGACTGACTAAACTAGGCATAAACCCCTATGTCACAAGGTGGGTCGCAAACTGGCTCACTGATAGAACCCACACTGTGGAAATAGCAAATTTCAAATCTGATTACCGACCAGTTACAAGTAGAGTCTCACAAGGATCAGTCCTGGGTCCTCTTCTGTTTGGCATCTACTTCTCTGAAGTTCAAGCCAATATAAATGAACTTTGGCTGACCAAGTTCGCAGATGATTGAAACTGGGAGCCGTTACTGACTCTCCAACTGATGTAGACATTTTTCAAAAAGGCCTCACTGTGACCAATGACTGGTGCCAGAATCATGGCCTTAAGCTCAATGCCAAAAAAAGCATGGTCATTCCCTTTGGGAAAAACTTGGTGCCTGTGAACTACCACATTGATGGTGGTCCACTAAACAACAAAGGTGTGATAAGAGATCTGCGGACACAGGTTGACATCAACCTCTGCTTTGACAACCACATTGCCACTATGGTCAGAAAGTCATTCTATGTGGAACATCTCATTACAAAGGGTTTTTCATCCAGGAAGAAAGAGGTCATAGTCACTCTCTACTCGTCCCTCATCAGACCTATTACAAAATACAATGCCCCATTTGGCATGTACCTCACTAGACACCTACAACAACTGGAAAGGCCACACAAATACCTCACTAAGAGGATCCTGGGCCATAAACACATGCCCTACATTGACAGACTCAAAAAGCTCCAGCTGTACTCTGCGCCTCACATCGCCTACTTAGAGGCAATCTCTGCTTGACCGACAAAGCCATGTCTGACCCACAGCTGTTAGATATGCTACATCTGAAGAAATCCCAATCCCACTGTGCCACACGCTCCAGGGACCTCAAAGTACACTTGTGTACCTACCATAAATGTAGATGTTCGAGTGTATTCACTGTTGCAGTCATTACTCTTGGGTTATCCTGCTGGCAGGCTACCTGCAGTCGGCCTGAATTCCAAAGTCTAGGTCCGGCGTCGGTTGCTGTCGCCTCTTCCCTGACGTCAGTGCGCCAGGGGTATAAAAGATGCAGCCAACGCCATTTTCTTCAGTTTTTCTTGCCCCAGATGTCAGGTGCCCCCTTATTGGTAGTATGAAAATTATGCCAATAGGTATGCATGCACAAAAAGAAACATTTCCTTCATCTACAAGCAAATACACCACATAGGTTGTATAAGATAGAGACGTACAGAGAAGTCCCAGCAAAGAAAAGAGGGGGATGGTGGGTGGGTAACCTGGACTGCAACAGTGAATACACTTGAACATTTACATTTATGGTAGGTACACAACTATACTATGTTCATTGTGTTTCACTGTTGCAGTCATTACTCTTGGGTTGAATCCCAAAGCTGAGGATGGGTGACTGGGCTACATAGGATTAGGAGAGGCTATGAGGCCCTGCAGAACTGCAGTGGCAAAGCCTGCTCTGGATTTAGAGTAAAGATGTAAGTGGTAGTGCTTTGTAAAAGTGTGCACTGAACTCCAAGTTGCAGCCTCTAAGATGTCTTTGGTTGGTACTCCCCGGAGGAAGGCTGTTGAAGTGGCTGCTGCTCTGGTAGAATGAGGCCTAATACCCTTAGGCACAGATTTGCCATGTTGAGAACAGCAGAAACGGATGCAATGGCCTATCCATTTAGAAACAGTCTGTTTTGAGATAGCCTTTCCTTGTGATCCTGCAGCATATGACACTAAAAGTTTCTCAGTCTTTCTGAAAGCTTTAGTTCTGTCCAAGTAGAAGCGTAGCTGCCTGTGTATGTCCAAAGAATGCAGAATTTTCTCACCCTTGTTCTGTGGGTTTGGATAAAAGGTAGGCAAATCAATGGTTTGGTTAAGGGCCACACTGGACACTACCTTAGACATAATGTAGGGTTAGTCCTCAGAGAAACCCTGTCTGGATGGAAAATGATGAAAGGTTCCACAGCCATGAGAGCCTGTAACTCCGAAACTCGTCTTGCAGAGGTTATTGCTAGGAACAGAGCTGTTTTCCAACATAAGAACTTTATTTCAGCTGTATTGGCCATCTCAAAAGGCGGCAGTGTAAGTTTCTCCAAGACATAATTGAGGTCCCATGTAGGTATTGGTGCTCTCCTTGGAGACCTGATGTTTTTGGCCCCTCTGAGGTACTACCTTATTAAAGGATGAGAAAAGATAGGTGGTTCAGTGTTGTAATGGACTAAAATGGCAGAGGCATGAATCTTAACTGATGAGAAAGAAAGGCCTTTGTCCAACATCTCAGTTAGGTATTGTAAAATCTGAGGGATATTTGGTACATACGTGTCAATGCCTTGTTCCTGGTTCCAAACACAGAATCTCTTCCATTTTTCTGCATAAGATTTTCTGGTACTGGCCTCCAAGATAACATCCATAACAGCTTTTGAAAGAGGAGTGTTCTGAATAACTACATTATCCACCATGCTGCCAAATTTAAGGTCCTGAGTTGGCTGTGCACGATCCGATTGTTTTGTTGGGTCAGCAGGTTAGAAGCTTGAGGCAATATCCATGCTGGACCTTGAGACAAGCTCTTTAGGATTGGGTACCAGTGCTGGCGTGGCCAGTCTGGTGCAATCAGTATCATTTTTGGCTTCTCTTGTCTGACCTTTAGGAGTACCTTGGGAAGGAGAGGCAGTGGAGGAAAGGCATATACTGTTAGATTTTTCCAGCTGAAGGATAGGGCGTCCACTCTCCATGCTTGTTTGTGATAAATCCTTGTGCAAAATCTCTGTAATTGGCAGTTGTGAGGGGAGGCAAACAGATCTATGTCTGGGCATCCCCATTTCCTTGTTATCATGCTGAAGACTTGTGGATCCAGTTTCCACTCATGGGGATCCATGAGGTTTCTGCTTAGTTCGTCTGCCAGAGTATTTGTTTTTCCTGGCAGGAATTGTGCTTGCAGGTGAACTTGATAAGTCAATGCTGTGTCCCATAAGGTCATTGCTTGTCTGCAGAGGGGGTAGGAATGTGTACCTCCCTGCTTGTTTATGCACCACATGACCATAGTACTGTCTGTCTTTATCAGTAGCTGTCCTGGATGAAGTAGATCCTTGAAAGCTGTCAAGGCATTCTGAACAGCAAGCATCTCTTTTTGATTGATGTGAAGATGCATCTGTCCTGCAGGCCATGTGCCCTGAATACATTTTCCTGCCATATGGGCCCCCCAGGCATAATCTGATTCATCCGTTGTCAGTGTCTGTCTGACTGTGGGTAAACTGAACGGCAGACCCTTGTTGTGGTGACAGGCCTCTGCCCACCATCTAAACTCCTGTTGCAGGCAGGGAATGAGGGTAATTACTGTCTCCAGGCTGTGGCAATGCTGAGTCCAAACACTTTTTAGATACCATTCTAGTTTCCTCATATGCAGTCTGGCATATGGAATTAGTAGAATGCAGTATGCCATGAAACCCAAAGCCTGCAGGATTTTCATTGCAGATAACTGGGTGTTTGTTGCCAATTTTTTGAAGTAAGAAGTCAGTTGTTTTTGTTTGTCTGGCGTGAGATAAGTAATCTGGGCAGTTGCATTTAAGCTTGCACGCAGGAATATTATCTCTTGCGAGGGCACTAGTTTGGATTTCCTTTCGTTTACTGTGTACCCTAGGCAAATTAGTAATCTTTTTACAAACACCAGATGCTTTAGAAGAATGTCTTTGTTCTCTGCTTGAATAAGGCAGTCGTCCAAGTAGGGATATATTTGAATTCCTCTTTGACTGCAAAATGTAATTACTGGTGCCAGGCATTTTGTGAAGACCCTGGGCGCAGTAGATAAGCCAAAGGGCAGTGCAGAGAATTGGTAGTGCATTGAGCCGGCTATGAATCTGAGGTATCTTTTGCAAGGTTGTCTGATTGGAACATGCAGGTATGTCTTTTTTAGGTCCAAAGTTATGAGACAAGCCTTCTTGCCCAGCATGGGCAGTAGCTGCTGAAGAGTCAACATCTTGAATTTTGGAACGTCCAGAAACTTGTTTAGTATAAACAGGTCCAGTATTGGGGTCTCCAGGTTTTGTCCTTTCTGGGCACTAAGAAAAGTCTGGAGTAAAATCCTTGCCCCTGCTCTTGTTGTGGTACCTGTTGAATGGCCCTCATGTCCATGAGGGCTGTAATTTGCTTTTGTGCCTCTGCCCATTGATTGTGTGGCAGGTCTGGCATACCTTTTGACCTTGGTAGGGTGTGAAAATGGAACGTGTAGCCTTGGGACACTATGTTCAATACCCATTTGTCTTGGGTAACCATTTGCCAATTTGATGAAAAAAGTGCTAGTTTTCCCCCTAAGGGGGCTGTCAAAAGAAAAGTGCTTGGATCTGGCAGAGGAAAGTCATTGGGACTGTTTCCTGTAAGGTTGTGATTTGTCTTCTC